>NC_134484.1:152877404-153222404 GCF_040206685.1 Ascaphus truei
CTTTTGCAGTTTCTGCCAATATTCCTCCAATGTGGTTAGTATTTCAGTTAATCTCTTCAGTGCCTAATGTTTTTGCAACTGCCAGGTCAAATAAATGTGCACACTTTTGCTATATATTTGTCGATGTATTCTTGTGAGCAGATGTACAGTATATATACTCACACTGTATATGTTTCATATACTATGAATAATATATTGTGTACTTCAGCACAAGTTGAGTTTCTCATTGGTAAAAAATATAAGGGAACAAAGTCCCAAAATACCCCAATAAGGAGTCAAGAGATTCTTTATACAGGAATATAATACAGTTTTTATCAGGAAGGTGCTTGTCCCTTTAATTGTTGTTGTAACGGTACGAGGCCTACCCAATCTCATATGGGCCCCTATGTGCATAATCTGCCCCCAGTTACATGTCTGTGTCATGTGGTGCACCTGCTGGCTCACAGGACTCCTGAGTCTCCTGCTCGTTGGTAGTGGGGATTTCACCATGACAGGCGTGTGAGGTAGTGCTGAGTTCTACTCACAGTTGGTACAGCGCCTCCATCTCTTCCAGGTCCCCACGATAGCAGGGAGGAGTGTCTGAAAGAGAACCCCAGGGTGAAACTTCTTCCTGATTAACTCCAATCACAGGCAAGAAGGGTCTTTCTTTCAAGGGCATCTTTATTTGCATGATGCATGGCAGACTGCCCATCATAGCGGCCGGTGCTTAGGAGAACATCATATAGCTGCACATCATAAGGAAGTTCCCTCCTGACTCTGTAATAGAGCAAGGGATATTTCTGCCATCTCCCCTAAGGGAGGCTACCAGCTGTGCCAGAGCCCTGGACACAGTGTGGGGTCAGCTTGTCTCTCTGCCAATGCTGACACTTGAACTTCACAGACTTGATTCCAGACAGAGCAGACTTGAACTGCTGCAGACACTGCAGACACCCTGCAGACAGACTGCAGAAAACCCTCTAACTTTAGGAAGTGATGCGTAATATATAGGTTCCAGAAGACCCACCCCTGTGTCACTAACAGTGGACACAGAGCATGCTGTAATTTCCTTTGCTACACCTTACACATCACAGGGGTTGAGGGCAAACATCCATGATGACTTCTGGCAAACCTGCCCTCTTAACAGGGATTACTGCACAGAATGAGAAAGTTATGTAAACCCAAAATTACACAGGGCTACGTTGTCACAATTCAAAGTAATGCATATGCAATAAACAGAGGAGAGGCAGAACTCTATCCCAGATGGATGTAACACTCACAATTCATAGAGGTATATCCAGATTCACTTCAAACAGCACACATGGATAATAAAGAAAATGTGCCTTTATTGAGAAGGAACATACCACACAGCAAAGCAACATTTCAGTCCTATACTGTAAACAGCCTTTCATCAGGTAAGTGTGACATACAATTAGCAAACAGTGCAGCTTACATACCCCTTAACAACAATCCGCAGATATACAGGAAGTGACATCATCTGGTTTCTGGAGTCCCATCGCATACAGTTGCTAAGTGATGCATTAGACAAGGTAATATATAAATGTTTACATTTTTATTAACACATAGTGTGTTACTCAACCAAAGGTAAAGTAATAAAACATATATATAACACCAATATTACAGAGATATTTAAAATGTCTGCATATATACCTGGGGAATTCCTGATTTCACCTTAGATCTCATTTGATCTCATTCCATTTTAACATCTTAGAAGTGAGTGGAGATTTATTGCTTATTTTGCACCATCACTTGCACTTATTTATATATCTTTACATAAGGAGAGTTTGCGCAATTTTCCAAAGGGTGTTGAGTAACACCCTCCCCACAACTGCAACTGTGTTTATTATTATCACATAAATCCACCATTATAAATCACGTAGTGATTTAGATGTGTGTTATCTCGTTGTTGTATTTTTTTATAATGACCAGAAGCTGATACATATTTTAGAATATTCAGTAATGACAGTTTGCTTTTAGATTGCATGGATAAATCACACATTTAAAACCCATCGAACATTTTAATGAAATCTTGAACTACTTTTCCTAGCATACAAAGTAATATGCTCTCTAAGTATTCACATTTTTAGTGATAAACTATTTTATCATGGATGAGACAAGGCATAAATGTAATTAGTAACACATGCTAATATATTACTTGCCCAAAGTGCTGTAACAAACAGTGCAGAATCCTTGTGAATGGTCTTGATCAAGCAAGTCTTGAAAATGTTGATGTTTAGAGACATCTAGTGGCACAAGCTTTCATTTTGAAATGTTATAAATAGTACAGTGTTTTACAGTAGGGCCATCATCTAGGTTCTAGTATCAGATGTATTGATAGTGTGTCTGTAACCTAATTATGATCCAATATATTTTTGTTCTCTACATTAATTAGCAAAATTACTGTATTAATCATCCACCATAAGATTTATGCACTGTCTGGAATCTTTGAAGACTCAATATACACAAGCTCTATACATTAAAAAAAAGCTATACTGTATTTTAATCATGTCTTTTTCTGTTACAAATGTCTGCAGTGATTTTTAAATATTTTTTATGTTCATAGAGGTTGTTAGCCAAGTTTTAACTATTGTTAGAGGATTCTGAAGCTGCAGAGTGAATGTTTACCTCCGTAGAGGTCCTCTTGTGTGCTTTTTATTTTGTTTTGTTTACAGTATAATCTTCAGTTCTATTTATTGGTCCATCAGTCAGCTTCAGTCTGTATCAAGTTGATGTTACTGTGGGAGACTAAGGTGTTCCAAATTCCCACTATCTGCTTTAGATTAAGCACACTCTTAGCTCACAAATACCCAATGTGATGGTAGGAGGTAGCCAGTCTTCATAATAAAGGTGAAGCCTGACTGGTTACCCCTGAAAACCGTGGGTCCCTGGCAGCTAAATAGTACCATAAGCCAGGGAGAGTGTATTGTATAAGCATAAACCTGACCTGTTTGGTGTTTTACATGTTCCTTTCCCCAATAAACATGACATTTAAGAAGTGGGAGATTTAGGTAGGATATTTGGGTTCAAATGTATTTATCTTGTTTGCAGGAATTCAGGGGGACAAAATTACCAGTAGTCCCATAATTCTCCCTGACGTGCAGGCATGATTTGTGGGTAAGCGATGAAAATTACATCGGGGCTACACAGTGCCCCCCAGAATCCTGGTTTTCGAGCCCAAATATCCCAGACTCATTTCCCACACAGGTATAAGGTTCCACAAAAGATATAGTGTAATGGTGAAGGGGTACCCAGGCTCACTAATAAAGGTTAAGCCCACTGGGTTACCCCTGATCCATGTGTTGATGTCCTAGAGTGTCAGCTCTTGGATCTAGATGTTGGAAATGCATTGCTGTTACTGTGTGCAAATTATGCGACATTAAAGATGTTTGTGTGTTTTGCCTTTCTCGGGGTGCTAGGACCAGGAGATTTCTAGGCTGTAAGTTTCAGAGTGGGTTTGCCAGAGAAAGTCTTCACAGAATGTGGCTATGAATCAGGGTTCCAGAATTACCGGATACCCCAAAATTTGGATCCAGGAATCAAGTAAGATTCTCGGATACATCCAAGCCCATTGCTCCGGGCAAACTCCGATCCTGAAAATGTTTGTGCGACTCACCGCCAGGATTCCTGCTGCAGCATGATTCAGACCAGTTAAACGGGACATGAAGGGGTTAATGCATATCTGAAACATTCAGGGGTTCCCTAGTATAAGGAGGGTTGCCCTGATACATGCCCAGGTACCCTGAACCTAGTATAGGGGCTCAGGGGATGCTCCAGCTATATGATAAATCTGTGACGTGTTTTTTTGTGTAAAACCTTTAAAGTCATTTCTACAGTGTGGCAAGGTTGAGGCTAGTGAGTGTAGGCAGTAAATCCCCTTAATCCATCCCTTACACCAGAACGGGTGACACATTTTATCACACAAGATACAGGGACCAGTATATTTTATTAAAGCGTTATGTTTAATAGGTATATGTACTGATAACCTGTCAATGAAATGTAGGATTTCCGAGTCCTGGATTCCAAGAGACCAGATGGCTACCAAGCTTGGTGCCTATGGGTCTGTGCAGAGACCGGACATGAAAGCCTCAGGGATGCCATGGTGTTAGAAAAGGCGGGGTAATGCAGTTACGCTTGAGTACCTCCGTCCTGGGCTAACACAGTGCTATCCGGCAACCATTTGCCCAGACCCAGACTCTGTGGAGCCTGGACAGCGGGTGGGCTCAATATGCTAAGAAGCAGACGTGCCAGGTTGACGCATGCCCCTTAGCATTCTGAGAAAAGATGCCCACCCGGCTTTACAATACCGGCAAATCGGTGATTGGCTGTCAGGAGAATTCCCACGCTCTGATAGGCTGTAGAGGTTTGTGAAGGGGACACTGAAACCCATAAGAAACCTTGCAGCCAATCAGGACGGCAGATTCCAAGCACCAAACCATCAGCAGCAAAGTCAAAGATGCTCTGTACTGAATAGACGGGAGCCGGCTTCAAAGATTTTGAGTCAGAAAATTTTCTAAGTCACACTTTTTGAGAACGCAGCGGTCGCGGCTGGCATTGCATGCTGAAATCAGTTCCTGGACTTTCGTGAGAACCTCCCGGTCATTGGAAAGGGCTCCTACAGAGGTCATTCTTGAGAATTTTGTTTAAAAGAAGATTTTATTTGTTAGCCCTGTTCCCAGTAAGTGTGTTAACCGTGTAAATTGTGTTACATTGTGTGTATATCTTTTCCTGAAATAAATTACAATTTATTTTACCTTCTTGCTTTTCTCAATCATATGATCCCGGTATAAAAGGTGTTTATAAACCTGGTCTCCCGTGACATATAGTTTATTAGAATGGGTGTTTTAGGGCCTCATTCAGAGAAGGTTGATAAAAATTATCGCCAGGGCATTTAAACTGCCATTTTTTGGGGGGTAGCTATCACGGTATTCAGAACGCCTCGATTACCTGTGATAGCAAAATTCCCAAAACGGGCGAGTTGCTGCCAGCGAGAGCATCGAGCCTCTGAAAAGGCCTAAACCGGCGATTAATTTCTGCTGTAGAGAGAGCGGCTCTCTCAGAGCCGCCTCTCACAGCGGAAATGTCGGCCGAAAATTATTTATTTAAATATACATTTCTTTCATAGTATAGATGTGCAGTGGGTCTCCGGAGCTGAACCGCGTTGGTTTTATGTCCGGGGACCCCCTGCTTCCTGAGATACAGGCACCTTTATGGATGTCATCTTAAAGGCAAATGAAGCACAGCCATTCTGATTGGCTGGCATCATTCCCTTAAAGTGACTCATGTAAAAAAAAACAATTTTGAGGCTAAATGTGATGTCACAAGCCCTATTTAAGGCCGTGATACCTCATTTAAGCCCAAGAAGACGACGAGACAACATCGGTTGGGATTTACCATGGTGTTTTTTGGATTGACAGATGAAGATAGAAGATAAAGAAGATCAAGAAATGGTGACAGATGAAGATAGAAGAAGGTGATTAAAGAAAGAAAAAAGAAGATTTGGGTACCTGATCCGGATCTTCATGGCGGATGGCATCGGATGCTGTTGGAGGCCTTCAAGGTACGTGAGCTTCCTGTTTCCCTGGGAGTCAGAGGGCCACCGCTTCTAATGGTAAGTAATATATTGAATGTTTGTAAAGTCTCTTTTTACAGTTTTTTTCATTGGATGTGTTTTTTTTTTTTGGGGGGGAGGCACATTGACTGATAATATATTAATCTGTACCACGGGTCCAGATTAATACATTATTATGACAATATTTTGGGGGCATTTCTGGCTTGGTATTGCTGTTGGTTTTTGTAATTTCAGTTTCTTATGTGGATGTCATTGTTTGTTTTTTTCCTGCGTAATGCTAATAAAATGTTTGCGATTGGTGTTCGTTTTTTATTAATGTTGTATTATGTTAGCTAATGCGTTTTATGGTTATTTCAGATATTGTTTGAATTTATTTATTTGTACTTTAATGGTTACATTCATTAATGTTGTAGTAATTCATTGGTTTGATTGGTTAGTGTTACTATTCATTTTGAGTTGGTTTAGGAATTAATTGTTTTGATTGGTTAATGGTTTAATTAATTCATTGTTGATGTTGTTATTGATTGGATTATCTGGCTAGTGTTTTTATTTAGTTAAGTGTGGTTTTTTGGAGTTTAGTTATGTTTTATTATTGTGTCTTGTGTATTAATGTATTGTAATTAGGGTGCCCATTGAGTGCTATAGAGGCTTATCATGCCCATATTATTATTATATGGGTATGATGTGCCACTATACTACTCAATGGGTACAGGGGGGGTATAGTCAGTCAGGAGTGGGTGCTTAGGCCTCACGGATGGGTGAAGGGGGTTTTAACCTTAAGGATGGGTGTCTAGACCTTGCGGGTGGGTAGCGGTTGGTTTAACCCCTTTATTACCTTAGCGGTATGAACCGCTAAAGTAATGAAGAGGTTAAGTCCCCCCGCAACCCCCCGCAAGGCCTAAACAGCCACTAAGGGC
The DNA here is from genome assembly GCF_040206685.1 of Ascaphus truei. Classification (NCBI taxonomy): domain Eukaryota; kingdom Metazoa; phylum Chordata; class Amphibia; order Anura; family Ascaphidae; genus Ascaphus; species Ascaphus truei. The sequence goes on from NC_134484.1 coordinate 152,883,888, forward strand.
CAAATTCCCCCTTCCCCCACCCTCGCTAGCCACAGTAAGCCTGGCATGGGTGTTTAACCGCTTCATTGCCCTATCGGTTAGCCGCTAATGTAATGAAATTGCTGTAAATGCATTTTTCCTGCATCGGATTCATGCCGGGGGGCTCCGGTGCTGGTATTAATTGCTATCAGCTCCGGAGACCCCCGGCATCAATCCAAGGCAGGAAAAGGGCCTGATTTTTTCTAAGTCCCGACATATAGCAGCTCATCGAGGCATCTCTCCACCAATTTACCTAAATTTTGAGGTGAATTGGATTTGGGGAGAAGATCGCCTTTTAGGGCTGCAATAGGCGGTGACAGCCGACTCGCGGGTGCTAGAATCGCGCGAGTTTATGATCCTTCTGAAAATGGTCGATAAGCGGCTGATCGCCGCTCAATTGGCGATTTTCTTTTGATCATAAGATTTTGCGTCGATACAGGCCGTTACCGAGCACTTATCGAGGCTTACTGAATACGAGTAGCCATTTTGGTCGATAAGTGCTCGATAAGGGCCTTATCGAGGCTTTCTGAATGAGGTCCTTAATGTTTAAAAATTTATATATTAATGTCTATACAGTCAGCCCGTACATCTACATAGGTGCCGGGATGTCTCCATAGACATTGGATTAAAGAAAAACTACTAGCGCAAAGAACATGTTCCTATAATAAAAGATTTATAATATCAATGAGATAAAGAAAGCACAAATACGTGCCATGTAGAAAAAATACACTTGAGAATACTAAGCAATAAAATTAGAACAATACAAAGTTATTAAAGCTCTTTATAAGCTGTAAATGTAGCTGTTGAAAGGGCAACAATGTAGTAGTCCTACGATAGAGGTAATGCTGATAGGGAAGGCATTCGCTCTCAGCTCGTCAGTGCTGGCAGCTCGCGTCTCAGCAGTAAGTGATTTAGACCAGCTTATCCACTCCATGTCTGATTCCACTTAGTACCTGATAGGGAATGCACCCACTCCCGGTCATCCTCTCTCAATTGGCAAAGGTTAAGGTAAGCACCTGCTCCCGGTAGGATGTTCTCAGCGGTCACGTGGTTTCATAGTGGAAGGTTCACAAACCCACAATAGAACTGCAGTCATAGAGTACTGCAGCACTCTACCTCTTCTTCTAAGTGGTTTAGTGCAAAATAGCACCAAAAAAAGAGTATCAATGGCAAATAATTACTAAATAGTAAAATATGAATATAGAATACAAATGGATAAAAAGGAACACATTCTATTTCCTATAGGATTTTTAAAATAATAACATATACAAAGACATGTTTGCAGGCACAGGTCCTTACAATCTATTTTTTGGTGCCTGAGGCACAGAGAGATAAAGTGATTTGCCCAAGGTCACCTAACCAACACAACAAATCAAGAAATAAAACCACTAGCCAATACACAAATGTAATTAAAACAAGCCATCTAAATTCCAAACAATTTAATCAAAACTGTACTGTATGTGTTGGGGGTTTGGAAGGGGGGGTTGTTGCGGGTAGAGGAAGTGGGTATTAGTGTTGTTGTATAGACAAAAGTAATAGACAGCACTCACACAAAGTAGATAAATATACACAAGGCGGGGTGCCACGGACTAGAGAGGGCCCAATCCCTCTCAAACACAATAAAGTACTGAAGAAAATCCAGCACACCCTAATAATAGATACAAAGTCACTGGTAAATAACCAATTTGAAAATTTAATCAGTGCACAAATAAGTCAAACAACTGACAACGCCACACTAGGAGAACAGATAACATATAGGTAGGGCCAACCTATATGTTATCTGTTCTCCTAGTGTGGCGTTGTCAGTTGTAAGACTTATTTGTGCACTGATTAAATTTTCAAATTGGTAATATATTAGGGTGTGCTGGATTTTCTTCAGTACTTTATTAGTGTTGTTGTGTTTTTGAATGTTTATTGTGGGTAGCGAGGATGGGTGAAGTTTGTATTTGGCCCTTGGTGGGTATTTATACCTACCGGGTTGGTAACGGGAGGGGTTAACCTCTTCATTACCTTAGTGATATTAACAACTAAGCTAATGAAGGGGTTAACTCCACCCGCTAACCCCATGTAAGGCCTAAACACCCACCAAGGTCCAAATACAACCTTCACCCACTGCCGCTATCCACAATAAACTTGACACTGGTAGATAATCCCTTCATTGCCTTGGTGGTTATCCGTGAAAGGTAATGAAGCTGCATGTAAATGCATTTTAATTGCCTGGGATTCATGCCGGGCGTCTCCGTGGCTGATATTAATGGGTATCAGCTCCAGAGACTCCCAATCCGATGCAGGAAAAAAAACATTTTTATTTCTTAATCCTCTCTCACTGCTGCCTTCTCAGCAGCGTCTCCCCACCCTCACGCCAACTTTTCCTGGCGTGAGAATTTTGGGAGAAACTCGTCATTCTAGAGCTGCGATTAGCCTCGATAAGCTAATCGAGGCTTCTAGAATTGCACGAGTTTCAAAACCTGCCAATAAGTGGCTTATCGCCGTTCACCCAGTGATGTGTTTTGGACGGCAACAAAATATGGCGATTCATGCCTTTATAGCCCACTTATCAAGGTTTTCCGAATAGCAGTAGGCATTTTGGCTGAAAAGGCCTCGATAAGTGGGTTATGACGGCTACTAGAATAGCCACTAAGTCAGACGTGAGTACTAAGTTCTCAGAATAGAACGTAGTGGTCACAGTCAGTTATTCTACCTGGAAAAAGAGTACCAGTAAGCTTGGGACTACGTCCCGGTCAGGGTAAGCCTTCCGAAGCAGGTGCCCTGCGCCTATTTGAGGCTTGATTTCACCCCAGTAAGTGTGTATTTTACCGGTATTTTGTATCTCGTGTGTACGCGGGTTTACCCGAATAAACTACATTTTATTCCACTATCTCTTGTTTTGCCTAGAGAATTGATCCCAGAAGGTATAAAGGTGTTAAAAGTCCTGGTCTCCCGTGACACCCAACACCAAGTATTCAGAATTGTTAACATGAACCTGTAGCAAATTCTGTATGTGTTGTTTTAATTTTATTTTTGTCCTGTATGGAGTTTATGACCATATCTACAGTGCCACTCCAAGATGTTTGTCCCAGTGGTATCATAGACATGACCATGATCATTGATACATAGGTCTGTCTTTATCACAGGGACTATTACACTTTCCATTTATACAGGAGATATATGCACTGGTCTTATGAGTCTCACTAAGCTTTAATCAGAGCTCTATCCCATCTCAAGTGATTATTCATATCAGAACTTTCCATACACCACTGTCCATCTATTTACTGACCCCCGATATTTGGGACTAGTTCCCTTTTACTCTGTCTGTATACTGTAGGTAGCCTACACCATGTTTCCGACTAAATCAAAGTCCAAGGGGCCTATTCGTACAAAATACTTCTTTACACCATAAAGTATGAACTCGTAACGTTAATCTTCAAATTACAATTACACACACACACACTTGCAGAACTGTACGGCAATAAAAGACAAGTTGAATTGCTATTAGATTTCTAAGACAACAATTCGCGATCTCCCGCTTGAGATTCTCAATGGTATTGCAGGCCGCGCTAAAATGCAATTTTCTGAACCTGATAAAAACCCGAGTCAACACACGTCTCAAGGCGGTACGCCGGAAGAAATCGCACGCCATCAGATGGGTATTCCGAGGTATACATTGCGTGATTTGCTATAATAATGGCCACTGCATCTGTATGTTACATATATAGCAAGTACATATTATTGGGAAACACTGTTTCATTATTACTATGTTAGTGTTTTTTCCATTATTACATCTGGTATATTTTGATGTTCTATGTGTGTTTGTTCAGGCGAGAGTGTTCCAATTTTGTTCCATTTGGTTCTTGTGCATAGACCATCCGGTCACAGTGGTGGGAGGCTGACTGCATGCCTCCAGACCTTTAAGTGATATTTTCTTTACTAATATATATATGCAGTTTACATGCAGAGGTTGTTTATTCATTATGCTATCTTAAGGTGTTAGCAATGCATGTCTACATTATACTGTAGAGACACTCAGAACTGTTTTATTCTATGTGGTTATGTGATGTCAGTACTAATAAATTTGATACTTTTGTATGCTTGAGTGCTTCTGGTGGGATATTTTCTCTTTGTATTTTTTCCATTTAAATATTATCCCCAGCACCGTCAGCAGCTTTAATTGTGGTAGCTGCACATAGCTGACTATTTAGGGTTTGTAGCAGGCATTTTTTCGTGTTATATCAATTGAAAATATTAAGTTCAGAATAGATGTATATTGCCGAACATTTTAAAACAATTTGATTTAATAAAATTATACTGACAAATGTCATTGGAAAACAGCTGTTTAGGAAATAAAATTAAATATGAAATGTGAACTGAAATAATTGTAATAGTAATGAAAAAATGGAGATTCCACCATATGTACACTGTATTACCTCGACAGATACATCAATACAATTCCAAAAACATCAATAAAATGGTAAACTTGTATATTGAATATGTCCTTTGAAAATTACAAGAATTGCATTGAAGAACAATTTTGCCAATATCATGAAAATAGAATTTGATTTATTATCTGAATATGTAAAGTCTTATAAATAGTGTTATATCTAGTCACTATACAGTGTAAGATAAAGGAACGTAGACCTGAATGATTAAAGAGATAATAGTTCAGTATAAATGAACTGTAATTATTAAATCAATATTTCTCTCTGGAGATTAAGTTTGGATTTAATTTCTCATTAATCTAGCAAATATCTCATGAATTTAAATGTGAAAAATAAAAAGAGATTTAAGAATAAAAACACAATGTTTTTAATATATGCAAAATAATATGTTATTAGAAATAATGAAATACTGTACTGTTTAAAAGTACACACATGAATTAGGGTCAACATATTGTATGTTCTCAATATACAGTATAAGGTACTTTATGGCCCATTAAAAAGCTAAACTTTAAAGCACCATACAGCTCATTCAAATAAGATGACTTAAGACACAGGGCCACTTAGTAAATATAGATCATAGTGCATACAATATGATTTATATATCTTTGTGGGGAGATAGGTATTCATTTCTGTGGGAAGATAAAAAATGTATGTATGTATTTGTAACCCCCATCCCCTCCTCCTCAATGAGATTTGGCCGATACAGGTGTTTTGGTGCTAACCTCAGAGGCCTAGGCCTCCACGCTTGGAAGCCTGGGGTCTCTGGTGCAGTGCCTCCACCCTTGAGGATTCCTGCTTTGGCGGGATAGCTCCTCACGGGAACCGGTATACCTATATAGTATACCTCTAATAACCACAATCCACACAAAGTTTATGTAACCTATTTGCTATGGTCCCATAGTCTCAGCAATACAGTATATACACACAATCACAGTAAACTTCCCCCAAATTACTAAGGGTGCCCTGGGCACCTAAAACCAAATGTCCATCCGAACAGTCCTTCCAGAGATATATGTGAGGGCAGCACGACCCTCCCCATGTGGTGTTGGTGCACGTGGGTTCTTTCCTGGGTACTCGGGTACATCAGAGTATACTCAGACAAGCTCTCACAACCCAGGGAGAGCATGTGGGAAAAAAACAACAAAGAAAACACGAGCTAAGTGCAGACAATAAAATACATTAGTGAAGCGTGTATTCAAACTTGGCTCTTATGTGCAGCCTACTCACAAGATGTTAGTAGGGTAAAGGCAGTAACAGGATGAGTGGAATCTGGTGAGTATTTCTGGACACAGACAGGATGCAACTCGGGCTCAGAAGTCAGGTTCAAATGAGCATGGAGAAATAAAGAGAAACCTTCATGGTGCAGGTCAATGGTACAAAAGATAACTTTATAGAATGCTAAAAATGTGCACTTACAATTTAAAAATACAATATAGACATTTGTCAACGCACCGCCGACGCTTCCTGGTTTTTGTATAGCAGGCTATCTGTGGTCCCCTCTCCACAGCAATGTATGGGGATCACCTCCAGCACTTTCTCCGGCGCGATACGTCACTTCCGGTGTACACGATGACCTCCGTCGCGTCACTTCCGGTGCGGCTCGAGATTGTCAGCTTGCAGCACCAATCCGCACACTTCCTGGGCGGGTCCACTCTACGCGTTTCACCAATGGTATGGCTGGCTTCGTCAGACGCTATACTCAGACAAGCCCCATCCATAATCTCATGATGCAGGGCCTCCGATACAATCCCCATCTCGCCTTACGTCCGGTAGCACCGCGTGGCCGTTCCACCAGGCCTCAGTAATCCTCTGCCGTGGTTCCGTCTGCTTTTACTGAATTGGTCGCACACTAAGGGGGCAAGTCACTTACTATTGGCCAGCTCTACAATACTCCACTACAGTGTAGGGGAACTTGCTGGGGCCTATGGGAGAATGGGTCTGGCCTTGTCCAGGGGCTTGTCTAGCTCACTGGACACTACCTCTCCTTTTGCCGGCTCCGTCAGGACTGAGCATGCTGTCTCCAGTCCGCACATGAATTCCTGAACACAGGACCTCCTCTTCCTGCGTCGCCAACCTCAAGATGGCCACTGCCTTACACACAGTCCCTATGTATGAGGCTTCGCCAACCACAACATGGCTGACACAGCTCACTAAACCCTCCCACATGACAGGACCACTGCCAGGGAGGAGGCACGGGAGGGTACCCTGCTACATATGTATGTATATCTTTATTTATATACTGTCAAGAGTGTACTCAGCACTTCCCAAAGAATACAGTACAGGAAATTATAATAATATATTAAGCGCTGAAAACTCATACAATAGGAAAGGAAATCCCTGCCTCGAAGAGCTTACTATCTAAGTGGTATGTTGAAAGACTTACGGAGACAGCAGGTGAGGGAATTATTGCTGTAGATGGCAGTGCTTGGCCACTATGGTTGGTAGGATTGACTGAGTGTGGGACAATAGCCATAAGTGCAGGCTATTGGGATGCTTGATTTGTGAGGCGTTTTAAGGCTAGTCAATATTAAATCAGAGAGGTTAACAACAATAGCAGGGCAAGAGGTAGCAGGAAGGCGCAGGTGTGAGAGCAGGTGTGTATATGGCTGGGTCCAGGATTAGGAGAGATATCCCCAGCAGCAGGAAGGAGTAGATAGAGGGTGTAAATTGATGATTTGTGGAGGTGCTTTTTATTGAGGGGTAAAGAAGATGATATTCTAGGTCCTAGAATCTAGGATATGCATAATTGGGACATATATTTGTATGGCTACACAAAAGATTGTACTAAAATTAAACTTATTCTTGTCATCAATTCATTCACTGTTAGACCCATCATGCCAGTACAAATGAAAATGGATTTAAGATGCCTACACCAAATTGGGGGCATAGCAAAACTTTCAATGATCAGATTCCTCACACCAGTTATCTGTCTAACCAAACAACAACATAAAGGAAACAGTATATCTTAAAAACAAAATAGTTATAGAAATATTTACTGGCATAGGGGGACTAGAAGAAAATGAATTAATTGTAATATAACAGTAATATTTTCCCTTTTTCTCTTTGACCTTCCTATTCCAGTATAACTGCATGTACGCGTACAAATGAATGGACACATACCAAAGCTGTGTCCTTCTCTCAGAGGAGGAGAAAAAAAACCTATAGATCTTAGATTAAACTAGCTTTAAACATAAAAACATCTCAGAGTGAAGGTTCTGGCAACAGAGCAGAGCAAAGAGTTTTGTGCCAAGGCAGAACAAAAAGCTCTGTGCCAATTCAGAGCACATGTCTGGGTAACAGCAGAGCACAACAGATCACACAGCTCTGGACTACAACAGAGTACACAGTTCTATACAGCAGATCTAGCAGATAGTATCCAACAAGCAGAGCAAAGAGCTCTAAGGCTAAGGCCCCACTGCACGCACCCGCATGGCAGCCTTGCCTGCCGGCGGCGCATGCAATTCGCTGCATGCAATTTGCGGTCTGCAGTTAATTTTTCCCAGCGCGGGGGGCGTGGCCAAAATGGGTGGGGGGGCGAGGCCATGACATGAGGGGATGGGACCGCCCCATAGCCCCTCAGTCGCACAGGCACGCAGTCCCTCAGCCGCACAGGCCCTCAGCCGCACAGGCACTCAGGCCCTCAGCCGCACAGGTACTCAGCCCCTCTGCCGCACAGGCACTCACACACACACAAATACACACGGGGGGGTGAATCGGAGCGAGGAGGATCGGAGCAGGGAGAGAATCGGAAGGGGGATCGGAGCAGAGGGGGGAATCGGATTGGCTGCCTTGCGTGTCACGTGACGCGGCACTCGACGAAACCACAAGCTCCTTGTAGTTCCATCTGGCTGATACGTCACAGCACACAGTCAGCCACGCCAGAAGGCGCCAGCGGGGACATCCAGACCGGAGGCAAGCAGCTGGTGGCTCTGGGGGTCGAAAACAAGACTCTCCTAGGTGTAGGGAACTCTAAATAAGAGTTTTACCATGACCGTGACTTAGCCCGGAATCTCCTGGATCCCAAATCGGCGTGGTTCCACACGCCACCGCTCCCTTCTCTTCTGAGAACTTGGACTTTTCTTGACCGTGAGCTACCACTGATTCCCTGGAACCAAAATTGGTTCAATTTTGAGAACTTGAGCGTTAAAACTTGGGCGCTAATCGGTTCGATTTTTTGAACTTGGGCGCTTAGAATCTGGCAGGCAGGCTTGAAATCTAAGCCGTTGCTCTGCTATTCACGCAAGAGCATCTTTGAAAAGCCCGCCCACACCTACTGCTAGAAAACTCAAATCTGATTGGCTTAGACGATTCTTATAGTATTCTGAGTTTCATTCACGAAACTCATCAACCAATAATTGCGTGGGAACATTCTCAGCAGCCAATCAGAGACAAGCCAATATGAAAAGCCTGGTCAGCGGGAAATCTGAAATTGCCAAGGGACATGCACAAGTTTGCCACCTCCGTCCCTGTCTATCTCATGCCACCCACTGGGTCAGGCTCCACTAGGTCAGGCAGAACAAATGGCAGCCCTGACAACTGCAATTCTTCCCTAGATTTAGGTACTTGAGCTCTTCCCTGCTACCCAAATGGGTTTCACACCTCCTGCATCCTCTGGCTACTTTGAACTGCAGCAGACTTACTGACACCTTTGGTAGCCCTGACAGTCTGTGTGGACATCGGTTCCGAAAGTCCCAGCACATTACAGTACACAACAGTACATTACAATGTATTATAGGCTAAAGCAGTAAAATTCCGGGCATTATTGAAATCCCTGCTCTCTGATTGGTTAAAATTCCGGGCATTATCCAATCAGTAATGCCCGGAATTTTTGCAGCTGAGAAATGTGTTCATTTTCAATGTTTTTATTTCCTGCTAATCGGCTTTCAGAACAGCTCTGAGACAGGGCAGGGGATTGGTCAGGAAGTATCAACCATGAGGTTGACTCCTTCCCCTGCTGAGCTGACTGAGATTGACTGAGCAGATTCAGTTGAATTGAGGGGCGTAGTGAGAGAGTCTGCAAAGAAGTAAGTGGTTGCCTGCAGTGTGTGTGTGTGTGTGAGTGTGGTAGCAGCAGCAGTTTGTGTGTGTGTAGAGCTGCTGTGTTGTGTTGAGCTGCTGTGTGTGTGTTGTGTGTGTGTGTGTGTGTGTGTGTGTGTGTGTGTGTGTGTGTGTGTGTGTGTGTGTGTGTGTGTGTGTGTGTGTGTGTGTGTGTGTGTGTGTGTGTGTGTGTGTGTTGTATGTGTGTTGTGTGTGTTGTGTGTGTGTGTTGCGTGTGGGGGTGTACAGAGGGGGCGGCAGTGTGTGGATATAAATAGCTACAGTGTAAGTGTATATAGAGTTGCTTTAATGTATTTACCATTTTATTTTAATTTAAAAATCGATAGAACTATTCAAAAGTGTCTATTGTTTATGAAAAAAGCCTACATTTAGCCTATAATAGTAATAATCCCCACAGAACAGGACATTACTGGCCAGTAATGCCCTGGCTGGGTTAAAGTCCCTCGGCTTCGCCTCAGGCCTTCAATTCTTAAAACCAGGGCATTATTGGCCAGTAATACCCTGTTCTACGGGGATTATTACTTAATTAATAAAATATACTTCAATACATCTGTAATCCATATCCCCCCCCCCCAGACACAGATGCCATATCTAGGGTGTAGTGAGGGCTGCCTACATGTGCTTTGGTGGTGCGCACCTGCCGGTAACAGGAGGGCCTAAGCTTCCCGCGGTGATGGTGGGGACACAGGACCAGGCTTCTGGGGTAGTTGCCTCCATTTCCTTAGTGATGCAGCGCATCCATCCTCTATAACTTCCCAGGGATGTGGGGTAGGACCCTTATAGAAGAATAACCCTGGTCCCAGGGTGAATGCTCCAGAATCACACAGTCTTATGTAAAATCAGCAGTGTCTTTATTGTCTCTTATCTGGCACACAGCAGCAGTAGTACACGACAGGTCATATGCCAAGGCACTCCAAAAGTACACCAGACCTCCCTCTCCTCTCCTCCAGACTGTACTCCTGCAGGATGGTATGTGGGGGGCCTCAATACCCCCAATGCCCACCTCAGAGGGTATCCTCTGGGTGCGGGAAGATTCTCCCCTCACCCCCTCAGTAGGGTGAGGGGCATTGGTCCACTCTAACTCTGCTCACTCTCCAAACTCATAGGACCATAGCCTCTCTCTTCTGGTCCCAGGGCAGAACTTCTCTCCTCCAACTCCCACATAACAAAGCCCACGTCCTCACAGCTATGGGCTACTAAATAGAGTCAGCCCCACCCCTCATGATGTCAGCAGGACCTCCCCTCTGTCTCATGCCTGCAGCAGAGTCAGGGGCCTGCATCTATCACTCAGGGCAGGGCTTGAAGATAGGAAAACTCATGATTACTACTGGTGCTTGCCCTTAACAGGACTTACCACAGTAGGAGAAAGATATATAGCCCGTTCTGTTTACAGGGCGCTACACTCCCCCTCTTGTGGAATCCAATGGTCCCCACTTGGACCTAACTTTAGCAGTACCATCCTGCGGTGAACAAACCTGTGAAACAAAATACATCATGGCAGTTTGTTAAGCGTAACATATACCACATGAGGTAGTAACACGAAAACCCGGTTACTCCCAACGGGGAGAACCCTAATAGTAATGCTTCGGATCAGGTTTCCTTATTTTTCTTCCATTGTGGTCCGTAATGGTCACAGAGAAGGACTGTACCGACCCATGCTCTGGCCGGTATATTACACTGTGCATGTATATGCACCGTCCTATACTCCAGATCCTGACCAACTCACTGATCTGGTCCTCATTATGGTAACCTGCCTTACCAAATTTTGTCCTCAAATATTCTTGCACGGCTTCTCGGAGCCAACTGTCTCTTTGTTCCTCAATCTCCTGCATTATAGGCTCAGGCACATAGGGATATTCGTACCCATGGGACTGTCTGTACCTAGCCACTATGGCTCTGTCTGCTCGGCTCAACTTTGTGAGTTTCTTATGGCGACCCGCCCTGCTTGGCAGTACCCAGAACTCTGGTTCTGTAGGGGCAATGTCATCGTACAAAATACTGGGCCCCCTGGGCAGAATTATCTTCTGCTCTATCTCCCTATATCTGTGGTCTATTTCATCCGCCACCTCCTGAGGAGTATAGGCACCTAACGCCCACCAATAATCAACTATGTTGCTACGGATGAGTAAGAACCTGATGCGGTCCATACCTTCGTGGTACCCAGTGAATACGGGTGCCCTCCACTTGTCACGGTGCTCATACTCTGATAAATGGCTAGTGTTCTCTACCTCTGACTCTGCTTTGGATGAGACACCGGACGTCCCCGCCTCTGTAGAGTGCGAGCAATCTCTCCTCCCTTTGGCATTGATAAACAGTACACGGTAGGGTTCATCTTGTGAACCACCTCACTGACACACCCAGCCTCTGCTGGAGTGTGGGACCCTCGGGCCCTCCCTCTAGCTATAGGAGAAAAAGGCACGGGGTTAGGCACATGTATCACATTGGCATATGGTATTTCCCCATCAGACCCCTCATCGCTCAATTCCCAGTCCCGCACATCTCTGGAATATTTGGGGTACTTGCTCAATTTATCCCCGCTAGGTCCCGGTGACAACACTCGTGACGGGGCAGGGGCAGTGGCCGGGGCGATAGAGCTAGGGGTGGGGCAATGTTCAAGTCAGTGTCCAGCAAGCGAGTAATACCGCGACCAGTGGGCGCTTTCTTGGTTGCTCTCTTCGCCATGCTTCGCGCTTCTCTGGATGGGCCTCGGCTCTTCAAGGTGGCCATTGCAGCTGCCATGGCTACTCTCCGTGGGGAGAACAGCGCTCCCGGGCCCCGTTTCCCATCGGACCCAGAAGCGACGTCCTCGCTGGTGCCCGCGGAATCTCCATCCACTCCGTGGTCACGCACCGGAAGTGCGTCGAAGACCGGAAGGGGCGGTGGTGGAGCATCCGGTTCGCGGACGGACATGTAGGCCGCAAGCCTCTCCTTCTCATCCTCTGCAGGTGCCATCTTCGCCTGGCAGAAGTAAGGGAGTGATGGAGTCTCCTTACCGCTCCGCTGCAGAGTACTGTACTCGGGGTCCTCCGGAGTCGTCTCGGACGCCCTCTCCGCCGCACTGGGAGTCACCACGGCCGTGGGACTGCTACGGGCCTCAGGCCGCACCAGCGCTCGCCGTCGGAAGGTGTCTGGACCTCTTTATTACCGCTGGGTGGTTTGCCGGTTGGCGCCACAGATGGTACGCCAACCTCTTCCTCCGAGGATATTACTATGGGATCCTCCGCAAGGGAGTCACCGGGTTCTTGGGCGATACCGCCAGTGGGTATTGGTACGAATCGGGCCCGCTCCGGTACCTCCACTGTGGTCGCGCTCTTCTCTGCCTACAGTTCTCTTGCTCTGTAGCTGGCTGGGCCTTGGTTCTTCCCGCATGGTTGAAACGGGGAACTATGGCAGCCTTGTCTTTTGTCTCCGCCATCTCTGTTAGTGTTCCCGGAGAGGCACCCCGTGGGGTCTCGATCAGTGGCCATGGCTCGTTAGGCCACAGGTAGTACGTGCCGCATTGAGGGCATCGTGCCTTAGTGCTTGGGACAGCTCCGGGTATCCCGCAGTGGACGCACAGACACCGAAGGTATTCGTGGCCCTCCACCTCCACTACCAGTAAGCCTCCTGGTAGCTGGTAAATCGTGGTGCTCAGTTCGGACATTTTTAGCTCAGGGGTGGAACAGTTCAATGTTTCAGCTCCTTGCTCCTCGAATGTCAGGCAGAAATGAAGCTCCTCGCTCTCGCTTCCTGTCCCTCCCTTTGCTGGGGAAGGCTCTCCTGATTGGCTCTCCTTGTGCCCCCTCCCACTGGTGGACACAAGAGGCGGGGCACTCCTTCTTTCAGTGTGAGGTGGCCTGGTTTGTTGGCCAGTCACAGCACAGGTGGGTGGGCTTCCTCTTGTAGGAGATCTGGGTTTGGCGCCAAACCCCTGCACATCTCCCGCCACATTTCTCGTACAGTTTCTTTGCACGATTCACGTGCGCGCTCCAGGATTGGCGGGAATCGCCATTTTAGTTCGGCTGCTAACTGCTGGGCCGTGGATGGCGCCATTTTGGATTCTACATGCCCTACTTTCTCCAGCACTTGCACGGAGAGTGCACTTCACTCTTCCCGTTCTGCTTCGCTGAAAGCCTGTCCTGTTTCTGATCTCAGCAGCTCGCCTCCAAATGTAACTGTTATCCCCCCCCCCCAGACACAGATGACATATCTAGGGTGTAGTGAGGGCTGGCTACATGTGCTTTGGTGGTGCGTACCTGCCGGTAACAGGAGGGCCTGAGCTTCCCGCGGTGATGGGGGGGACAAAGGACCAGGCTTCTGGGGTAGTTGCCTCCATTTCCTTAGTGATGCAGCGCCTCCATCCTCTATAACTTCCCAGGGATGTGGGGTAGGACCCTTATAGAAGAATAACCCGGGTCCCAGGGTGAATGCTCTAGAATCACAGTCTTATGTAAAATCAGCAGTGTCTTTATTGTCTCTTATCTGGCACACAGCAGCAGTAGTACACGACAGGTCATATGCCAAGGCACTCCAAAGGTACACCAGACCTCCTCCTCCTCTCCTCTCCTCCAGACTGTACTCCTGCAGGATGGTATGTGGGGGGCCTCAATACCCCCAATGCCCACCTCAGAGGGTATCCTCTGGGTGGGGGTAGATTCTCCCCCTCACCCCCTCAGTAGGGTGAGGGGCATTGGTCCACTCTAACTCTGCTCACTCTCCAAACTCATAGGACCATAGCCTCTCTCTTCTGGTCCCAGGGCAGAACTTCTCTCCTCCAACTCCCACATAACAAAGCCCACGTCCTCACAGCTATGGGCTACTAAATAGAGTCAGCCCCACCACTTATGATGTCAGCAGGACCTCCCCTCTGTCTCATGCCTGCAGCAGAGTCAGGGGCCTGCATCTATCACTCAGGGCAGGGCGTGAAGGGGGATAACCCATGATTACTACTGACGCCTGCCCTTAACAGTAGGAGAAAGATATATAGCCCTTTCTGTTTACAGGGGGCTACACATCCCTATGCCCATGGTATGGGGAATAGAATAGAAAAGTGAACTTTAATTTCTATCATCCTGTATTCCCCACATATTGTCTATTGGATTTAGACTGGATTCTGAGAGTCCCCTCACAACCTTATCTACAGTTGGAGCACCCACTACCAATACAGGTTCTGGGCTACATGTGAATTAACTGGGATACCCCCTTAGCCTAGAAATCCCCTCAGTTACAGGGACACTTTTCATCCCTGTGCCCCATTTACCTTTCTGGGCTATGCTGAAGCAGGAAACCCTAGTGGTGAGTCGTGCAAGCATTTTCAAGGGGAGATATTGCTGAGACAATGTGCCTACATGTATCCGAGAATCAAGCATGATTTCCGGGTACATTTTTAAGGTAACCGACAACACCGGACCCCAACTACCTGGGCACATTCTGACAACAATTCCTCTGCAAACCCCCTTGAAACTCATACCCTAGCAATCCCTGCTCACTCGCATGCCCGGAAAGATAAAAAGTCATCAAATATTTTTATAACATGCAGTATGTAAAAACAGTACACTGTTACTGGGTCCAAGAGCTAACTCTCTTGAACCTTTATATACGTATCAGGGGTCACCAAAAAAAGGCTTAACCTTTATTTGAGGGCCTGGTTACCCCATCCAGTCACAATCATATTTAACGCAGTCTGATCTGAAAAAGAGGACCCTCTTTGTTCTTCATCATTGCTACTTCACCATGACATGGTAACAGCTGCCTGTAAGGATTAGACACATTTTATTAATCAAATCAAAACTATATAATATTCTGTATCATACTTTTGGTTGCTCACACACATGAAATTAGATGCATCCATTTAAATAATAAATGTGAAAAAAATTCAGTTCCAGTCTCCTCTTAAATGATAATTTCATCATTGGGCCATTAAATGACTACAGCTGAGGAGGAGGCGTGGCCAAGGAGGTGAATGGCAGCTTAGAGTGTGAGCTCCATCCCCTCCGGCGTTTCAAAACGACATAACTCCAGCAAAAACACAGTAACTGCATAATTCAGAACCTGCAGAACGTGTCTAAATATACAGAGATGGCATCAACCAAAACTTTAAGGAAAAAATCACAGCCGGTGTCTAATTATTTTAAGAACAAAGAGACTGCCAGGGCGGACATACCTGAATCTTCAGTGCAGACAGCATCAGCAGACCCAGAACTGGACTCCTCACCTGAAGAACCAGACGATTTGGCTGTAGTGAGACGTAAGGACATGAAAGAGTTCTGCAGCAATATGAAACAATTCTTTAAGTCTGAACTTTGGGCACTTCGGAAGGATGTAGACGCAATAGGGGAGCGTACGGCCGCTTTGGAATCCAGGGCAGATGAGACAGCTACAACCACAGTACAAACGCAGACTCAAATATCCACCCTAAAGGCACAGATAACTTCCCTAGAAGATAAAATTGAGGACGCGGAGAACCGCGATCGGCGCTGTAACATACGGCTTAGAGGGGTCCCAGAATCTATCACAGATCCAGAGGAATTCACCTCGAGGTGGCTAGAACATTTATTCCCAGACATGGCAGCCAGAGACCTGGTTCTGGACAGGTGCCATCGGGCGCTGCGGGGAAGACCTCAGCAAGGAGATCCCCCGAGGGACGTGGTGCTTAGATTCCACTACTACCGCACCAAGGAAGAAACATGCCGGAGAGCAAGGGAACTGAAGGTGGTGGAGTTTGAGCAAATAAAATTTCAAGTTTACCAGGATCTGTCACCGGCCACGCTAGCAAAAAGAAGAGCATTAGCCACCGTTACCAGAACACTGCGTGACCAAGAAGTAAGGTACCGCTGGCTATTCCCGTGTGCCTTAATGGTTTTTAAGAACGGAGTGACACATATCCTAAAAAGAGTGGAGGACACTGAGGGATTCCTGCGGAGGGTCCTGGGATCAGCATTGAGTCCCCCTCACCATGCGGCGGCACAAGATGGCGCTCCCGCGTCCCCATAAACCGAGATGGTGACCCACAGCTGAGATAATGAGCCCTCCATAGGCCGCTCCTGTTTATACACAACCACGGGAATATACTGTTCCAACCAATCCCAATGAAGCCCCTACTGACCCTGTGACTGCACCGGACCCCTCTCACAGCCCGTACCAATCTCTTGAAAGGAGATACAGAACCCAGCAAGGCAGAAGGATCCACTTACGTTTTCGGAGCAGCGGCCATCTTGCCTCGCTCCATCCCTGAGAAGCGCGGGACCTACACTGCTCTCCGCGGGCTTTCCTAGTGACGTCATCGTCCAGCGTCGTCCTCTCGCGAGAACTGGTACCGGGCGCCTGCGCAGTGGGAACTAGCAGCGGTGGCGCATGTAGACGTCTCACATCCTCCCCAAGCTGGCCAAAGAGGAGCGCTGACACAGAGTTCCCCCCGAGGACGCAGAGGGCTACGAACCTGGAAGGAGCGTGATCGCGACGAGACCACTCTGCGGGAGACCGGACATGGCGGCCCCAAACTGGGGTTACCCCCCAGATTGATGATCTTGTACAAACAACCACACACACAATAAAAAAAGTTTTGAGGGAAGGGGGGGGGGTGTAACAGGGAGGGGGGAAGAGGGAGGGGAGGTGAGGGTGGGAGGGGGTGGGTAGAGGGGGGCTGGGGGATGACATATAACCCCTGAAGACAGATATCTCCCTAAACTGGATAGTTTAACAGGTATGTGCATCTCCTACAGGTATTGCGCCTATAAGCCCCACACTTAGATCCTAACCCCACCACAGGGATCAATATGAACGACATTAATAGAGAGGTGAGCTCCACGGCCAATCATTAGAGATAACAACCCGTATCATTATCTACCCAGTACCAGATGTGGGGATATCCTCCCAGCTTGAGTTACCAGGGTATATAGCACAGGGTCAGCTATGTGACCCAACAACGTAGACGCCGGAGGTCTATAGATAATGAAATACTTAAGTTGGGAGTCATATCATTGCCGTTGCGCCCAAAGAGTACATATAGAGGGGTCTCTACATACGGCCGCGGGGGGACTTGCAGATCACTATCCAAAGGGGGATAGTTAGGTTAGGTAGTACAGACTGACAAGGGACAATCGTTCGGCCTGAAGGGTTCCAAATTGCAGGTAGGGGGGGAGGGGTAAATCGGATCACCTATGTAAATGCTCTAATGCATAATAGTGTTTCCAAATAAAAGAGGAAACCTAGGGCCACGACCGCAACAGACCAGAGGACTAGGAGCTAGTCGGGGTTAATTAGTTAAGGGGTTGGTTGTAGAGCTCCAAGTTAGAGGAGTGGCATAAGGAGGACGAAAGAAGATAAACGGGTTAAATTTTCTATTGTGTTTATAATATGCAGTTTCTGTTTCAGTTTCCAACGTTGAGAAGTTATAAGGAGTTAAATATACTAGCTGATTAATAAAAACGCGCCGGCGGGGTTCTCCATGTCGGCGTGCATGCGTTTCCAGATACGGTCCCGGAGACAGAGGGATCGCAAACAAGTCCCAGGGGGGGCGGGTCACAGTAAGAAGGGGAAATCCCTTGGTAAGACTGGACCAAGAGACCAACCCCATGGGCGCAAGAGACACCCTCGGGGGCTCCCGGGGTGGACTCTTGTTTTCTTATTATTTGATGTCATTGTAATGTTAATGTTATGTATACACTCTCTTTTTTATCTTTTCCCCTCTGTTTTTACCTCTGTGTGGTCCCCTCTCCCACCCCTCCCTCTCCCCCCCTTCCGCACACCTCCTCCCCACCCTCTCCCCCCCCTCTCCCCCGCCTCTCCCTCCCTCCCCCTTCCAGAGGTACATCAGCCAGACCGGCGAAACACAAAACAGGTGGAGTGGGTGTATTTCGGGGCAGTGAGTCGGATATGTCCGAAGGACGGGGACTTGGGTGAGTTTCAAGTTACCCAGACGCTGATTTATACACACATTAATAAATGGCGTTGATACTTATTTCTCACAACGTGCAGGGCTTTAACAACCCAACCAAACGGAAGTTGGCTTTTTCAGACTACAAAAGGAAACACGCTGAGGTTCTTTTCTTGCAAGAGACACATTTCAGCAGATCTAGCGCCCCCAAACATCTTGACAAAGATTTTACTCAGGTTTTCTCAGCTGCCGCAGCGGTTAAAAAACGCGGGGTAGCTATATTAATTCGAAATAGCATTCCATTTGAAGTGCAGTTAACTAAGCGCGACAGTGAGGGCAGATACATCATAGTAGTGGGGGCGATTAGGGGACAGAAAATTACACTAGCTTGCGTATATGCCCCCTGTGAAAAGAGTACGATCTTTTTTGATAAGCTTTTCAGAACCTTGAGCTCAGTATCTCAAGGGAGCGTCGTACTAGCGGGTGACTTTAACATGGTCATGCAACCGCACCTAGATAGGTCAGGGGTTGCAGGTCAATATAACAAGGGAGCGGGCGTCTCGATACGCCGGGGCCTCAAGACCACCCAGCTTACAGATATATGGCGAGAATTACATCCGGCAGACAGGGATTACACATTCTTCTCTCACCCTCATGGCTCATACAGCAGAATTGATTACTTCTTCGTGTCTTGTCACCTGGTTCCTATGGTCACCCGAGCTGGGATCCATGATATTTCATGGTCTGACCATGCACCAATAGAGCTAAGGTGCAATAATATTCGTACGGATAGACCTGGGACGAACTGGAAACTAAATGAATCAATCTTAAAAATTCCCGAGATCTGTGATATTATTGACAACGAAATAGACCAATTCTTTAATATAAATACAGGCTCTGTCGACTCACCGTTAGTTCTTTGGGAAGCTCATAAAGCAACATTACGCGGCACGTTAATAAATATCACAGCCAGACGAAAACGAGAAAGGGAGTCCAAAATTATCACTCTCCAAACCAAATTGCAGACTCTCTCCTCTAAACATAAAAAAACCTCAGACCCTAAAATTTTGCAGGAGGTAAAAGACGCCAAAATTGAACTTAACATGCTCCTAGCCTCCAGGGCGGACAATTCACTGAGTTGGTCAAAGAGGAGATTTTTTGAGAAAGCGAACAGGCCGGATACAATGTTGGCCCGCATGCTAAAGGATAGGCAAGCTAAGTATAACATCCAAGCTATACGCTTAAAATCTGGTACCCCCACGTCTAATCCTCAGAAAATAGTAGACGAATTCGGCTCATTTTATGAAACACTATATAATGGTGGAAAAGTGGCACATAACATCAAAACGAGCGGTGCACTAAGAGATTTCTTAACCAGCTCAAATCTAGGGAGATTGACGGACACAGACAGAGAAGCCCTGAACGCTGACTTCACTATAGAAGAACTGTCGCAAGCCATTAAAGAGTTGAAACCATCAAAGGCCCCTGGGCCAGATGGATTTTCAGGGCTTTATTATAAGAAATTTATAGAGCTACTCGCCCCTAGGTTGCTCCGCATGTTTAACGCTATTTTAGCGGGAGCCCCCATCCCCAAAGAGATGTTAAAGGCGTCAATATCACTAATACATAAAACGGGGAAAGACCCGCTAGATTGCAAAAGCTACCGGCCTATATCATTAATTAACACCGATGTCAAATTATACGCTAAATTACTGGCCAATAGACTTAGTCTCATCCTACCCAGACTTATACACCCAGATCAAGTCGGATTTATCAAGGGCCGGCAAGCAGCGGATAATACACGACGATTTATTGATCTGTTGGATTTGGCAAATAGTAAGGCAACTCAAAGCATGTTGTTAAGTCTGGATGCAGAAAAAGCTTTCGATAGGATAGACTGGCCATATTTAAAAGAGACGCTTGCAACATTTGGCTTTGGAGATCGGGTGAGCGAGGCGATTCTGTCGCTGTACTCTAACCCCACCGCCAGGGTCATACACCAAGGCTACCCCTCTCTGCCATTCCAAATAAAGAGTGGCACGAGACAGGGCTGCCCATTATCCCCACTTTTATTTGCCCTTTGTATCGAACCACTGGCGGCGCAAATCAGAGGAAACCCAGACATCTCAGGGTTAAACGCATACTCCCAAACCCATAAAGCGGCCCTGTATGCGGATGACATCCTCTTGATTATCACAAAACCCCTTACTTCCCTGCCAAACCTATTCGCCCTACTAGATCGATTCGCTAAGGTCTCCGGCTTCAAAATCAATCAATCCAAGTCGGAAGCCCTCAATGTCAACCTCCCTAGACACACAGAGAAATTACTAAAATTAAATTTCAAATTTAACTGGCAACAAAACCACATAAAATACTTGGGTGTCCACATCACCAAAACTGTAAAGGACGTGTACAATGCAAATTACCCCAACCTGATTCGGACCCTAAAATCTGATTTACAGAAGTGGACATCCAAAAGGATATCCTGGATTGGACGTATCCATAGTGTCAAAATGAACCTACTCCCCCGTATATTATACCTCTTCCAAACTCTTCCAGTGCCACTCAGATTGAGGGACATACACTCACTTCAATCTGACATTTACAAATTTATCTGGGGAGGTAAAAAACCGAGGGTAAGTAAACTAAATATGACAAGACCTGTGCTGGCTGGCGGCCTAGCAGTACCCTGCCTGCTATCATATTACAAGGCGGCACAATTAAGCCAAATTGTACAATGGCAATCTAACCCGAAATCGAAGAGATGGGTAGAAATAGAAAATGCCGCATGCGCACCTTTGGAGCTCAGCAGTTTAATTTGGTTACCTAAAACAGCGCAAAAATTTGCCACAATGCCGCTATCCTCAATGACCAACTCACTGTCAATCTGGGAGGCTACAAAAAACAGGCATTCCCTCACGACAAAACACTCCATGGTGACACCCATTTGGAATAATCCTGAATTCGCTCCGGGTCTATCGGTCGGTAATACCTCAATCTGGAGGCAGAAGGGTTACAATCGGATTAGAGATCTGGAGGGACATAATAGAAAAATCAAAACATTCGACTATATCAGAGAAGAAAAAGAGATGCCCCACTCAGAATTCTTTCGATACCTCCAGATCAGGGCTTTTTATAATAAATTTGCCCCATACCCCCTATTAACATCTTTCGAAAAGCTCTGTCTGGCTGAGACCGACACAAAGGGACTTACATCA
Source organism: Ascaphus truei (assembly GCF_040206685.1). Classification (NCBI taxonomy): domain Eukaryota; kingdom Metazoa; phylum Chordata; class Amphibia; order Anura; family Ascaphidae; genus Ascaphus; species Ascaphus truei. The sequence continues at coordinate 152,905,472 of NC_134484.1, forward strand.
CAGATCTACGGAGAGGTGATCAGTTCTGGTGAACATGCACAGCAGATACCCTCATTCCGATCTCAATGGGAAACAGATTTAGGAGAAAACTTAGAGGATGAAGATTGGAGCGCTATTTACATGGCCACTGCAAAGAGCTCCATATGCACCACTCTTAAGGAGAACGCATATAAAGTCCTAATGCGATGGTACCTCACCCCACTGAAATTATCAAGGTTTGTGCCGGGATCCTCCCCCCTGTGCCCCCGCCAGTGCGGAGGATCAGCCGACCTGTTACATATGCTGTGGTCCTGCCCTCGGATCTCTCCGCTCTGGGAGGCGATTAGACATTGGATTCAGAGACTGTTCGATCTCACAATACCCCCAGACCCGTGGCTGTTCCTCCTGAACAGGCCATTAACGGGCCTTACCAAAGCACACAACAAATTAATTGCCCATTTTGCAATTGCAACGCGGTGCGAGATCGCAGCATTATGGAAACAATCTGATATTCCAACCATCCCAAAGATTCGAAATCGAATTTGGTTCGTTTGCCAGATGGAAAAGTTAACGAGTTTAGTTAACGACACTGGTGACAATTTCCTAAAAGTCTGGACGCCCTGGCTAGAACAGACAGATATCCCGGGGATAGAGAGGACCTCAATCTGGCTATGATAGTTGTAGATGCGTTCTCCTTGGGGGGAGCTTACAGGTTGTATTCTATATCCATAAGAACCTATTTAGCAGCATTATAATATTAGCAATTAGAGAAACGACCCAGTCCACTCGTGTTTGGATTCGGGCCTCAGATGCACCCCTTACCACCTCACTCTACATACCTCACCCACATCCTTCCCCACCCCACCCAAACCTTCCCACTCCCTCCCCTTTTTTTTTTTTTTTTTTTTTTATTGTGAGTGGGTATTGTCTCCCCCTTTAAGTTTTATTATAAGTGTCTGTTTGTCCTTTTTAGAAAGATCTCACTGCTATTCTCTCAGTTGTTAAGATATTGTTTTCATACAAGACAAAAAAAAAAAAAAAAATATTTGATAATGTATTTTTTGCTGTTACATTGCAATAAAAATCTGAGTTAAAAAAAAAAAAATGACTACAGCTAATCTCTTTATTTTTAACTTTCATAGATTATTTGAGTTGCTAAAATGGGAAGCAAGATTGCGAACAGATTGTTTCAATATTGCTTTTGCAAGCTTTCACATACATAGATAAGAACATTTCAGCTACATCAATATTTACATAGATTACTGTTTGAATTAACTACTAATGTGATATCTATTAAATGTATTCTGATGGTACCATATATCTGGATAAACCAACTGCTCAACAGACTGCTTTGTGTTTACTGTTTATTTAATTTTTACACAACATATGTTATCACTCTAAAATTATATAAATGACTTTAATTAAAAACGTAACAATTTGTGTAGGTCAAGAACAGTAATAGTATTTATTAGTTTTTTTTTTTACAGTTATAGGCCATGTGCCTACATTCTGTAAAATATTCTTTATTCTTAATTGTTGTTCGGAGGTTTCTTGAGAAGAATACAGTACTTTATCTAATAAACACATTCTAATATTAATACACTTACTTTAATTATCTTAATGTTTATGGTTTGCTACAAATGTGGGGAAATTTCCTCTACTATACATAAATAATGCTGTTGGGGCATTTTTATTGTTATAATTTATGTATAAAAAGTATATGGTAAAGACAACACAACTTCCCTGGTGTACAATGAGCAAAATACTTAAAGGAGAATTTCAATGGGAACAATCAAGGGACCCTTCTTCCCTCTGAAATAATATAATAAAAAAGAGGGAAATTTCCCAACATTCAACCAGCAAGACATACATACTGTAAGTGACCAAAAAAAGAGAGTATTTACTGAGATATCAGATAATGGTATACAAAAATAATAGTGCAAAAACACATTACGCATAAAAAATTCTGATATTTGCTTAAAAGAGTAAATATAAATATAAATAAACTGTGTCATAATGACTTATCCACTGTAAGGATTATGAGGGTAGCACTGAGCAAAAAAAGAATGAAAACAAAAAACAAAGTAGGGGAAGAAAACAAATACAAAAATGAAAATAAAGGAAGGGAACAAAGTAAAGGAGCAATAAGAGTATAAATAAATTATATGAGGGGGCAAAGTTTTGGGGGATGAACCCCATGTTCAGGCCCATTCCCACAAGTCAAGAGCCAGTGGTACTTCCCTTTTCTTTTGAAATAGTAGATGTCTGATGCCTGAGGCGTTAACCTTTTTCCACAGTGACAAATTTGAACAAGAAGTTTGTAAAAGCACTGTGGGGGTTATGTACAAAGCAGTGATAAGTGTTTTTAAGTGAGATAAATGAATTATTTCTCAATATTGCATGCAGCGCGATTCACAAAGCAGTGATAACACTGCAGTATCGCGCTAAAAATACTTTTTATCATAAAAACACAGTCATTGCAAAAAAAACTGCACCATAAATTGCAACATAAAGCATTTATCTCACTTAAAAACACTTATCATTGCTTTGTGCATAACCCCCACAGACTTTATCCATGGTGCCCTTATTTTGACTCATCATCCTGGCAGTGGATAAGTATATTATGATTGACTGTTAATTTATTTTTATATATAATCTTGTGACTGTCAGTATTTTTTATGCGTAATATGTTTTTCACTAGTTTGTTTTGTGTACCGTTATCTAATATATCAGTAAAACCTTTTTTTTTACTCAGTTATGTATTTCTGAAAATGTTTCTTTAATTTAGTTGAGTTGTGCTGGGAACCTTCTCTCTTTTTGTTATAATTTATGTATATTCTGCAGCCAACTGTCATGTTTATTAATTTTAAATTACACATTTAAAGTTTATAATATTAAAATAAATATTTAACTTTTTAAGTAATAAGAATATGCTTAATAAGGTTGTGTAACTCCCTTCTCCCCCCCCACCCCCCTTTTATGGGAGATCTACACACTACGTGTGTACCTGTGCTTGTTAGCTCATCTGCTGTAGGCCAGGAAGCCTGAGTCTCTGTGGATAGTGGGAGAGTAGCAACGGGACAGGCTGGTGGTTCATCAGTGCAGCGCCTCCATCCTGTAGGGTAGCTGCCGGAAGCAGATAGAAATCCTTACAGGAACCCTCTCCTGGAATCAACAATAACTAAATTTGGAGCCTCTTATATACCTGGGGAGGGATTAATAACCCTGCCCCAAACTGGGCAGGTATTAGAGGAGGTACCGGTTTCACACCACACCACACTATGTGAAACCCATTAACACCCCCCCCCCCTTTCCCCCCCACAGGCAGGACGCTCCCAACTGCAAACTAGTCTGCACCTGGCTATGAAAAGCTGTTACGATTGTGCTCGCCACAAACCGGGACCGGACCGCGGGGCTGAGGTGGGGTTATATAATCACCGACCTTAGTCCGCGCAGACTGATCCGGAGTGCGCAGTGCGCAGTTCGTAGTCGTACGTAGCAGGGTCAGAATTGGAGAAGGCAGCATCGTCGTTATTCAAGCAGGAGTTCGGCAACAGGTAGTCAGGAGTTCCCCGCTTCAGCTTAGGAGCGTGAGCACGAGTGGCCTCTTCGTGAGGAATGGCCTCGGCCCATGATGCTGGTCTCAGCAAGGGGAGACAGCAGGCTGGCCAAAGTACACCGCAGGGCAGCGTCGGGAAACCAACGCTTCAGCACAGAAGTCAGGAACAGGCCTCAGGAACTAGGGGCAAGAACCAGAAAGGTTAGTACACCAGGATACAAGCCAGGGTGGCTTGTGGCAGAGACAGTAACGTCCAGGGTAGGAATTTATGCTCGGCACTGTTTCAGTGCCAAAGCCCAGGATATAAAGGGCGGAGATCCAATCACAGGAGGAGGTACCCCCCTTCAGGTGAGACGTCCGGACGAACAGGGTCCATCACAGATTTGGGGGACATGCAGTTGTTTCTAAACCTCCTTAGGCGAGAGGTGGCGTTGAAAGCCCATGGTTTGTTGGGATTCCTTACAGTACCTCCACCACTGGGTGAGAAGCCTGGGTGGACAGGACCATTCATAGGTCTGGGAGACATTGAGTTGTTCCTGAAGTGTCTCAGGCGAGATTTAGGTCCAAAATCCAGGTGTACATTGGCGAGTGCTGCAAGGAACAGTGGTGGCACTGCGGTTTTTGGTACATGGGCAATGGGACCAGGGGACTCCGGAATAGGGACATCAGAAGGGCAGCAGCCAGGTGTCCGGTGCATAGTAATAATCCAAGAATACGGGACACAGGACACTGATTGTCGGACACAAATACATTGGGGAATCCGGGGCAGACAATGGCCTTGGTGGAATCAGCATGTAAGAAGTTGCGAGAGTCTTTAGCTCCCAATGAATTCAGGGTGGTGGTTAGCGAGGGTATAGGGCGGGCGGGTTCACTGCAAGATATTGGAGCAGTAGTCTTGATACGAACCAGGCTTGTAATCCCAAGCAATTCGAGAGAGCTGGTAGTGTTTACGTAATTGTTGGTTGTGGTACATGCAGTTGCAGGATCCGCCTCCTTTGGCCTCAGAAATTTGGGGGGAATCAAATCCAAAGTTATGGTCTTGGCGAAGGGCATAGAAAGCATCACGGAGACAGTAGGGGACAGCACGTCCAAACCCATAGTGGGGCCATCAAGAACAGGGATGGACGCCTCAGGCAAAGCAACGAGGTCCAGCATGAGTGTCTTCGTACTAGAGAATGAAGACATGCAATCCAGAAAGAGCACTTCAGACACCGCACAGAAACCTGCGATTAAAGACTCTGTTTGAAAGGTGAGAAAACAGATCTTATCCGAGAAAGCAGGAAGCCAGGTAAGCAGTGCAACAGGCGTAGGAATAGAAGTCTTGGGGTTAATGCTGGGTACCTCCAACACAGAGAAGGAAAACAGAGAACCAGAGCTTGGCTTAGGAGTGGAGGTCCCAGGTACCCAGGTCTCGCATGATACTGTGGGAGAAGCAATGCGAAATATTACTGTTTTAAACATAGGGTTCTTAACATCGGTAGTTCCAGGCACCTTCCTGAGAGGTAACCCTAGTTTTGCGAAAGGACAGTCAATAGTAAGTACCCCAAGTCTTGTGGGAGACACAGAGAAATACAAATCCATCTTAAAAAAAGGGACACAGCGGGTATTACTGAAAGTTCCAAATGCGATACCCCTGAGTTCGTGGTAGTAGACATACAGTCAGTGGTGGATACCCCGAATACTGTGGGTGAATCAGCGTGAAACAGTATTATTAAAGGAGTGGGCATCCCAGACTTAAAGTCATCTTTAATCATCCCGGAGGCTGTGGCATGATCCGTGAAAGAAACAGGGGTAGACTTTCCAATAGAAACAAGGAACATCTTGCTTGTCACTGAAGTGGGTGATTGAGAACCAGCAGGAACTGAACTAGCTACTGTAATAAGATCAGAGAACATTGTGCTTGTTTCTGAATTGGGTCCCTGAGAATCCCTAGTGAGGGCATCAGACTCCATAGGAGACTCAGTGATAGGGGTCTTAGAACATTACAGGAATTGCAGGTATCACAGACTTAATAGGAGAAATATCTAGCAAAACAGGAATCTTAGAAAAGGTGATAGGCATCTCACAGACTAGAGAGCAGGCAGTCAGGCTCTACTTCAGGAGTCAGAGAGAAGCCAAGGGTTAACACAGGGAGTGCTGGGGAGACCCTAGAAGCTATAAGGGGAGACTCAGAGCGTAGTAAGGGATCAGGGACAGATAAGCTGATCTCTGAAGTGATAGCCTGAGGGATCGTAGAAGGGAGCTAATAGCTGTCACCGATCTGAAGGAGAAAGACTTAGAGTCAAGGACAGGAATAACAGATAGGACAAACGGAAGTGAACTAGGGAAGGTTGCTTCTACAACAGAAGTTTTAGCAGCGGCAGAGCTTAACTCAGCGGCTGCTGGAAAACTTTTAACTACAGTGAGAAGGGACTGCAGGTTTACAAAATCAAGGGAAAAGGGAGTTTTAAATTTGAAACCTGATCCTTCAAAAAGGAGGGCCCTAGCTGTAATTGTACTAAGGGAGCAACAGCAGATGCACTGAACTCAGAAGGGGTCACTTGGAAAGGGGCATAATATGTACTGTTCGCTTTTAACCCTAGGATTTGAGAAGAGGAGAACACAGACAGTACAAGGGGGGCAACCATAACTGTGCTGGTCTCTGAAGTGGGTATTTGGGAAAGAGTGTCTGGGACATCAGAAACAACTACAGATTCCACGAAAAGGGGTCTATCCTCAGAAGCAGGGATTTCAGCTCTCTGAGTGACAGACGGGGTCAGCGACATACCTAGGAGTGGGGATTCTGCGCACAGGCTTAGGGAAACAAACGGTTCCAGAATACTTTTAACTGGAGCCAGTATTATTGCCGAAAGTTCAGGGGGCATAGTCCCGAGAATTTTTGCTGAGTCAGGGGACATAAGGGGTTCATCCTCTGAAGCTAAGGAGGTGTCCTTGTCTGGCGGACTACAGGGATTTACCAAGGGAGGTTCATAGGGATGACCTGCAGGGGTTAACATAGGAAAAACCTCAAGGGTTAAGTTAGGCTGTACCTGAGAATCAGGAAAAGATACGCTAGTCTCCGAGAGTGGGGACATAGGGTTTTCAGCTTCTTGCCCTAGAGACCTCAGCTTAGTCTGCGGGATACAAGGGTTAACAATGGGGACCTCAAATAGCAGACTAGCAGGGGTTAAAACCGAAATAACCTCGGGAACAGAGCTTAGAAATTCTGGTTTAGAAAGAGAGGGCAAACAGAATTCATTTTCTGGTGCCAGGGAAGACACACTGACCTGGGGGATGCAGGGATTTACAGTGGGGGACTCATAGGCCTGACTAGCAGGGGTTAAGACAAGAATAACCTCGGGGAAAGAACCCAGGGAGGTTAACTCAGGACTAGGGACCGTGGCAGCTTCTTCCGTAGCGGGGAGTGACAGGGAGATGGTTTGGCCTTTATTAGGAGAGGGTGGTAACCCCACAGGTTTAGTAACAGGACTGGCAGCATAGAAATTGTGATTAGAAAGTGCGTAGGCAGCGAGAAGAGGGTCCCGCTCACTTATGATTAAGTCAAAATCTTGGCATAACACACAGGTGGCATCTAGAATCTGATCTAGAGTCTTTTGTTCTGAAGAGGACAAAACCCAGGACCGTTGGGAGAGCAGGGCCTGTTGAAACTTTCTTTCCTCATTAAATTGCTGAGATTTAGTAAAGAGTTCCTTATGAATCAGTCTTTCCTGAGGGGTTAAACCTTCATACAAGAATGCACTCTCAGGCAGAGGCAGTCTCTCAAACAGGTATGGTCTTCCAAACAGGGACTGGTCCGCAGCCTGGGACATAGGTACAGTAAAAAATGTACCCACCCCCGCCACGGCGCGGTCCGGTTTTGTGGGGCCGAGCATACTGTTACGATTGTGCTCGCCACAAACCGGGACCGGACCGCGGGGCTGAGGTGGAGTTATATAATCACGGACCTTAGTCCGCGCAGACTGATCCGGAGTGCGCAGTTCGTAGTCGTACGTAGCAGGGCCAGGATTGGAGAAGGCAGCATCGTCATTATTCAAGCAGGAGTTCGACAACAGGTAGTCAGGAGTTCCCCGCTTCAGCTTAGGAGCGTGAGCACGGGAGTGGCCTCTTCGTGAGGAATGGCCTCGGCCCATGACGCCGGTCTCAGCAAGGGGAGACAGCAGGCTGGCCGAAGTACACCGCAGGGCAGCGTCAGGAAACCAACGCTTCAGCACAGAAGTCAGGAACAGGCCCCCGCATGGAACTAGCAGGCGGCCTCAGGAAACAACGCTTCAGCAGAGAAGTCAGGAACGGGCCCTCGCATGGAACTAGCAGCAGGCCTCAGGAACTAGGGGCAAAAACCAGAAAGGTTAGTACACCAGGATACAAGCCAGGGTGGCTTGTGGCAGAGACAGTAACGTCCAGGGTAGGAATTTATGCTCAGCACTGTTTCAGTGCCAAAGCCCAGGATATAAAGGGTGGAGATCCAATCACAGGAGGAGGGTGTGTGAGTATTCCTCCAATGATGAAGCACATGGCAGAAGCTGCAATGAGACGCAGCACATGTGCCATTGATTGCCAGAGGAAGCTTTTGCAAATGCAGAAGTCTGCAAAAGCTATAATCAAAGCCAGGAGCGGATTCCTTACAAAAGCTAAGCACATAGCCAGGGGCACTTGGCTACATGCTCCCTGTAGGCGGACGCTCACAGAGGTATGCAAGGGAGTCTGGTTATAGTGAAATTAAATAAGGCTTTTATTGCGCCTGTTTCCTTAACATAAGGAAACCATCCAAATAAGGGGTAAACAAGCTTCTATTCACTTGGGAGTATTTCTAGTGAAATAATATGCAATCCACCACTCCCTTTAGATAAGCATGTCTCCCAGCCCCAAACATATAGCATGAAATGAACAGATATAAAAAAGTCTTATAAATGAAAGTCTTATCTGTTCCTTGTGGTTTGGAGGGAAAATCTTCTCTGTTCGTGGTTGCTACCTTTTCTTTCAGGATTTGTCAGCATTCAGGTTTAGAAGTTTCCTCTGTGTCTTGCAAGCAGCCTCTCCTGGTACAGTAGACTCAAGAAGTCTGTCCCCATGTCAGTCTCAAAAGTTGTGAGAGTAAGGGACAATCTCTGCTCTGTCTCCAAGTTCAGCTCAGGTGTGAGCTAAGGAGTCTCCCTTCCTGTCTCAAAAGACAGTGTCAGGGTCGCCTAGACCTCCTGCCTAGCCATAGATTCCTTGTCCACTGGGTGTGCTGCTGCCTTCAGTTGGCTCTGGGTTCCTCTGTCTGTCTGTCTTCTTGTTGCTCCTGTCTCTGTCCTTTATAGCTTGCTTCCTGTCTGTTGCTTTTGCCTTTGCTTGGAGTCAGACTCCTAATGCACATGCCTGTCTTTGATTCCTGATCTGTTCCTGTTCCTGTACCTGTACCTGTACCTGTATTTAGAAGTCTGTTCACAGTAAAAGCCCTTGCTGGTAATCTGGCTTGTCCCTGTTTGTTCCTGTTCTCAGTCCCTGCCCCCAGACCTGTCCTTGCTCCCCTGTCCTGTTCCAGTCTCCTCGTTGCTGACCTTTGCTTGTTACCTGACTTCGCTACCTGCTGCCTGCCTCAGACCTCTGCTTGTTTCCTGACTTCGCTACCTGCCGCCTGCCTCGGACCTCTGCTTGTACCTGACTTCGCTACCTGCCGCCTGCCTTGGACCCCTGCTTGTGACCCCTACTACGCTCGTGCTGTTCCGGCCACCGAGATCCTACCCGCCACAGGAGTCTCCCGTGACAGAAAGAAAAGGCCACTTCTGGATCTCGCTGGAACAGATTCTTCTTCTGCCTGCACCCTTTCCTGCCTGCTGCAGCAGACCACATACGCATGGTTGAAGATAAGTACTTTTGTTTCTTTTTTGGAAATCCAAGTTGGGATTTTGAAAGTTTTTTTTTGTTGTTGCTGCTAAGTGTTCTGCAAGAATGATTGCATTCATAACGAAAAAACATTTTTTCTGAGACTAGAACTGTTGCTGCAGAGACTATTGCAGCTTTCTTTGAGATTTTTCTTTTTGTGCAGTGCCTGGGTTAACCCTTGCAGTACCTGTTGCCACCTTTTTAGACTCTGACTTTTCATTTCCTGGATAAGGCTTGTCTCTGCATCACTGGTTGGACCACTGCTGTTCACAGGGTTCCCATTTTAAAAGACAAGAGTGCTTCTATTATTGTGTTACTGCATACTGTGATTTTTCCAGCAATCTGTAGTTTTTCATATGATTGGTTCTAAGGTTTCAGGTTTACCTGCAAGTTCCCCTAAAGTTTGTTTCTCTGCAACATATGATATCCCTATGCCTGATATCAAAGGTTTCAGATTTGACTGCAGGGTTCTCTGTCTGATATTCCTATGTCCGATGTCAAAAGTTTCAGATCTAACTACAAGTTTTCTCTGTATTAGTTTCCTGCTGTCTATGATATTTCTATGCCTGATATCTAAAGTTTCAGATTCAACTGCAGGTTTTCTTTGTCTATATGATATCCCTACGCCTGATGCCTAAAGATTCACATGTAACTGCAGGTTCTCTCTTTCTGTATGATATCCCTACGCCTGATTTCTAAAGTTTCAGATATAACTACAGGTTTCTCTGTCTATGTTTTTTCCTTGCATTTATAAATCTCTGTGACTGATGCTAAAGTCTCAAAAGGTTAGCTCTCCAATCTTGTGTCTCTCTGTGTCTAATATTCCTGTTGTTCATTCTAATGCTTCTGTTTTAAAAACACATTTCCTCTTTACTGGTTTCTTGGGAAGTGTGGTTTCCCCATGTCTGACATTATGGCTCCCACTCAAACAGTCTTGAGCAGTAAATGTGAACACAGCACCACTGATTCTTCAGAACTTCTCAAAGCAAAGAAGAAGAAGAAAAAGAAGGGAGGCATTACTGTGGAAGTTGCAGAAGGATTTAAGAATGAAAATTTAACCTCAGAGTCTGCATTTGATGAAAGAGATATGCTGCAGCTTAAGGCAACTCACAGACGTATCCCAAGAATAGTGGAAGAAAAGAAAGATGCCCCTACTCAGACGCTTCAAGCTGCACAGAAAGCGATTGATTGTCTTTATGGACGTTTAGATAAGGAGCAAGAAGCCAACGCTGCACTACAGAGCTGTCTTTCCTCAGCAATTGCTAAGTGTGTTCTCCAGGAAAAAGAAAAGCACCAGTTGGAGAGTGACCTGGATGTCATGTCAGGTGAGCTGGAGAAGGCATATGCTGATGCTGCTTAGAATCGGCGCCTCGCTTCTAAAAGTAACGAATTCCTGGAAATCTCTATGAAGGAAATTGACAGGCTTAATACAGAGCTTAAATTCTCCCAGGAGGAGATTTGCTACTTCAAAAAAGAGATGGAAGTCGTTCGGGAGGAGAGATGCTACTTGAAAACAGAGATACGTTTTATGAGAGACGCCTCCAAAGAGTTAAATAGTAGGTTTGAAACTATAAACCAAATGAGTAAGAACTTCTCTGTCCAAGCCAGTGAAGGAGATAAAAGACTCCATGAATCAGAAGAGGAGAAGAGGCTATTGATAGAAGAAAAGTCAAGGATGCAATTAGCGCTGGAAAAAGCAGAGGGTAACTGGGAAAAAGAAAAATATCAGTTGGAGAATGACAGGTTGATCTTGTCAAGTAAGCTGGAGAAGGCCTCTGCTGATTCTGCCCAGTACCAGACTTTCATGGCTCAAGTTGACGCAGCACTGGAAGCATCTCAGAAAGAGGTTCACAGGCTTACTACAGAGCTGGAAGCCTCTAAGGAGAAGAGTTGCCACTTCAACACAGAACTATGTTCATTAAGAGAAATCTTCGAAGGGTTAAATATCAGGTTTGAAACTGTAACCCAAGAGTGCAAGAATCTCTATGTCCAAGTCAGTGAAGGAGATAAGAAACTGCATGAATTAGGAGAGGAGAAGAAACAGTTGGCCCAGGAAAAGTTAGATGTGCAGACAGCACTGCAGAATGCAGAGAGAGTGCTGCAAGAAGAACGTGTCTCCCTGGAGCGGCGCACACAAGCAGAAAATATGCTGCAGAGTCAGCTGCGAGAACTGCGTACACATCTGCAGAACACCAAGGAGAAATGGGTGAATGCTGAAGAAAAGCAGCGAGTTCTGCAGGAAGAAAGTTTCCAGACTGCCTACAAAATAAAGATGCTGCAAGATTATTTGAGTACCCAGTGTGTCCCCAAAGAACAGCATGAGGAGCTGAAGGCCACACTGAGCATAACCAGAGCCTCGCTGGAGGAAAAGCTACAGCTAGCAGCTGAGCACACATCTCAGCAACTCACAGCGCTGCAGCCGCAGATCGCTGAGCTCAAGACACAGCTTGCCAAAAAGGAGAGAGAGAATGTGTCCGTCTGTCAAGTGGCTGACCTGACACAGCGCTATGAGGTCAAAATGGCTGATGCCTGCAAATTATTGGACCACAGAGCCCGTGATAAGGTCCGGCTGCAGCTGGAGCTGTACAATGCCTGGGAGGAGTACCGGCAGCTGCAGATCAGAAATGAAGAAGATGCAACATATCTAAGCTTTAATCTGAGTCAGCTGGGAGATATGGAGTCGCGACTCAACTCCAAAAGAGTTGAACTGACAACTGCTTTGAGTGGGAAAAGAAGTGCAGAAGGACAGCTTCAAGAGCTGAAAACTCGAATAGCTGGTTTTTCATTCGGTGGTGCCATGAAACGGCAGTCGCAAGAGGAGACCATGGAGAGCGAACTCTGTGTCCCCAATGACTCATGTCAAAAAGCTGCAGCCGTCCTTGATGCCCACATTCCTGATGTCTCTGTCCCTGCTTTTGGGTTGAACGCACCCATTCGGAGGTTCCTTGCAGCAACCAATGTACCTGTGGAGTACCCTCTGCCTGCTGACAAACCACCAGAGGTGGGTCACCTTGAGTCCACTTTTCATCAAGGCCTCCGGGAAGAGCCTGGAGGATCGTCTGGAGAACGCTCTCGAGAGGGGGGAGTAATGTCAGGGTCGCCTAGACCTCCTGCCTAGCCATAGCTTCCTTGTCCACTGGGTGTGCTTCTGCCTTCTGTTGGCTCTGGGTTCCTCTGTCTGTCTGTCTTCTTGTTGCTCCTGTCTCTTTCCTTTATAGCTTGCTTCCTGTCTGTTGCTTTTGCCTTTGCTTGGAGTCAGACTCCTAATGCACATGCCTGTCTTTGATTCCTGATCTGTTCCTGTACCTGTACCTGTATTTAGAAGTCTGTTCACAGTAAAAGCCCTTGCTGGTAATCTGGCTTGTCCCTGTTTGTTCCTGTTCTAAGTCCCTGCCCCCAGACCTGTCCTTGCTCCCCTGTCCTGTTCCAGTCTCCTCGTTGCCGACCTCTGCTTGTTACCTGACTTCGCTACCTGCCGCCTGCCTCGGACCTCTGCTTGTTTCCTGACTTCGCTACCTGCCGCCTGACTCAAACCTCTGATTGTACCTGACTTCGCTACCTGCCGCCTGCCTCGGACCCCTGCTTGTGACCCCTACTACGCTCGTGCTGTTCCGGCCACCAAGATCCTACCCGCCACAGGAGTCTCCCGTGACAGACAGGCTTTTCTAAGCAATCTAATCAGGCAGGTGGTGTTTGTTAATTGACTACTAGCAGTTAACCACCACACTGCTGGATTAGAGGCACATTACCTGAACAGGGATAACTCCCCTGTTACATACCTCCCCTGTTTGTGGGAAGCTCGGGCTTGCCACGGCCAAAGCCATCCTTCCACTCTCATTCTAGATATAGCTGTGACTTGAATGAGAGTGGATGGAGGAAGAGAACCCTTAGTCCCGCTGGGATTGGAGCCCTTTCTCCAGTTTATTCGCGTCTCCTCCCGAAGGTGCTTGAGATCAGCACTCCTCAGTCACTCGAGGAGGACTTTTTCTAAGTACAGTCTTTTTGCTATGTGCACGGTCATGGGATTTCCCTCGCGTCGGGTGCTCGTCTTATTGTAGGCAGACTGTTTGGCAGTATTTGCAGAGCGTTTAAAAACAGCCCTTTGTGTTCTCTGCTCTTGAAGCTGTCTCTCTGCCTTTTTTCCACTCAATGGGGTTGCTAGTTCAGCCTCTTTGGGATTAAGTTGTAATTCCACACCTACTTCCAGAGAATGTCCCATCTTTTCAGCTTCATCAGCTAAGGATTCCTCTGGTTTTGATTCAGCACGTGTACCGTCTTTTATTGCCTGTTGGGTGGCTGAAGGTTTTGCTAGTGCTTGTTTGGGTGGTTCACATTTTGCAACCTTGTCTTTCAGACGAGCGGTATTCCTAGCTCTCACTGTACCCTTGTCTTCATGGGTTTTTGTGGCTGTGGGATACTGACACTTAGTCAGGGTGAATACTTGTCCTTGTAGAACTTTCATCTCATCCGCGAGAGATCCCTGTTTTTTGAGTGCGTCTTGCAAGTCTCTTCTCAGGGAATTTATCTGCATGCTTTGCTTTCTTTGAGCTTGCTTCCACATTTTTATTGCATTGTGAAGCACTATGAACTTCTTTGCTTAGGCCACAGTTACTTGTTTCAGTTTCTGGACCTTCTTCTGCTCCCTTTTGTGCCGCGTCACCTGGGTTCTAAGCTTGGCCTTTAGCGTTGCTTTGGTGACGCTCAGGGTAGCCTTCAGTTTCTCATGCTGCTTTGCGGGGACATACTTGGTAATCAGACGTTACCATCTATATATTGTTGAGCATACTTACCTACCTATGCCATAGATGTTATATACCATAGCAATATAGATGTGATACTCTGACAATTAGGCCAATAATAGCCTCCGGAGACGACCAAAGAAATATAACAAACAAATGCTTGTATTTATACACTATAGTGATAACGTGATTATATGTGTTTGCCAATGAACATTTTCACTTACAAATGATTCATAGCGGCAATCTACTCTACACCCCAGTCAGAGACCACAACACCATTTGTGATTTTTGAAACACTATATCTGCTGACTCATTGATATATATTTCTTTTGCTGCAACCCCTTGGTTAAAAACACTAAGACCAGTTGCTATTTTTGAGAGTCATGTTATGGTGATATACGGTATTATACCCATTTAAAATTCTATTATCCATACTAGCCACAATAGGGATTTTTAATAATGTATATGTGTTTTTAATCATCTATGTAGAATTAATAAAATTTTATTATTTTTTGATATCCGCAGTGATTCTGTCAACCTGACAGATTTGTAGTAATTTACTGCAGGACCATTTGTTGTCTAATCTCTACAATGCGAATGACATTTGAGTGTTTTACATAAGGGTATCTCTCTGATCAACTCTTTTTGATCAACACTGTTAATACTGTATCTATACCCTTTTAGCACCTGTCATTCCACCCTGTGCACTTATCTACAACAGTGATTGCGGTCGCATTCAGGTATTCTAATCAGACGTTCCTGCAGCATTTGAATTTCTTTAACAGCCTGCAGATTGTCTTCCTGCAGAGTTCGCTACTTCTCCTCTGCCTTCTCGAGGTGCGTATGCAGACCTTGCAGTTGGTTCTGCAGTCGGTGTTCTGCTTCAAACTGCTCACCTTCCAAAAGTCTATTTATTTCTTTAAGCTCGTGTAGCTTTTCATTTTTTTTCTTGACGTCGTTTGTCAAATTAAAATTTTCTTCTTTGAGTTTTAAGTTTTTTCTTTGTAATCTTAATTTTTCTCCTTTTTCAGTCTCTGTACTATTCAGGGCCTCCTTGCAGTCCTCCTTCCATTTACGCACATCTGCTTTGAGAATGACAGTCTCCTGGCGTGAGACTTCCTTTTCTAGGTTGAGGGTCTGAAGCTCCTTCTGGGAGACTTGGAGATCTGTATTAAGATTGACAATCGTTTCTTAAGAAATGTCCAGCGAGACTGTGTAGTTCCTTTCTGGAAACTTCCAGGTCTGTGCGGCAGCTGTTGGTCTCATGATGTGAGGCATCCAATGCTCTGCAGAGTGTCTGAACCTCTTTCTGAGATACGTTCACCTCTGTCCGGACATTGTTGACCTCCTGTTGTGAGGCATTCAGCTCTATGCGAAGAGTGTGCACCTCTTGCTGGAAAACTGTCATCTGCTTCAGTGCCTCCTCATACTTCCGCTTTAGCGTATCCATCATTTTATCAGATTGGCTCTGCTTTTCATCCATGGCGGAAATAGTAGCATTTGCAGTATGTAGCTCAGTCTTGAGATCGTCCAATTCTGTCCTGGCTAAAGAGTAAATTGTGAGCACATCTTTTTGTAGCCTCACGTTATTTTTCTGTAGCTCTGTGTAACCATATTTCTTTTGTTTCAATTGTTCACGGAGCATATCACAGTCATGCCTGGCATTTTTCAGGGCATCTTCAGGGCTGGTCAAGGGATCGTCACTCACTGATTCCGGCTCCACTTCCCTGGGATGGTTGGTTGAGGGTTCCTCACTGTTGGCACCGGACAGACACTTCTTTGGGGTACAAGACTTCTGCCTTGGGCCCTCTGGATATTCGGTTAACCGCGGGACGAATTCTCCATTTTCTTCCACAGGATCTGCGGACGTGTCTGTTCCTTCCACGGTAAGTGAAGAACCGCTTTTCTTTTTCCGCTTTTTTATTTTGGATGACTCCGTCCCATCAGGAATACTGGGGTCTCCTTCTTTATTTTATACTATAGCAGCTTCATTATACTGCACCGACACACTTTATTCGAGCAAATACCCAGTATGTACCTGGCAGATACCTGGAATGCGCCGCTCCTCACCTCTGACAAGCCCCGTTGCATTTGCCTTCCCAGCCTGGGTTCATGCCTGGCTGACGGGCGGCTGATCTGTTAAATGATAATGATTAGGATTTAATAGGCTGCAATGCTTCGCGTGTCTACCAGATGGCATAAATTCATGAATTGTAATGCAGTGTATATATATATAATGTGCAGTATTGCAGCCAGCGGGAATAAAATGCTTCAATCCCTGCCTGGAAAATAACCCAATGCACTCGGGCAGAAAACAGTCACAAACCTCAATACACCCGGGTATACCCGAATTCGTGGGACTAGCCGAGCTCGAATAAAGTGTGTCGCCAGTGTATATGCCAGGCTTTTCTTGCAGTTGCTTTAGCTGACAGAAATATTGGGTGATCTGCTGCTCCCACTCTTTCTCTTGTTGACCATATTCGTCATCATAGAGAGCGGTCTTTTCTGTTCGTGCCGAGTTCAGGCACCCCCACCATTCATGGGGTGTTTTGTGGATGTGACTCGGTTCGGGTTCCCCGTAAGAGATGTCTTCCTCCTTATTGGACTGGAAGGGCCACTCTTCCGTGGGGTAGGGTTCATCATAGGAACGCTGCATCTTGTCCTCCATTTTGGGGCTCTCAGGTGTAGTTTTCTTCCTGACCTCAGGAGGCGCTATTGCAGCTGTTGCCACTGTATTTGCTATAACCCCCAATTGTGGTTGTCCTACAGGTGGGCATATTTTGCTTGTAGAGGTCGTAGCTCTCACAAGCATCTCTGTAAACTTTTTCTTTCTTGGATAAGTTTTACAATATCAGCAGTGCTGTGCACGCATTTTCTCTCATCAGGTATACAGGATGTGCAGTTGCTAGGTAAAAACGTCTATTTTCTTTACACCATTTACTTGCTAGGTCCAATCTCTCTGCTTCAGCCAAATAATGTGATTTTCTGCTTGAGTTCAGTCTCAACTTTGGGTATTATGACATTCACTCTTCACACTTTGGGATACCTTTTACACAGTTCAGCATTTCCTTTTTTATAGTAGGCAATTTTACCCTCAGCACTTGTTTACTGAAAATTCCCCTGCTTCAGCACAGTCTTGCATCAATTTCCACATTTTTCTGCATATACTCCATTCACAACTGGTAGTCCTATGCGGTGTGGCAGCCTTTACTTGCAGAGTCAGTACCGCTCCCTTTATTGTGATAGGCAAATAAGGTTTACCTGCTTCAGCAGTCTCTCTCTCTCTCCTCTTGGGATTGCGGAAAAGAGTCCATCTGTGGTTTTGTAAGTTTCAGTGCAGTGTAAATTTCCTGCATGGGTGTGTATCACTTTAACTCTGGTCTCTGCTGCATGAGATTTTTTTGTTGCTCAGACTGTTTGTAGACAAAAAGCATAAAAAATGTTCACATTCAAACTCCGGGTTCCTTTACTTCAAGAACCCATTCTCATCCCACTTCTGACACCATATGTAGGCGGACACTCACAGAGGTATGCAAGGGAGTCTGGTTATTGTGAAATTAAATAAGGCTTTTATTGCGCCTTTTTCCTTAACATCAGGAAACCATCCAAACAAGGGGTAAACAAAGCTTCTATTCACTTGGGAATATTTCTAGTGAAATAATATGCAATCCACCACTCCCTTTAGATAAGCATGTCTCCCAGCCCCAAACATATAGCATGAAATGAACAGATATAAAAAAGTCTTATAAATGAAAGTCTTATCTGTTCCTTGTGGTTTGGAGGGAAAATCTTCTCTGTTCCTGTTTGCTACCTTTTCTTTCAGGATTTGTCAGCATTCAGGTTTAAAAGTTTCCTCTGTGTCTTGCAAGCAGCCTCTTCTGGTACAGTAGACTCAAGACGTCTGTCCCCATGTCAGTCTCACAAGTTGTGAGAGTACGGGACAATCTCTGCTCTGTCTCCAAGTTCAGCTCAGGTATGAGCTAAGGAGTCTCCCTTCCTGTCTCAAAAGACAGGCTTTTCTAAGCAATCTAATCAGGCAGGTGGTGTTTGTTAATTGACTACCAGCAGTTAACCACCACACTGCTGGATTAGAGGCACATTACCTGAACAGGGATAACTCCCCTGTTACACTCCCCCTGGTGAAATTTCTCACGACTGCACATGAGGCACACCAGTTTTATACCACCAAATAAATTGTGTGAAAACAAGACATACATAACATACACAACAGTATAACTGGGCACTCCTATACTAGTGAACATATAACCTGTGAAGCATATATTCTGCTCTGTAATCATACATCATCAATCTGCAGTACCGCTCCTGCTCTAAAAATATTTACTTCCTACCCGTCGTATCATTATTTAGAGGTATCTTCTAATACAGCTTCCCCCACTCCTGGAGAAAACGTGGGCCCCGATTTAAGACTTTTACTGTGGGTGCACATAGTCTCTGCTGCTTGTTCTGGGGTATATTCCCCTTCCTCCCACCAGTTCTCTACATCATTGCCCCTTATGAACACGAACCTGGTTTGGCCCAGGTGGTGCACTTACCCCTGAAACATAGGATCCAACCAGTTTAATACCACACTCCTCACAGCAGATGTAGGCATAACAGTTCACACATAAACAGCAGTACATTTGGGGATAACGGATATCCCTGGAGATGGTGGACAGTGTGATTAGGGTCTATACTTCCCACTTAACTCCAGGGACTCTCCCCAGGGCATTGGGGTATCAACAGAGGGCATAGCACGGCACAATGATGTCCTGTTCTGGCTTGTAAACAGGCACTTCTCCAACAAGAGCAATCACAGTGTCCTGAGCCCCAACCCCCACGGATGAGGAAGAGGAAAGTCCTGGTCTCACAGTCACCTCAGGGTAGTCTCGGCAGAGAGCCACCAGCAGCAGGACAGCGTCTTCGTCACCCAGTGGAGGAGGGGATATCAGCTTCTTGGAGCCAGTGGGCGCCGCTGCCAGTTCCAGGGCCTTTTGAAGTGCTTCACACTGCCGCTGGTACAAATTGACCTCAGCGCCTCTCACCACCAAAGACGGATCCTCACGGGAACCAGAGTGGACGAGTTGGTCTCAGGAGAAGGAACATCGGACGGTTATCAGAAGCAAGAACATTGGAGGTACCTTGGAAGGGGATGCCTCTGCGTTAATCAGCTGGGCTGAGGCACCCTTGTTGAGCTGCTGTACTGTTGCACCCACAGAGAACTGCTGGGCTATTGCACCCATGTGGACCTCCCTGCTGGGAGAAGGCGCCACCAGCCCCAGGCAAATTTCCTCCACAGATGCAGATCCCTTACGCTCGGGAAAGGTCCCTTTTGTGTCGACGCTGAAGCCCGCCGGAGCTTCCTCTCATTGCGGGTGGACGACCAGACGATAGCAGAGCTCACGTGGCGACACTCCGGCAGAAGCTTGGAGAAGAATCCACCGTGCCTCAATCTTGGCCAGCACAGAATCAGGTACGTTCGAGAACAAGTTTTTACAGGACGCCGTACTCACACTGAGAGAAGTAGGTAATGGTCTTCTTCGTCTCCTCCCCCTGGTGGATCCAGGAACCCCAGGCATTGTAAAAGCGGTGTGGCTATTGCTTTTGTGCCAATCCACACAGACGTTGCAATTGCAGAGCTCCCTCCCGATGTTGGCGGGAATCATTCTCTGATTTCAGGATCCTCCTCAGGGACCCTGAATTCTCCTCAGTTCATGCTTGGAGTTCCATATTGGTGGTGCTATATTGCAAGTGGCCACTCTATTGAGCATACTACCACCCCCTGTGCATTCTAGGACACATTATTTGAGCACACGTATGTAGTCCCATCTTGGGGGTGATGTCTTTCAAGCGGTCCACACCTTTGGCATAGTACAATGTGTACTCGGTTGATACCATGGGTTTCAAGCACATCTTAGCCCTGGAACATGTAACGATAAGAGTAGCCTGCAGATAATTCCAAGTGCACTTCCAAGTGCACTCGGCTGATATCATGAGTCTCAAGCACATCTCCGCCTTTTGATGAGAAGGGACTTGGTTCCGATATAGTGAGTTCAGGCACCTCTCAGATATGTGAATGTCCCAGACAAGGTAACAAACGTCCCTGATACAGTGGGTGCCCCCATTCTCTTCTCAGTTAGGGAGCGGTGGGCCTGCAGGTGTGAGCTGGAGGCTTCCCTCTAAGAGAGCACCCACACTTGCAAGAAGTGGAGATATGTGCTCGGATACAGCGACTCAACATATATCCCCTTCTTATCTGTACCAGTTGCTTTATCGGGTGTCTGGGGGGCCCCGGGTCAGACCCACAGGTGTCTGAGGGGCCTCGAGTGGTTCCCACAGGGTCTGGGAGCCCTTGGGTTATCCCTATGGGTCCGCAGTGCCCCCATGTGGGGCCACCGGTTCTTCCCCGCAGGTATCCCCCGTGGACACCTCCAGCCTGGTACCCGTGGAAAGTCCTAGAGACCTCAGGTAGTATTTATGTATTTAAATGTAAAGGTCAGGTTTATTTTTTTGACATACAAGGTTCGTTCCTTAGGTCTGTGGGGCCCTCTGGAGACCACCTGAGGTCTCCTCGGACTATCCACGGGTACCAGGCTGGAGGTGTCCACAGGGAATACCCGCGGGGAAGAACCGGTGGCCCCATATGGGGGCACCGCAGAACCGTAGGGACCACCCAAGGGCCCCCAGACCCCATGGGAATCACCCGCTGCCCCTCAGACACCTGTGGGTCTGACCCAGGGCCCCACAGACACCCATGGGCCTACCCGTGGAGACCCCATTGTGGCCCACGGTGACCCATGGAGAACCAAGGTGCCTGGCGGGGACCTCCCGTAGGCCTCCAGACCCTGTTTGAAGCCTTTTGCTGGGCCACTGTGAGGTCTACAAACACCTGTCAGGCCCACTGGGGAATCCCGTGGGCCTGGGGTATAACCCTGTATGTCAAAGAATAAATCATGTTGTAAGGGGGGGCACAGGGGGTGGGTTATGTATTATTTATTAAATACAGTAATGTTTATTGTGGGGCTGTGTATTGTTTTGATTGTGAGTAGTGGGGGAAGGGGTTATTGTCCCCGAGCCTGGGTAGGTCTGCCGGGTGTGTAGTGGGTGAGGGCAGTTAGGCCTCACGGGTGGGGGTAGTGGGGGGTATTTAGGCCTACCGAGTGAGTGGTGAGTGAGGGTGGGTTAACCCCTTAATGACTGTAGCGGTTAATAACCGCTAAGGTGATTAAGGGGTTAGGGGATTTTAGATTGGCTCTTTTTATTCTTGTGTATATTTTTCAGCACCGGAGGGCATGGACGGTGATGAAGATGAGGATGGCCTTCATCGTGGGTGCCGGACAAGGGTGAGTACAAAATGTATTTATTTTATTTATTGGGATTAATGTATTTTTCATCGGCAAATGCATTATTATCCATATGTGGATAATAGTAATTTTACCCATTGCTATAGTGTATGTGTTAGGGGGCGGGGGGGGATGTGTGTTGTATATTGCAATCTTTATTGGGGGCAATTGTCCCCAATAAACATGCTATTATGCCTTAACACCTTCATTGCTTTAGCGCCGAGGTGGGCAACACTATCGCCATTCGCCATTTGTGGCGAATTGGCAGGCTAAGTGTGGCGAATTTAATATTGATCTAGTCTAGCCCTACCTTCCCCCTCCAAGAACTCCGTTCTGTGTCCTGCACAGCCTAGCTGTGCAGACCTCATGCGGAGAAGCACTCCGCCGTCAATCTGCCTCTCTCACCTTCACGGCGCCGAATCAGGGGGGGGGGTTAGTTATGGAAGCCTATTGACCAGTTGCGCAAGCGCTGTGGAGGGGAACCCAGGTATCATTCCTGTAGACGGACGTTCACAGAGGTACACAATTTGGAGACGTTTATAATGTGAAATTATAATAGGCTTTATTGTGCCTTTTCCTTTTCATCAGGAAATTATCCAAACACAGGGGGGGGGAACAAAGCTTCCATTCAATTGGGAGTATTTCTAGTTGAATCCTTGCAATTAGTTAACATCTCCATTAGTTAAGCTTCTCCCAGCCCAAACACATATAAATAAGCAGATACAAGCAGTCTCTTAATAAGGAAAGTCTTATCTGTTTAGTTGCTGTAGAGTAAGCTTCTCTGCTTTCCTGGAACCGCACCCGTGCGTGCACAGAAAAATATCAGCATCCAGGTTTAGAAGTCTTATTTGGTGTCTTGCAATCAGCTCTGCTTTGTGGCTGGCAGAGCTCAAGACTGGTCAGCTCCAGAGATCTGGGTTTCTTTTGGTCAGTCTCTCCTGGGACTCAAGAACCTCTGCTCTGTCTCTCCAAAGGTCAGCTCTCAGTCAGAGCTAAAGAGAGTCACTTCCTGTCTCAAAGGCAGGCTTTTTGTAAACAATCTAATCAGGCAGGTGGTGTTTAGTAATTAACTACCACACTGCTAGATTAAAGGAAAATTACTGAACAGGGATAAATCCCCTGTTACAATTCCATTTAAAAAACTTGCCCGCTGCTGCTCCATTCCCCCGACTGACTGAAATTTGGTAGCGCTGGTTCCCTCTGCCCTGTCTCCCCTCCTTGCTTTATCTGCTAAACTGCCCCCCCTCCCCTCCTCCACTCAGCTACTCATCTGATTTTGGTAGCGCTGGTTCCCTCTGTCCTGTCTCCCCTCCTTGCTCGCTCTGCTAAACTGCCCACCTCCCCTCCTCTGATTTTGGTAGCGCTGGTTCCCTCTGTCCTGTCTCCCCTCCTTGCTCGCTCTGCTAAACTGCCGCCCCCTCCTCCACTCAGCTGAGTTTGGTAGCGCTGGTTCCCTCTATCCTGTCTTCCTTCCTTGCTCGCTCTGCTAAATTTCCCCCAATCCCCTCCTCCACTCATCTGATTTTGGTAGCGCTGGTTCCCTCTGTCCTGTCTCCCCTCCTGGCTCCGGTATGTTGGGGTATGTGAGAATGTATGTATATATATGTAGCCCCTTGTAAACAGCACAGGCTATACATATCTTTCTCCTACTGTGGTAAGTCCTGTTAAGGGAGTAGTAATCCTGGGTTTTCCCCCTTCACGCCCTGCCCTTAGTGATAGATGCAGGCCCCTGACTCTGCTGCAGGCATGAGACAGAGGGGAGGTCCTGCTGACATCATGAGGGGTGGGGCTGACACTATTTAGCAGCCAGCTCCTGTGAGTTTCAGTTAGTCTACTTCCAGTGAGTCTAAGTCGGAGTCTTCTTCTGGAAGTCTGTCCTGGGAGCTGGAGGAGAGGAGTAGGTTGAGCTCTCTCCTGGGAGCAGGAGATATACTAAGAGAACTCTGGCCTATGATAGTTGGAAGTGAGCAGAGCTCCGGTGGGACCAATGCCTCTCACCCTGATGAGGGGGTGATGGGGAAGATCTACTCCCGCCCAGAGGGGACCCTCTGAGGTGGGCACTGAGGTATTGAGGCCCTGCACAGACCATCCTCTTGGAGGAAAGGAGAGGAGAGGAGAAAGGCTGTACACCTTGGGATTTCTGTGTGTGCTACTGCTATTGCTGTTGTTGCGGCAATATGCTGCAAGGCTGCAGTGTGCTATCGATAGACAATAAAGAGAGACATTGCTGATCTTACTAAAGACTGTTGTGGATTCTGGAGCATCCACCCTGGGACCAGGGTCCTTTTCTTCTATACAGGTCCTACCCCAAACCCTGGGAAGGTATAGAGGATGGAGGCGCTGCACCACCACTAAAAGAATGAGGCGACTACCCCAGAAGCCTGGTCCTGTCTCCCCAACAACATCGCGGGAAGCTCAGGCCCTCCTGTTCCACGCAGGTATGCACCACTCAAGCACATGTAACCAGCCCTCACACACCCTAGATATAGCATCTGTGTCCGGGGGGGGGGAACATGGGTTACATTTGGAGGCGAGCTGCTGAGATCCAGAACAGGACAGGCTTACAGCAAGGCAGAGCAGGAAGAGTGATGTGCACTCTCTGGTCAAGTGCTGAAGGAAGTAGGGCGCAATTGCATACCGGGGGTAGTCAGGGGAGCGTGGACCTCCGCTCCCGCACACTACGCCCTGGGCACCCTAAGCGGGTGGCGTAAGATGGGTGCATAGCTATAGCTGTCCTAGTCCCTTGAGGCAGATAGTGTGAGGCAACTGGGGGGGTCAGCCTGCTAACATGTCCAGGGACCATGGCCCAGGGCCCCCACTATGAGTGGCCAAAAGTAGTGATGCCCGTACCTAGGGAGATGCCCGGTACACTAGCTAGCACCCACATAAAACGCCCCACAGAGCACTTGCCGGAATAGTCATCGAGTTCAGTGCACAAGAAGGAGTTCTGCCTAGCCTAGGGTATGCCACCTCATATTAGTGGGTACCAGATTGAGCATGGAGAGAGAAGCAGAAAGTGTCAGCAAGTACAGTCAGCGTCTAGGTTCGAGTTACACCCTAGACACTGAAAGTAGTGTACAATTACATGTGGTGGGCGCATCAAAGATGGCGGCCGTCTCTACATGTGCACCGCGGAGCAAAAAAGAACTCAAAATGGCGACAAATGCTCCATCCACGGCCCAGCAGATAGCTAAATCCTGGAGCGAGCACGTGAATCGTGCAAACAGACTGTGCGAGAAATGTGGCAGGAAATGTGCAGGGGTTTGGCACCAAACCCAGATCCCCTGCAAAAGGAGCAGAGCGGCGCGAAAGCCGAAAGCCCACCCACCTGTGCTGTGACTGGTCAACAAACCAGGTCGCATCACACTGAAAGAAGGAGGGCCCCGCCTCTGGATTCCACCAGAGGGAGGAGGCACCAGGAGAGCCAATCAGGAGCCTCCTCCCCAGCAAAGGGAGGGACAGGAAGCGAGAGCGAAGAGCTTCTCTTCTGTCTGGCATTCGAGGAGCAAGGAGCTGATACACTGAACTATTCCACCCCTGAGCTAACCATGTCCGAGATGAGCACTATCAGCTACCAGGAGGCTTACTGGTAGTGGAGGTGGCGGAGCACGAATACCTCCGGTGTTTGTGCAAACACTGCGGGATACACGGATTGGTCCCAAGCACCAAGGCATGATGCCCTCAATGCTGCACGTTTTACCTGTGGCCTAACGAGCCATGGCCTCTGATCGAGACCCCGCGGGGTGCCTCTCCGGGAACATTAACGGAGGTGGCGGAGAGTAAAGACAAGGCTGCCCTAGTTCCCCGTTGCAACCAAGCGGGAAGAACCAAAGGCCCAGCCCGCTACAGAACCGAGCGAGCTGTCGACGGAGAAGAGCACGACCGCAGTGGAGGTACCCGAGCGAGACCGTTTCATACCCATACACACTGGTTGTATCGCAGAAGAACCCGGTGACTCCCTTGCGGAGGATTGATATCCTCGGAGGAAGAGGTTGGCGTACCATCGGTGGCGATGCGCCTACCGGCGAACCACTCCAGCTGTAACAAAGAGAAGCAGACGAGTCCGGACACCTTCCGACGGCGAGCGCTGGTGTGGCTTGAAGCCCGTAGAAGTCCCACGGCCGTGGTGACTCCCAGTGCGGCGGAGATGGCGTCCGAGACGACCCCGGAGGATCCCAAGATCACCAAACAGCAGCGGAGCGGTAAGGAGACTCCACCACCCCCTTACTCCCGCCAGGCAAAGGCAGCAACCAAGGAGGACGAGAAGTAGAGGCTTGCGGCCTACTTGTCCGTCCGCCAACCGGATGCTCTGCCAACGCCCATGCAGGTCCTCGACGTACTTCCGGTGCGTGACCACGGAGCGGATGGAGATTCCACGGGCACCGGTGATGATGTCCCTTCTGGGCCTGATGGAAAGAGAGACACGGGAGCGCTGTTCTCCTCACGGAGAGTAGCCATGGCCACTGCAATGGCCACCCTGAAGAGCCGAGGCCCATCAAGAGAAGCGCAAAGTATGGCGGAGAAAGCACCCAAGAAAGCGTCCCTTGGTCGCAGTATTACCCGCTTGCTGGACAATGACTTGAACGTTGCCCCTGCCCCAACCCCTAGCCCCGGCCACTGCCCCTGCCCCTGCCCCATCATGAGTGTTGCCACCGGGACCAAGAGGGGATAAACTGAGCAAGTATCCCAAATACTCCAGGGATTTGCGGGACTTGGAATTGAGCGATGAGGGGTCTGATGGGGAAATACCATATGACAGTGTGATACCTGTGCCTAACCCTGTGCCGTTTTCTCCTACAGCTAGAGGGAGAGCCCGAGGGTCCCACACTCCAGCAGGAGGCTGGGTCGGTCAGTACGGTGGTTCACAATATGAACCCCACCAGGTATTTCAATGCCAAAGGGAGGAGAGATTGCTCGTGCTCTACAGAGGCGGGGACGTCCGGTGTCTCGTCACAAGCAGAGTCAGAGGTAGGGCACACTAGCCATTCCACAGAGTACGAGCACCGTGACAAATGGTGGGCGCTCCTGTTCACTGGGTACCACGAAGATATGGACCGTACGCGGTTGTTGCTCATTAAGAACAACATAGTTGATCATTGGTGGGCGGCAGGTGCCTTTACTCCACAGGAGGTAGAGGACGAGATAGATCACAGGTACCGGGAAATAGAACAGAAGCTCATTCAGCCTAAAGGCCCCAGTATATTGTAAGACGAGATTGCTCTTGAAGAACCAGAGTTTTGGGTACTGCCAAGCAGGGCGGGTCACCGTAAGCTTACTAAGTTGAGCCGAGCCGACAGAGCCATAGTGGCTAGGTATAGGCAGTCACATGGATATGAATACCCTTATGTGCCTGAGCCCATCATGAGGGAAATAGAAGAGAGCAGAGACAGTTGGCTCCGAGAAGCCGTGCAGGAGTACCTTCGGACCAAGTTTGGTAAAGCCGGTTATCATAACGAGGACCGTATAAGTGAGTTGGTCAGGATATGGAGTATAGGACGTTGTATATACATGCACAGCATAATATATCGACCGGAGCATGGGTCGGTCCAGTCCTACTTTGTGAACGTTACGGATCACAATGGCAGGAAAATTCGGAAACCGGATCCGAGCCATTATTACTAGGGTTCTCCCCGTTGGGAGTAACCGTGTGTTATATTTACTACCTCATATGGGCATATGTTATGTCAATTCAACTGCATGATATGTGTGTTTGTTTCCCAGGTTGTTCACCGCAGGATGGTACTGCTAGAGCTAGGTCCAAGTGGGGACCATTGGATTCCACCAGAGGGAGAGTGTAGCCACCTGTAAACAGCACAGGCTATACATATCTTTCTCCTACTGTGGTAAGTCCTGTTAAAGGCAGGCACCAGTAGTAATCATGGGTTTTCCCCCTTCACGCCCTGCCCTGAGTGATAGATGCAGGCCCCTGACTCTGCTGCAGGCATGAGACAGAGGGGAGGTCCTGCTGACATCTTGAGGGGTGGGGATGACACTATTTAGCAGCCAGCTCATGTGAGTGTCAGTTAGTCTACTTCCAGTGAGTCTAAGTCGGAGTCTACTTCTGGAAGTCTGTCCTAGGAGCTGGAGGAGAGGAGTAGGTCGAGCTCTCTCCTGGGAGCAGGAGATATACTAAGAGAACTCTGGCCTATGATAGTTGGAAGTGAGCAGAGCTCCGGTGGGACCAATGCCTCTCACCCTGATGAGGGGGTGATGTGGAAGATCTACTCCCACCCAGAGGGGACCCTCTGAGGTGGGCACTGGGGTATTGAGGACCTGCACCGACCATCCTGTGGAGTACCCCTTGGAGGAAAGGAGAGGAGAGGAGAAAGGCTGTACACCTTGGGATTTCTGTGTGTGCTGCTGCTATTGCT
Source organism: Ascaphus truei (assembly GCF_040206685.1). Taxonomy (NCBI): domain Eukaryota; kingdom Metazoa; phylum Chordata; class Amphibia; order Anura; family Ascaphidae; genus Ascaphus; species Ascaphus truei. Next base: position 152,933,325 of record NC_134484.1, read on the forward strand.
GTTGTTGTTGCGGCTGTATGCTGCAAGGCTGCAGTGTGCTATCGATAGACAATAAAGAGAGACATTGCTGATCTTACTAAAGACTGTTGTGTGATTCTGGAGCATCCACCCTGGGACCAGGGTCCTTTTCTTCTATACGTGTCCTACCCCATACCCTGGGAAGGTATAGAGGATGGAGGCACTGCACCACCACTAAAAGAATGAGGCAACTACCCCAGAAGCCTGGTCCTGTCTCCCCAACAACATTGCGGGAAGCTCAGGCCCTCCTGTTCCACGCAGGTATGCACCACTCAAGCACATGTAACCAGCCCTCACACACCCTAGATATAGCATCTGTGTCCGGGGGGGGGGGGGAGGGGGGGAAACATGGGTTACATATATATATATATATATATATATATATATATATATATATATATATATGAGAGACTAACAAAACAAGAAAAAAGCAGCGCCTAAAAAAGGTGTTAAAAGTGATATAATATTATGTCTAATACCGTGATAAATATATAGATGCCTGTGCTTGAAATAATACCCTTTGACAAAGTTGCCCATGTGTGACGAAACACGTCAGGGAGCGTCATCACGCAAACGTACGGACATTACGTCATCACGTGTGCGCAGGAACATGCCGGTTCGTGCGTTCAACATCTCGGATGCCATCCAGCCAGGACATTTTCTGTGATTTCAGCACGACTTCGTTGATTCTTTCTTCACCCCTTACATCCTTATGATCACGGTTCCTCACCTCTATGAGACTGATGGACGTTTGATCGTAGTAAAGATACCGGATGGTGGTGATATTATCACGAAACGCTTTAATTACTTGTACCCTTGTGAGTGTATTTCCTTCCCCCCTCCCCCTTCCCATCATTAAACATACAGTTGTATACTATGGGGCTCTCTCGCTCTCTCGCTCTCGCGCTCTCTCGCTCTCGCGCTCTCTCTCTCTCTCTCTCTCCCTCTCATCAGATTACATTGACGCGGGAGTTACAGCAGGCACCGGTGAGATAGCGGCAGGCTCCTCTTTTAGATTCTTTCCCTTACCTTCGTTTGGGCATCCCGGTTTGCCATCCCTGCATTTCTGAGGTGGGAGGTCTGACTTCCTTGGTTACGGCTCCGAGGTGGGAGGGCTGACTCCCTCGGTCATAGTGCCGAGGTGGAAGGTCGGCTCCCTCGGATACAGTGCCGAGGTGGGAGGTCGGCTCCCTCGGTTGCAGCTTGTTTGCAGGGGAGATCACCAGCAAGAAGGCTTGAGGGTTTCCAGGATGGTGTGAAGGTGAGGTAGAGGCTGCACTAACTTTGCGCCTTTTTGGCTATACAGGAGGAGCTACTTATATTTTATATATATACCGGTACACCTTTCAGTGACTGTTTATACCCAATTGGCATCGCAGTATTGCAGCATCAGTGTGGGGGCTTCTCTCCCATTTTTTCCTTCTCACCAATAAAGCCTACTCCTAATCAGTAAGTCCTGAGAAGCTGGCGATAAGAGCAAAACTCAGCGTTTTTTTGCCCCTTCTCGCCACTCATCGCCAGCTTTTCCAACTCTCTCCAGCTTTTCCAGCTTCTCACAGCTGATTGCCGCTCTAGAATGGCGAATTTCTCTCCAAATGGCCTTGGCAAAAAAAAGTTGGCAACAAGGTGGGGATGAGCGGCGAGACAGCACGTAGAAAAAATCAGGCCCTTTTCCTGCCTCGGATTGATGCCGGGGTCTCTGGAGCTGATACCCATTAATATAAGCACCGGAGACCCCGGTATGAATCCAATGCCTGAAAAATGCATTTACAGCCCACTTCATTACATAGCGGCTAACCGCTAAGGCAATGAAGGGGTTAAACACTCTTGCCAGGCTTATTGTGGGTATCGGGTGTGGGTGAAGGTGGTATTAGCCCCAAAGGATGGATGTTTAGGCCTACCGGGTGGTAGCGAGAGGGGTTAACCCCTTCATTACCTTTGCGGTTACTAACCACACAGGTGATTAAGGGGTTAGGGGACAATAGATTGTCTTTTATTTATTCTTCTGTATTGTTTGTAGCAACGGAGGACATGGACGGTGATGAGGATGAGGACGGCCTTCATCGTGGCAGCCTGGCAGTGGTGAGTGCAAGACTTGTTTACTTTATTTATACAGCTTAATGTTTTATTTTAAATGGGCAAATGCACTATTATCCATATCTGGATAATAGTCATTTTGCCCATTATTGTACTTTATGTGTTAGGTGGCGGGGGGAGGGGAGTGTGTATATATTTTAAAGTATAGTTTATTTTTTGGGGGGCACACCATTGGTACTGCAGGACAGCAGGGACCCCGGCGGAGGGCCGCGGGGATCACCCGGGGACCCCGCTGGCCTGTTGTATGAAGGCTGTGCCTGAAAAAAGATAAACAAAGCTTTTTTTCTAAGTCCAGCTTCTTTTGCGCCTGCCTTTAGCTGGCACGTTTCCTGGCGTGCTTTTTAAGCACAATTGACTTATCACTGCTTAGAGAATCCCACTGACTGGCAAAAAATGTCGCATTTGCCTTTTTTTGCCTGATCTGACTTGTTTTGCTCGTAGAGCTGAAAAAATCTCATCATTAGACAGTCTAATATATTGATTACATTGCTATCAAAACAGAATTCAGTGGAAACTCAAAGGTTAATGCGATAGTTGCACTGGTTCAAATCAACAAATGCTGATTTAAAAATCATAAACAATATGTTTTTGTCACAATTTTACATACAACATTCATTCTGTTAAGTTGATTCATAATGGGGTTACTACAAAAAAAATGTTTAATGCATTCAATTACATTGCATAGCACTTATTGTAATGTATTAGCTTATTAGAGTCAGATAGGAAAGCACTTTTCTGTTTTGATTTTTAAATGGGTTTTTGATCTGTTTAATTATTTTCCTTGTAATGGACAAACTAGAGGTATATTACTTTAAAAAAATTAAATATACCTAACATTTGTTTTACAATAAATGTAGTTTGTAAAAAAGACTGTAGATGGTGCTGCTTTAAATGAAATAATTTGAAGTCTGTCAAAGCAATGTTTGTAATTGGACTGATGTAGCAATTATTATTTTTTTTATTAAAAAAATCCATATGTAGTGTCAATACAGTAATAGTTAAAAACAAATATTTTGATAAACACTTTAGACAGAATTCCCTAAATTGTGATGTAGTGCTTTGCATCTAATCTGGTCGCATCTGCAATTCAAGTCAATGGTAATTATTACTGGATCATGGGGAAATACCCTGTATCGTGGCTTGGTGAATCCCGGCCTATGGGCCATACTTAACCTTTGAGTGCCAGAGTGCTGCGTCCTCAATGGCACTCACGATCACTTGATTGCATTCCGAAGCAATCACCGATGAAGGGGAAGAGCAATCCCTATTGAACTGTCATCATTGCAGATTGTGTTCTGAGCTCTATGAGACAATATAAAGAGCATTTTCTTGTACAGCATAGCAACTTGTATGTCAATGTAAAATAGACATATAGATGCAGTGCTATGGCCGGTCGCGCGGTTGCGAGAATGGGCTGGTTAGCCATGTGCAATGCTTGAACAGTCTGTATAGCAGTCGGTAATGGCCCATCGGGAATAACACAACATTCAGAATTTCTACACTTACACCCCTCATGATGGGGCTGTAAAAGCGGTTGATGAGATCTTGGGTGAGAAAGATAATCCTGCTTTGAAAGGCTTTCAGATACAACTGTTAAAAATAATCAGATTTGAGCATGTATTTTACTTTCAAAAAGAAGGCACAGTGATGGGTTCTAATGTGGCCCTATTCATGTTGGTTTTTGAGTATTGATTGGTATATTCTGAGCAGGACTTCATGCCTAATGTGTGTAACGGACGTGCTCGCCACAAACCGAGACCGGACTGCAGGGCTGAGGTGCGGATGTGAATACACCGAACTTAGACCATGAAGCCGGTTCTGGATTGCGCAGTTCGTAGTCATTCGTAGCCGGTTCAGGTTTGGAGAAGCCAGGGAAGTCCATGGGCAAGCCGGGGTCAAAGTTGGAGACGTCAGAGTAGTCGATGTCCAAACTGAAGTTCGGCAACAGGGAGTCAGGTACACACCACATCAGCGTAGCAGCTGAACCGCGGGAATGGCCTTTGCACGAGGAGCGGGAGCGGCCCATGATAAGGTCTCTGCAAGGGGAGAATGTAGCAGGTCTCAGGAACAAGGCCAGGCTAGCACTGAGAATCCAGCACTTCAGCACAGGAAGCAGACCTCTGCCAGGAGGGAATGCAGCAGGTCTCAGGAACAAGGTACTCTAGCACTGGGGATCCAGCGCTTTAGCACAGGAACCCGGTGGCAGACTTCTGCCTGGGGTGAATGCAGCAGGTCTCAGGAACAAGGCAGGGCTAAGCCAAAGAGCTTCTGGCAAACACAGTTACATCCAAGGAATCTTGGGTTATGCTCAGCAATGAGTCAAAGGGAGAGGCCTCCAATGCCAGAGCTGAGAGACAGAGCTGCAGTGATTGCAAGCACAGGTGATAGTGCTAGCAAATCCAAGGGAAGGTTTGTCTGAGGGCTCACCAGCTCTGCAAGAGTGAGCTCCAGCCAAACCCAGAACAGATTCCTCACAATGTGGAGGAGATACAGTACATCAATGATGTGTTCTTTTTATGCCAGGGCAGCATGGAGTCGTCAGATTTATCAATTCCATCAATGTGGCTTATCTTACTATTAAATGTACTATGTTGGTGAATTATAATACGATTTAGTGCTTGGATGTTAAGGTATATTTGAAAGATGGATGTCTTATTACTGATAATTTTTCAAAAGAAAACTGATAAAAATATTTTACTATATGGTGATAGTTTTCAGCTGCCAACATTGGTGGATAATTTACCATTAGGAAAATTGTTAAGATTGAAGAGGATTGTCTCTGATCCTAGGATATTGAGGACAGTGCTGAATACATTTATGGATAGAGGTCATAGGAAAGAAACTCTGGATAAACATATTGGCAAAGTTCATCAAAATGAGAGAGGGAAACTATTGCTATCTAAGACTGATAATATTGTGAAGAAGGAAATAATTCTTCCTTTTGAGTAAGACCGTGTGCCTGCTTCTTCTTCTTTGTACTGGAACATTTGGGACTATAGGAGCTCCCCAGGACCAGCGCACCGGCAGCTAAGTACCCCACCTCTATTACCATTGATATTGAGTGCGTGTCTCATCCTCTGTCTATCTAAGACTGATAACATTGTGAAGAAGGAAATAATTCCTTTTGTCTCTAAATTTACAACAGCATCTGAATTACTTAAGAAGTCCATACTGAGATATTGGAACATCTTTGAAATTGATTCAAACCTACATAATGTATCCCCCCTTTGTTTTCATACAATAGGGAAATAAATTTGAGACATGTATTACTCTGAACTGACAGGGAGACTAATGTAAAATCACAATAATTTCTTATGTCAAAGAAGTATGGCAATTTTCTATGCTTAAGTTGTATAAATTGAAATTCTGCAGTGAAAGGAGATATATTTGGACTTATTCTAGTATGGCATATTTTTTCTCACTGCCCTTGAGTCGTCCTTTCTGCATTTTAATTAGCTGCCTCATACATTTTTTATCCAAAGCAGCTTTTTTTTTGCACTGTGATGTTTGATCCAGAAGCTCCTATTCACCTGTGCAACATCTTGGTAAAGCAGAGCAAGTTTACGCATCAGTTGCTTCTGATGCATAACTTGAGCTAGGTACTGTAGAGCTGCATGGTCTCCAGTGGAAAGCTCATCACAGCTGCACATGGAGCTTCATATGGCTGTTCATGAGAAGCCACTGATTCTTGAGCTGGGAGGTCCTGTGGTGTTGGCTCTAGTACGAATGTATATACCGCTTCAGAATACTCTTCCCGTGTCACATACTCTGCAGACTCTGAAGGGGCTAATCAATGTTGTATGAGTTTGGGTGCATTAAGCCAGCAACAAACATTTACAATAATATAACAAGAACATTCCAGCTTTTCCCTAAACAATATATGATTATTGATACTTTGCTGTTAAAAGGTATACTGAACAATGTTGAAATATATTCATTATTAGTTAATTACAATGTGTTTGGTATGATGCATGACAAGTGCAATATTATGTGACATTTACAGTCCAAATTAGGAAAGTTATAAATAAAAACATAATGTACTGGATGAGGCAAGTTTCATTTAGATAAACACATAGCTCCCAAATTGTGTTAACTTCTTTTAATATGTTGTTTCGTGGATACTATTTACTATGGATGAGTATTGTTGAGTAATATGAATGTTACAAATCAAAACATTCCCGGTAATGTTTTCAGATATGCAATTCCCATTAGTCTTGAATTGCACTTTTTAACATCCATTGCAGGGGAAAGGTATATGGTAAGTGAAGTGTATATTACTGTAAGTAACAAATTGATTAATTCATGTATTTGCACTTGAAGGTCGCATATACTGTATTGTGTACTTTCATGTCCAGTGCTGATGGACCTACAGTAATATAGGTTACAAACCTCATCTTATTTGAATATACATTATTTAATGTTGTGTGACGGTGTAAATTCATTCCATGTTTATTTACAGATATTGATGATTATAAAGCTATTATCCATATTTTTTATGTATTGAGAGCTGGGAAAAACATTAATGTACATGTATATTAGACTACATGCATGTTTTTCCTGCCCAATCTAGTTAAAGAAATGTGAACATAATTTTTTCACCTGGTGAAGAGTGACCCACATGTTCAGTCCTGGCCAACGCTTTAGACGCTGTAGACGTGGATGCAACTATAATAAGGTGATAATATAGAACATATTAGTTTATGTTTTATAACATTATGGTAGGTGCGATGATTGAACAACTTGACATATACTACCATATACAGATGGAGCGTGATTGATTGCAGACGTATGTGCCAGGAAGTACGGGGTAACAGCAGCATCATCAGTTCTTTGCCTGAATAATTATATGTCCCGTTATTGATGTTACTGGAATTTACTACATTGTCGGCAAGTGGGGTACTGAATTTGTACACCTATTACAGTATACTCAGTATCCTTGAAGGATAGACTGCAGTAATATGCAGGTGTCTAGATTCAAGATAGTGTACAATGTAGACATGTATCACTTTAAACAGTGTCTATCTGTGTTAAATGACCTACTTAACTAAAATAATTATGCATTTGAGAAATAAATCTCTCATAACAGTTACAAATTAGAGGCAGCATGTCACTGTCTACATCTACATGCTACATAAAACCGCCCATCACTTATGCTTATATGATCTTTTGTGCCATACAAGATAGAACAGATAAGAAGGCAACTCTCCAAGACATATATTATTATATCATTAACAAGTACCCATTCTAAAACAGTGATCAACAAGGCTGGAAGAATTCTGTTAGACACAACCTAAACATTAATGATGGCTTTATTAGTATAGTGTGTATAGGCACTAGACACTGCACACATCGTGGATGGGTATGTTTGATCATAACAGCTTTCGAAGGAGAAATAGATTGAATAGACATGTCACGCCAATATGGTCCCACCGAGTAACTGCCCCAAGCTGACTACATGATGCCAGGTGCCTACATGATGCCAGCTGACTAAATTATGTTATCCGAATACATGATACCAGCCGAGTATATGACCCAATTCCATGACGGACCAATGAACTCCCCAAACTACATAAAGCTACATCCCAACTTCTACTATGGGTTCAAATGGTTGCTGCCACCCAATTTTCACCCGGGGGATAAGCAAGGTAAATGTTACTTTACATAGAACTATCATTCACAAATGACACGCATATGCATTCCATATACCACGCATGCACTTACATGTAATTACTTAAACTGTATGTGTATTCCATAGACCACACTTGCCCCTACATTGAAAGACAGATTATATTTGCATTCCATATACCCTGCATGCCCCTACATTGAAAGACAGATTATATTTGCATTCCATATACCCTGCATGCCCCAACATTGAAAGACAGATTGTATTTGCATTCCATAGACCACACATGGACCTACAGTACATTGAAAGACAAATTGTATTTGCATTCCATAGACCACACATGACTTACATTGAAAGACAGATTGTATTTGCATTCAATAGACCATGCATGCACCTACATTGAAAGACCTGCAGGCATATAGACAGTGTATTGTACTCTAAAGAGGCAACATAGGCCTTATTTGTTTATTTTTTTACTTATATTTTATTGGGGTTTTTCTTTTTACAAGTTATATTTAGGGAGGGCGGAGAGATACAAAAGAAAAGAAGGGATTGTGGGGATGGGAGGGTACATTTCCATATTATCTCCTTTATTAGTACAGGCATTTATTTATGCTTTGTTATACATTCAGTTGCTTTTCACTTTGGGTTGCACCGTGGTCGCTTAATTCTTGTGTGGAAAATCATTGAACAGTAGCTTCATAGTACGTCACCAATGGTTCTCATATCTTCAAAACTCCTTCATAACTGTCCTGAATTAGACTAGTACGTTTTTCCATGGTCATTATTGTCACGGGAGACCAGGTTTATTGTACACCTTTACCAGGATCATTCATTGAGCAAAATAAGATAATGAAATAAATTGCAGTTTATTCACAGAAATAGGCATACACACAGTGAAACACAAAATACAGATGAAAGTCACACTTACTGGGGGTCAAAAACTAGACTGTTCTAGGTGCAGGGAACTCTAAATAAGAGTTTTTCCCTGACCGGGATTTAGCCCAAAATTCTCTTGTTCCCAAATCGTCGTGAAGTTCCACACACCACTGCTCCCATCTCTTCTTAAAACTTGGACTCTTTTTGACCGGGGGATAATACCAAACTCCTGGAACTAAAATTGGCTTGTAGTTTCAGCCATGACCACTACGTTCGATTATTAGAACTTGGTCCCTAAAAACGGGACTTAGAATCTGTCGGGCAGACTTTCCTGGCTTGAAATCTAAGCCGAATGCTCTGCTATTCGCACAAGAGCATCTTTGAAAAGCCTGTCTGCAGTTCTGGCACTAGAAATGTCAAACCTGGTTGGCTCAAACATTTCTAATAGTATTTAGAGATTCATTCACAAAATACTACTGCCAATCAGCATGTGGGAACGTTCTCTGTAGCCAATCAGAGCCAAGCCAGTCTAAAAAGCCGGGTCAGCGGGAAATCTGAAATTGCTAAGAGACTTGCGCAAGCTTGCCACCTCTGTCCCTGGTTATCTCATGTCACCCGCTGGGTCAGGCTCCAGGTCTGGCAGAACAAGTGGCAACCTGGATGACTGCCACTGTTCCCAGGACGTGGGTACTTGAGCCCTTCCCTGCTACAGAAATGGCTTTCACACCTCTGGCATCCTCTGGCTACTTTGAACCCCGATGTCCACTAGACTTACTGGCACCAACTTGATAGCACTGACTGTCTGTGTGGGCATCGGTTCCGAAAGTCACAGGTCAAATACAGTGCACAACAGTACATAACAGCACTTTCACAGTATTAATAAACTATTCTTTAATACCTGTCTAAGTCTCTGGGCATGGGGAATAGAATAGAAAGATGCACTTTTATTTTTATCAACCCTTATTCCCCATACACTATCTACTGAACTTAGACTGGACTCTCAGAGTCCTCTCACAACCTCATATATGGTTGGAGCACCCATGTACCACAATATATGTTCTAGAATACCTGGGCATTAACAGGGGTATCCCCCTTAACCTAGTGACCCCATATAGTTACAGTGACACTTTTCATAACTTTGCCCATTTACCTTTCTGGGCTATGCTGAAGCAGGGAACCTAGCGGTGAGTTGCGCAAGCATTTTCAATGGTAGATATTGCCGGGATAATGTGCCTACATGTATACGGGAATTAGGCATGATTCCCAGGTACATTTTTAGGGGAACCAAAAACTACGGACCCCAACTACTTAGGCACATTCTGACAACAATTTCTCCGCAAAACTCCCCTTGAAACTCATGCCCCCTGCAATCCCTGCTTTGCTGGTATCCCTGGAAAGGTAAAAACACAGAACATCTTTATTGCTGCAAATTACAGGTTACTGTATCTATACAGAATTACTGAGCTCAAGAGCTGACTCTCTTGAACCCATATACTCGGATCAGAGGTAACTAAAACAGGGCTTGACCTTTATTAAGAGCCTGGATACCCCCTCACCATCACAATTATATAGTTTACCTTGCTTCTAACCTCTGCTAATGTTGGCAAGTCATTTTGTTTCCAGCTTCTACTGTAGCTATAACTGGTTTTGCCGAGGAAAGAATATGTACCAACAACTTGTCTATATTCCTCTCTACAGTATATCCTTTATAGGTTTTAGAATTACCTTATTTGTTTTTTAATACAGGATTGAAGCAGGGGGTCTCTGGAGCTGTACCACATTCCACCTTTAAGACCCACCTTATACTATACATATGATACATCAAGCTTGGCCCCCTGCAGACGCACTTACCAGAACTTCCTCCTACTGTCTCTATACGTTCTTCCTACCAATTAGATTGTAAGCTCTTTGGAGCAGGGACGGCTCTTCCACAATGTTACATTTATGTCTGAAGCACATATTCTCATGATCTGTTATTTGCATTATTTGTTATTTATATGATGGTCACATGTATTACTACTGTGAAGCGCTATGTATATTAATGGTGCTATATAAATAAAGACATACAGTACATACATACATACATTGATTTCAGCTCTGGAGACCACCTTTTCAAAGCTGTTAAAAAAACTTGGATGGCTCATTTAAGCATTTATTATGTCTGGTTTATCATTAAGTACAGTAACTAAGTTATCACACAATTATTTTACAGAATTATACTGTCAAGAGGACATCCAGAAGTAGATTTTGAATCAACTCTAAGAATTACTAACATTGTCAACTTTGTCACACTAACTTGTTTTTCATGCACGCTATTTTCAACTACATTTTCAGATAATATTTTTCACTTTTTTTTTATATTTTAGGATGAGACTTCAACACTACTGAATACTCTGTTAAATGCCTTATGTACTAACCCAACACAACCAAAAAGACTCACAATTGCCCTTATAAAAATAATGATTAATGCTTTTCTAGATGAATGGAGACTTACCCATCCTACAATGAATGATTACAGCTTCTTCTTACATAAACATAAAACACATTCAAGGATTAATTACCTACTTTCCGATCAAAGACCTATTCGCAAATTTATCTCAGTCAAAATAGGTAATATCACGGGACCGGATCATGCCCATGTGGAGTTGTTCTTTTTTTTCTGTCCAAAGGAGGATCCGCAAAGAACTTGAAAACGTTATGATTTTTTTCCTTAACAACCATTCTTTGACACAAAAAATAGAGGAACACTTATCTAACTATTTTTAAATGAATGACACAGGGGAAGTCTCCATAGCAACTATATGGCAAGCCCGTGAGGTGGATCATTTACTAGTATGGCATCTGCCCAGGGGAAGAGTAGAATAGTGGAATTAATTTAGCTGTCTAACAAATTACAAAATGAAGAAGCAGCATTTAAAAGGCAACCTACTGATCTCCTAAAAGCTCATGGAATTAGAGGGAAGCTTAATTACAGCTTTCTCAAAAAGTGGAAATAGCCATTTTATGGACTAAGCAAAGAAATTACGAGAAAGACAATAAAGCCAATAGAATGTTAGCAAACAAATTAAGAGATGCACAAATACAAAAGACTATATGGGGGGGCTGTACCACTAATGGTGACTTAGCATATTACTGTAAAGTCAATAGGAAATGAATCCATATAATATTTAATCATACCTTGGTATAAAGTGCATGACCGTCAAGAAACATAACCATGCTTCCAAACAACGGAAACCAAAAATGTAGAGGGGGCAACACACTTCAAATTCAAAGACTCACTGTTTCAGATTGCTTAATGCATGTGGAGAAAAATAACAAGAAGACTTCAATCGTGATAAATATTTGTCTTTACTGACCAGGAATCTGGCACAAATGCCAATAAATGCTACGTTTCAGGCCCACATTGCCTTTCATCAGGTAGGTGTTCAAAGAATAACAACATGCCCCATATTTTATACATGCCGACGGACACCATCCCTGGAACTGACATCACTGTGTGTCTGGTTCCCAGAATATGTGGTATTAAAACAAAACATTCTCATATAAAGAACTACATTTCCTATCAAACTATTCACCTTAAACCTGAAGGGAGGCGTGATGACCTCATGGCACGATGTAACTATGCCAACGTCACCACCTCTTCCCCTAGGGCCTCAGAGTACTACAATCTCAAAAATGTGATCTACAACCGCAGACATATTTTAAACATAATTTCTTTCAAATAACGATAGTTTCTGGGTACATCTATACCATAGGGATTCTAGCAGCCTGCTAGCCAGTTCAAAAGTCCAGCTCATTTCTACAACCGAGCCTTGTTTTAGATATGTGTGTCTCCGGAAAAACATTGGAGGAACACATCAACTGCCTCTTGAACTGTGGTCAGCAGAAGGATTCATAGTTTCCAAGTCTCCATCTAAAACCATGGAAGACTGGGTGCTGACCAATTAGGACATGGATGCTACAAACTGACTATTCATAGAGCTAGGGCTCATCGTGATGGACAAATCTGGGCCGTGGGTGGGAACAGTGCTCTAAGACATCCCAAAAGAGCATGCTTAAGGTGAGTGGGAAATCCAAATTGACCAATGGGAATTGTGCTGACAGGGCTAAGACCCAGCAATGGTTACCAGTGCCAGCCTGATATCTCCTGTCCTACGTGTTGGGGATGATCAATGTCTCCGATTTTGGAGTGACTATTTCCCTGGCCTGAGTAAACACCCCTCTCCACTCTTTCAGTATCTCAAGCACTTCACCCAACCCATATTTACATAGCAGGCCAAAATTCCTTTGTGTGCTGGCTGGCTAAGTGAATTACCAGCCCAACACACATGAGTCATACAAATACATTACACAGTACATTTACATGATGAATAAATTGTTTAAAAGGACAACATAATATTACACAGGTAAGCCATTACACTGATGGGCTTAATCTTTAATGTAATTGCCAGGTGGCCCCTACCATAACAATTCCCCCTTCAAAAGAAGAGCTCTGGGGTTGGTCCCTGAAGTCAAGGACAAATTTTTCCATCTTGTCTGGGCTGAGGTCATACTACCAGAATAGGCCATCTGCATTGCTGTATTTGCTGACATTTTTGTGTTGTATGGAAAAAGTCACATTCTTGCAGGGCAACACTTTAATGAAATAGCATCCAAACAAGCTCATGGGGTTGTTGTCCGTGACCACAGTAAAGGATCACTCATTAACATGAAACTTATTAAAAGCCCATACAATCGCCAGACACTCTCAATCGTGGTGAGGGTGACCGCCTTGTCACGGGAGACCAGGACTATTACCAGGGATCCACTCGTGAGACAGAAACAAAGAGTTTATAAATTAATTTATTGGAAAAAAGTTAACCACAACTGACATACTGTATAAACAGACAACACATACCTAACTGGTATGTGACAGGGCTGCTTGCACTTTTGTAGAAGTTAAATGCATGTTTGCTTTCTGGCATTAAGTGCACCACCTTTCTGTCTCTGTCTTTTTTGCTGGGCCCAGCGATCTTTTTTTTGTTTCCTTTATCTGAAACTTTACTAACCTTTAATGTGGTGTCCTGAGGTCAGTCAGTACAATGCAGGTGTGGTTGGTGTTAAACACAGTTTGATGTTACACAGCCATGTGCAGTCTCTGTTAAAAAGGAAAAGGGCGTTTCCTTCCTGCATACCATCCAGGGTGGATTATACCATGGTATGGAGGGGGGGGGAATTAAAGTAAGTGATACTGAATGTCATTTATTTTGCAGAATAAAGACATGCATGGGATGTTTGTAAAAAGTACTGTTGTTTATTTTGGGGCTTGCTATAGAAAATTGTATGTTGTGTGAATTGTATTATGTTTGCTAATTGTGTAAGTTTTGGGAGACAACTCCCCTGTGGGGTATACTTAATTTGGTTTGGTCCAAATTAACCAGTAATAAAAGGGAGGGGGTTTCTTTCCCTGGGGGCTACTGCACTCCTTGTTGTTGCTGTATGGTAGGAGGTTGTTCTTTTTCTGCACTCCTTGTTGCTGTTATGTGATATGAGGATGTCTGCAATAACTTCTGCAACTGTTATGGCTCACATCAGTCTAACTAGGGGTCTCCCTCACCAACTTTTTATACACGAAACCCAAAACATTGAAAAAATTCAGGGCCAGGTGATGTCACAGTTTTTGCACAATTTCTCTTGCAAACAAAATTAAACCCTGGTCCCTGAGGTGCTGGAGCCAGGTTAAGACATAATACATTATACATACACATGTATGTATGTATGTATGTCTTTATTTGTATAGCGCCATAAAATGTACATAGCGCTTCACAGTAGTAATACATGTCATATAAATAACAAATATAAATAACACATCATGGGAATAAGTGCTTCAGACATACTGTAAAAGTAACATTAAGGAAGGAGTCCCTGCTCCGAGGAGCTTACAATCTAATTGGTAGGTAGGGAGAACGTACAGAGACAGTAGGAGGGAATACTAGTAAGTGCGTCTGCAGGAGGCCAAGCTTTGTCTCATGTGTCCATGATTATCCAGTGCTACTCATATGCTTCTTTAAGCAGATGTGTCTTAAGGTGGGTCTTAAAGGTGGATAGCGAGGGGGCTAGTCGGGTATTGAGGGGAAGAGCATTCCAGAGGTGTGGGGCAGAAAGTGAGAAAGGTTTGAGGCGGGAGAGAGCTTTAGATACAAAGGGGGTAGAAAGAAGACATCCTTGAGAAGAACGCAAGAGTCGTGATGGTGCATAGCGAGAAATTAGGGCTGAGATGTAATGAGGGGCAGAAGAATGTAAAGCTTTAAAAGTGAGCAGTAGAATTGAGTGTGAGATACGCGATTTAATCGGAAGCCAGGAGAGGGATTTCAGCAGGGGAGACGCTGAGACAGATTTAGGAAAGAGTAGAGTGATTCTGGCAGCAGTGTTTAGGATAGATTGTAGGGGAGACAGGTGAGAGGTAGGAAGGCCGGACAGCAGGAGGTTGCAGTAATCGAGACGTGAGAGAATGAGGGCCTGAGTCAGAGTTTTAGCAGTTGAGTAACAGAGGAAAGGGCGTATCTTTGTGATATTGCGGAGGAAAAAGCGACAAGTTTTAGAAACGTTTTGAATATGAGAGGAGAATGAGAGAGAGGAATCAAGTGTGACCCCTAGGCAGCGTGCTTGGGCTACTGGGTGAATGATCGTATTTCCAATAGCAATGTGGAAGGATGTAGTAGGGCCAGGTTTGGGAGGTAGTATAAGGAGCTCTGTTTTTGCCATGTTAAGTTTCAGTCGGCGGATGGCCATCCAGGATGATATTCCAGAGAGGCATTCAGAAACTTTGGTCTGTATAGCAGGTGTAAGGTCAGGGGTTGAAAGGTAAATTTGTGTGTCGTCAGCATAGAGGTGATATTTAAACCCAAAAGATGTGATTAGGTCACCTAGAGAGAGTGTGTAGAGAGAAAAGAGTAGGGGTCCCAGGACAGAGCCCTGGGGTACCCCCACAGAGAGATCAATAGAGGAGGAGGAGGTGTTAGCAAAAGAGACACTGAAGGTACGATGGGAGAGGTAAGAGGAGATCCAGGATAAAGCTTTGTTCCGAATACCAAGAGTATGGAGAATGTGAAGGAGAAGAGGGTGGTCCACGGTGTCGAATGCTGCAGAGAGGTCGAGTAATATGAGCAGAGTGTAATGACCTCTGTCTTTGGCAGCGTGGAGGTCGTCAGTTATTTTAGTGAGGGCTGTTTCAGTAGAGTGAGCAGTGCGGAAGCCAGATTGTAGAGGGTCTAGTACAGAATAGGTGTTGAGAAAGTGTAGCAATCGAGAGAATACAAGACGTTCAAGGAGTTTGGAGGCAAAAGGCAGGAGGGAGACAGGTCGATAGTTATAAGGACAGGTAGGGTCAAGCTTGCTGTTTTTGAGTAATGGTATAACGGTTGCATGCTTGAAGGATGAAGGAAAGGTACCAGAGTAGAGGGAAGAGTTAAAGATCTGTGTGAGCATAGGGATTATAGAAGGAGCAAGAGGTTTTAGGAGATGGGAGGGAATGGGGTCAAGTGGGCAAGTGGTAGAGGGCGAAGAGGAGATCAGCAGTGATACATCCTCCTCCGAGATAGCAGAAAAAGAGTCAAGAAAGACAGGAGGAGAGTTGGGAAGCATTGTGGGATGGGAGGAGGCAACAGATGGGATGTTCTGCCGTATGGACTCCACCTTTTTCTTAAAAAAATCAGCAAAGTACACATAACATAATACAAGTGTATTATTGACAGGTAGGGGTAATGACAGGCTTGACCTTCATTAATAGCAGCCATATTTACCCAGACCGTCACACTCCTGAGTTAGCAGTTTGTGGCTAAGGTAGACTACGAGGTGGAATACCTCATTTTTGCCCCAACATGGCTGAACACAGCACCATGCCATAGGAAGATGCGCCAGTCTGCACAAGGAACTGCTTAGTGTAGTTGGGGGCTGCCAAGATCGGATTTAGAGCTTGGAATGTGGTCTCTCACTCCAGAGACCAGATCACTGTATGGAGGAGCTTATTATGCATCATGTCGGATTCTGATTCCTCTACGTTTCAAATCCCATTTTTAAGGGTAAAGCGCTTATCCAGCAAATATTACAAATTGCATAACAGCTTTGGAAAACTCCTTTGAAGATTAATTGGAGGAACAAGCCATATATACCCTTATACTGTATCTCAGTCCTTTTCTTGTAAATAGTTGACTGGACAATCCTATTAATTGGGAAAAAAAATTTAAATATACATTGCAATCTATAATTGATTAAGCTTGATCTAGGTTCAGGCATACAAATTTGTATTTTATTTTTTTTTATTATTTTTTATTTATGTATTTAATAAATGTATCTTTAATACTGTGTATCCACTATTTATATGCTTTATCCATAGCCACCTCGGCACAGACAGATCTGTATTTAGATTAGATTTTTGAATTCATGCACCAGAGTTTTTCCTGTTTTTCATTCTGATCATAGGGGACTCGAGACCCTTATATTCTGGCTGCAGAATGACAATTTTCGAAGTAATTCACTATTTTTAAGGCACTACTTCAATCCTTATATTAATTTGATACTTTACGCATCTGATATTCCACTTTAGTTTCCCTTTTATTCACTACCATGTCTGTCAAGAGTTTGACCAAGGTAATGTAGTGGGGAACACATTTTCACTAATACCCAGCCATCCACAGAAAATCCAACACCTGCTTCTGGGTCTGGGGTACGGGCAAGTGAATTATGGCTTTTAGTTTAGCCATATCAGTCTTGAGCACGCCACCTACTCAGTGTCCTAGGTATAGGACCACTACCATGCGATCCTGGTTTTTGGTAAGATTCAGGGTTAACTTTGCTTCCTGATTCAAGATTAGAACAGCCACTACATGGGTCAAATGGGAACCCAGTAACTGCTAAAGACAGATAGTACATCGAGATACGCCCTGGCATATGCCTACATCGCTTCCAGCAATTGGTAGACCGGGCACTGGAAGGTAGCCAGTGTGCCACTTGAGGTGATGAAGGCAAAAGTTTTCTTTATCACTTGGGTCAATGGAATATCTCAGTATCCGTTGCTGAGATCCATAGTTGTCAGGATCCTAGTACCCACAAGCTCAACTAGGAGCTCATCTATGCTGGGCATCGGATAGGCATATGACACAGTTTGAGCATTTAACTGTCGGTAGTCCCTGCAGAACTACACTGGCGACACACTTTATTCGAGCTTGGCTAGTCCCACGAATTCGGGTATACCCGGGTGTATTGAGGTTTGTGACTGTTTTCTGCCCGAGTGCATTGAGGTATTTTCCAGGCAGGGATTGAAGCATTTTATTCCCGCTGGCTGCAATACTGCACAGTATATATATATATACTGCATTACAATTCATGAATTTATGCCATCTGGTAGACACGCGAAGCATTGCAGCCTATTAAATCCTAATCATTAACATTTAACAGATCAGCCGCCCATCAGCCAGGCATGAACCCAGGCTGGGAAGGCAAATGCAACGGGGCTTGTTAGAGGTGAGGAGTGGCGCATTCCAGGTATCTGCCAGGTACATACCGGGTATTTGCTCGAATAAAGTGTGTCGGTGCAGTAAGTGGTGTAATCTTTATTGGGCACCAGAAATACCGGTGATGACCAGGGACTTGGATATCCCCCTCAACACTACATTTTACCTCTGCAGAGACCTGGTAGGCATTTTTGTGGAGGGACTTCTGACTGACGGGTTCTGCCTGGCTTGTCCGTGAACAGATCCACATACCTCCCTAATAACACTCTCGCCTACTTTCTCTGGGGTGCTACGAGCTTGAGACTGATTCCCACATACTCCACAGAGCCTACCTGCCAGGCTCCTGAAAGAGGTCAGGCAGAACCTTGTTCACTCGAATTATACAATTTTAACATATTGATGTGATAGGTTTTCTGCCTCTAACCTAAACCTAGCACATAGTTGGTATCGTTAACCCACCAGAACTGTGCACAGGCTGGACCAGGAAGATAGGAGCTTGTTCTGTCAAGTGAGTTTCAGAACAAGCACCATATGCACTGGGATGAACTCTCTACTATGGGTGTTTCTATCATACCAGCTCTTCTGCCTGGTCTGAGTTGCCTTAAGGTTGGTCTGCGCCAGCCCCATGAGATCAGTGAAATGATCCCTGAGCTCCACCACATACTGCAGCACCATGGCATCAGTTGTGGTGGTCTCCCTCTCCCATCCCTCACAAAACAGATTGAGTAGTCCACAGACCCGGCACCCATTCAGACTCATGAAAGGTGAGAAGTCGATAGTCTCCTGCAGCAACTCTCTGTACACAAACAGTAGGTGCCCCAGGTGTGTTTCCCAGTTTTCCTCTTTGGCTTCCACAAATACTCGCATAATTTACTTCAGGATCCCATTGAATTTGTCACACGGTCTGTTAGACTTAGGATTGTAGGGGCTCTGCAGATAGGTTTGACTCCACACATAGCCTAGAGAAACTGGAGCAGTTCAGACATGAATTGAGGTCCCAGATCAATGCTGGGCAATTCTATCCTGGTGAACATGGTGATAAAAACCTCCGCTACCTTCCAGGCTTCTATTGAGGAGAGTAACACTGTTTTGGGGTGCTTTGTTGAAGAGTCCATAACAATTTAAGATATACATTTTTTCCCAACCAACTTGCGATCATAAGGGGCCTCACTATATCATTTGCCACCCACTGTAAAGTTCCCTGATCATCAGTAGCAGTCTCAGGTGGGGGCAGGGGTGGGGCATTTGCTCAATTGCCATGCCAGACCACTTGCTGGCCGGTATCCCAGGAGAGACAAAATGTTGATGAATCCTGTTCTATAATCCTTGAGAGTAGAAATTCAGTATCAGCCTTGCTCTCATGTGGGTGACCCCCTCATAGCTAGCTAAAGAGATCTCATACAGTAGGTCAAGTGAAAAATCTGGGCCTGGTATGCCTTAGGGATGATCAGCTGTCCTTTATCAGTTTGAACCTCAGGGGTCTGTTCCTTATACAAGAGCCTGTGACTCCACATGAGCCGATCAAGTTTCAGTTCAGAGGCATTCCTGGAAGCATACTGCCTCATGCCCTTTAGATTCGGATCCGACCGCAATGCATCTCAGAACACCCGGCTCTGCACAGAGAAGCCTAACCTCAAGATTATACGGAATCTTCTCTATCCCTAGTAACCCAACATAAGCGCAGCTACTGGTATATTAAACTATGGGAAGAGATCTAGGTGAAGAACTGGAGGAGTGGGATGATATTTTCAATGGAGTGGCAGGCTGCTCCATCTGCACGACAGTGAAAGAGAATGCGTACTAGGTAATGCTACGGTGGTATAGAACCCCTATAAACATTTCAACTCCTCACCCCCCCCCTCTATTATTTTATATGATTTGTGATATGTTTTCCCTCCCCCTTCCCAAAACAAGGAAAAAATGTATGTAAAGTTGTTACAGTGTGCATACCATCAATAAATTACAAGTTTAAAGAAAAATGTATCAGATTCTGCCAGCCCAGAGTTCAGCATTTACGGTAGTTCTTATCAGTACTCCCCTGTCTCTTGAGTTTGTATGGTCATCCTCTCACCTGTACATTCATTTCCTGTGTATTGTAAGGCTTTATGGGTGATCAAACACCCCTCAGCCCACACAAAGAAGTAATTTATGTATTGGAAATATACAGATCAGTCAATATCAGGGATGTATAATTTCTAGCTGAGCATAAGGGAAACTATCTGTCAATGTCCTACCTAATGGACAAGTAGTAGTTGTCACTCTGTGCTCACCACGGACAAGGAGGGACCCCGAAACTGAGGTGAGAAGAGTAACACCTGCACCCACAGCTACGGGGACACGCCTGGAAAGTGGAAAATAGGCATCTGGAACCGTGCGGGAATATAAGATAAAGTAAGATACTCGCCGGACGAGAAGGGAGGTTCCAGAAGGATAGTTGGTACCGAGAGCCTGGGGACCAGAGCCGGGAGATAGATCGGAATCCGAAAGCAGTGGTAAGAAGTCGGAGAGTCCAGGAAGTCAGGATACTAGCCAAAAGTCGAAGTCCAGAGCGGATCCACAGCCAAGCCAGTTCGGTACACAAAAGATCACTAGAAAAGACAAAGGGACAGGAGCTAAGGCAGGCACGACCGTGGTTAACACTGGTCATACAAAACTATGCTCAGCCAACGAAGAAATGGCTGAGCAGGGTATATGTAAGGAGGGGAACCAATGGGAAGAGGGGGAGGAACGGAGGCTTGATCCCATGAGAGACAGGGATAGGTGGAAATACTGCCCCAGCTGATTTGCTTGACGCGCTGCTTGTGAGCATGTGCCCCATGCGGGGGAGGTGCGCGCGGCCTGAGCTGGGGCCGGGAGTCCCTCTCGCGGGAGGAGATAAAGGTGCGCGAACGTGCGTGCGCATGCGCGCTTCTAGTAGAAGCCGCGAGAGCCAGGGAAGGGGAAGGAGAGGCCTGCTCGCGGGGAGAGATAAAGGTACGCGAACGTGCGCGAACGTGCGCGCGCATGCGCGCTTCTAGTGGCAGCCGCGGGAGCCAGGGAAGGGGAAGGAGAGGCCCGCTCACGGCGGAGATCATATGGAGCAGGAGCCGGAGCTCGCCAGGTGAGTTGTGGCCTGGGGGTAACCCTCTTGGGGAAAGGTGTTCCTCGGGGTCTTACAGTAGTGAAATGATTTAACTTGCGCTCAAAGATATTATGTTTTACTTCAGGTGAATGTAAAGCTTAGTGTACCATATAGAGCATGAATATTATGTAGCCAGGTCCCGCATGTTACCCTTATCTCCGCATGCTTGGAGGATAGGGAAGGTTGCAGCGTGCAGGAAGTGCTTCGGTACATCAGAGGCTCCACAGTGACCCGAATAGCAGGGCGCCGCCATGTTGGTGTTCGCGCATGCGCGGTGAGCCCGTGGAGGTGGTGAGGGAACAGAGGTCGCGCATGCACAGCAAGTGGTTGCAAAGACCGCGAAAGAGGAGCGGCTCCTATAGGGTGGAGCGCATGGGACTACGAGTCCCAGCAGCCATAGCGAGACCAGGTGACGCCAGGGAGCCTATAGGGCGGCCGGGATATCGGGAGGAAGGTTTTAGAGGTTGCGCAGGGGAGCACGCCGGTTATAACCGAGCGGGAGGAGGAAGGAGAAGGAGCTCTGCGTGTAGGGAGGCCAACAGCCCCTAGACTAGGCCGCATAACCCCGGCCCAGTTAGGACCTGAGTCCCCGTAGAGTAGAGCGGAAGTAGGGACAGGCCATCAGATAGGATACAGTTCCCCTTAGTATCAGCAGGAGAGTTGTACACCCAGAGACTGTCGCAATATCAACCCAGAAGTTTGGGCTCAGACCTCGGCCGCACAGCAGCCTCCCACTGGGTGGGATCGCCCCGGAGGGTGTTCCTGGACTTCAGGCGACGTCAGATCCTTTCTGAAGTTCCTTGGCAGGCCAACATCATCACGTGCACCAACTATATATACACATCAGGACATAGTGGCTGCGCAGTCACAAACATATACCTCACTTTGGGGGTGGGGGAATATTGAGTATGGGAACTGGACACGGTGTGGGTACATGGTGAAGGGGTCGCGTCCTGCGAGACGCAGTAGCATAGTGTCTCCTCTAGGGAGGGACAGCTGTTGATTATATGCAAAGTTATGGTTGCGTTAGTAAAGTCATTGGTTATTTTATATGCGGTGTGTGTGGAGTGATATATTATTGTCCTGCGAGGCACTCTGCTGGGAGCCATTGCAGGTAGAGGCGCTGCACTAAGTAAGAGGTTATTAGTATTCATACGAGGTGCCCCAGGCTCTCCGTGGCGGAGGCTTAGGCCCTGCGAGCCAACAGGTTGCACAGCATTGGTAGCGTACTGTATTCAAAAGGAAACAGGGCTACATTTGGAGGCGCTGCTGAGATCAGACCTGGGGTGCCCCACTTCTAAATTCACACAGCCACTCTCCCCTTGTGTCAGAGCGTGCGCGACTGGGAACGGCAGATGCAAACGCCCGCCGCGTGGTGGCCGTGAGTCAAGCTCCTATGTCCTTGCCTTTAGAGACATTACAAACGGCCCTAAGACAACTACCAGGATTCTCCAAAGCCTGCCTGGTGGATGTCCTCATAGACCAAGACGCCAAGTGGAACACCCTGCTAGTTGATTGTCGCAGAGATTTAGTGGTATTGGAGCCCTCTGTTCCCCAATACCTACAGCTCCCTAATTCTCTACCTGGCGGAAGCCCCTTTGTCTACCCACTCCGGGACATACCCACTGACGTGCTTGGCGAAGATTGTCATACTCCCGACCTCTGCCAATTACCCGGCCAGTGACGCAGGTAGTTGTCGGTCGGACTTCAGTTACCTGGGGTCCAGTGCGTCCGAAGAAGATGGACTGTGTAGGGATATGCTGCAGAAACTTAACGACAAGGTAGGCCAGCTGACCGCCCCACCCAGTCTACCACCCTTAGTAGAAGCACTCACTCTGGCCACACACTCCCAAAATTACAGGAAATATAAAGCTTCCTCAGGGACCCTGCCCGTCCCGACGGGGAAAGATGGAATAGACCCATGGAAAGAACACACCAGGGGTGTAATGGAGGAATGGTCCTGTACAGACGTGGTAAAACACCAACGCAACATAGAATGCTTGAGACCCCCAGCGTCCACTCTGGTCAGCATTCAAAGAGAGCAACATCCTGATTTGACCTCTCGAATGATCGTCGAATTCTTGATGGAGGCCTATGGCGTGGCAGAAGATGATGGGGCCCTGTGGGCCAAATACTATGCCATTAACCAGAAGGAAGGGGAAGACTTATCGGCCTACATCCACCGAGAGCAGATAGCGTTGGGGCCCTTACTCCACCATAAGTACGTTATAGCCTCCCAAATGGATGAGTATCTCTGTAAGCAATACCTGCGGGGGTCCAGCCCAAACCACCCCATTGCCAACATGATTCATGATAACCTCACCCGGGGAAGCCCCCCCACGTTCACGAAGTTGTTACAGCAAGTCAAGGAGCACGAGGCTCATCTAATGCTTCATTACCCGCAGAAAGCAAAAAGGGTCTCCAACCCCAAAAGTAAGGGAACTAGTGAGAAGAAGAAAGATCCTCCAGACAAGCCCGGGGCCGAGCGGCTGAAGTACTCGGGGAGAACCTCTCCCCCCTACACCCGTCGTGCGCCATCCCGTGATCTGTCATGCTACAAGTGCGGGAAAAAGGGGCATCTGTCTTATGACTGCCGCATGGGAGAATCTCGTGACCGGAGCCCCTCCCCCAAGAAGTTCACACCCAATGCCATGGTCTGTGGAGTATACGCCGTCGACGGAGGAGCCTTGGAGGCGCCGGCTTCCCCCGGACCCCAAAATCCCAATGACCTAACTATGACCACTACCAGAGATAGTGAATGGCCTCGTGACTGGAACAATCGAGTGGGACCAGTTGCCCTCATACGCGTATTAGTTAATGGTATCTACTCCTCAGCCTTGCTGGACACGGGGTCACAAGTGACCATTATATATCGAGGGTTCTATGATCAACATCTCCAGAACAGACCCCTGAAGTCGGTCGAACATATAAAAGTAAGGGGCCTGAGTAATGAAGACTACCCTATCGATGGCATCGTGGCGGTGTCTCTGGAGATTCAGCAGCTCAACACCGGGAAGTCACACCCCATGAACTTGGATGCCCTCATGTGTCTGGAAACCAAAGACCGGCCCAAGTACCTGATCATCCTGGGGACCAATGCAGATATTGTACAGGCTGTTATCCGGGCCTACTTGCAAGAGACGAATGAATTGCTCTTGTCCAGTCTTCAACTGCAGCTCATTCAGGTGGGTAAGGACCCCCCAGCCTCGGTCCTTGAGAGCTACGGACTGTTGTTCTGCGGCAGAGCCGGCCTAACGGAAATCCCGCCGGGAACAATACAGAGAATGCCAGCCTGGTGCTCATATGCTGAGCGTGAGGACACCGAGCATCTCTTCTCGTTGGAAAGCACGCCGGAAGAAGACGCTCGAAGAGGATACTGAATAGTACCTGAGGGCCCAAAGAGGGGAGAGAGAGATTAAGGGGCCACTTAGAAGACAAGCGTGACGTCTTCTCTACTGGTGAAATGGATGTGGGGTGCAGCCGCAGTGCCCAGAACACTATCCGGATGAATGACACGACTCCCTTTCGTGAGTGCTCCCGGCGTATCGCCCCTAGGGACATTGATGATGTGCGGGCCATGATTCACAAGATGGAGGAGTCCGGGATCGTCACGGAGTCAAGGAACCCCTACACGTCCCCCATTGTGGTGGTGAGGAAGAAGAATGGGACTGTGAGACTGTGTGTGGATTACAGGACCTTGAATAATCGCACGATTCCTGACTGTATAACCTCCCTTGCATAGAAGAGATCCTGAATGCCCTCAATGGGAGCAAATGGTTCAGTGTGTTGGATCTAAGGTCCGGGTACTACCAGGTGCCCATGGGCCCTGGGGATCAAGAGAAGACTGCCTTCATCTGTCCGTTGGGATTCTATCAATTCACTCGCATGCCAAAGGGCATTTGTGGAGCGCCGGCCACCTTTCAACGGCTGATGGAGAAAACCTTGGGGGACTTGAACCCCTGAGAATGTTTGGTGTATCTGGACGACATCATCATCTTCGGCAGAACACTGGAGGAACATGAGACCCAACTCCTGAAGGTACTCGATCGTCTAGCCCAAGAAGGACTCAAGTTGTCCTTGGATAAATGCCGATTCTGTAGGACCTCAGTGACCTACGTAGGACACATCGTGTCCGCCGAGGGAATAGCCACCGACCCGGCAAAGATAGAAGCCGTAGTAAGCTGGCCCGACCCGATAACGTGGTTGAATTGCGCTCTTTCTTGGGGTTCTGCGGATACTATCGTAGATTTGTGGAAGGATATTCTCGTCGGGCCAAAGCCCTCAACAGTCTTCTCAAAATATATCCAGAAGACACGGGGCGAAAGGCAACCACCGCACGTCAACCCTTCGGGGACAAGTGGACTACAGAGTGTGAACATGCCTTCCTGGACCTGAAGCAGAGTCTGACGGCTGCCCCGGTATTAGCCTATGCCGACCCCGAGCAACCCTATATCCTACATGTGGACGCTAGTCTCAGCGGACATGGGGCAGTACTGCATCAGAAACACCCGGAGGGGTTACAACCCGTAGCCTACATCAGTCGCAGCCTGCCGCCCAGTGAGCAAAACTATCCCATGCATAAGCTAGAGTTTTTCGCTTTAAAGTGGGCCATCGTGGATAAGTTCATAACTACCTCTATGGAATCACCTTCGAGGTGCGAACGGACAATAACCCCCTCACGTATATCATGACTTCCGCTAAGCTGGATGCGGCTGGTCATCGTTGGTTGGCCGCACTCTTCAACTTCAATTTCACCCTGAAATACAAGCCGGGCCCTCTGAATGTGGGAGCCGATACTCTATCCAGACGACCGGGCCTTGCCGCCACCCCTGACGACGATCAATGGGAAGAAATCCCCGGCCCCGGGATGCGGGCCCTGTGCTGCACCGCAGCCATAGTCAATGATCAAGTAGCATTCTCCGAATTAAGGGTGGCGGATTCTCTAGGGTGTGTGTCCAAAGCATCCCGGCTGCTTACCGGGACCCCAGCGGCATGCACCTCACCCCTGACAAGATCATATCCTGGAAAGACATGGTGCGTTACCAAGTTCGTGACCCGATAGCCGGCGCCATCCGCCACGCTATCCAGAGAAACCGTACCGATCTACTCAAACACGCCCCAGGCGATGTGGGGGTATTCTGATGAGAGAAGCAGATAAATTTGAAATACGGGACAATTTATTATACCGGGTGGTGAAGTATCATAATCATCCAAGTAGGAGGCAGCTGGTCCTACCTAAAATGCTACAATACTTGGTGTTATGGTCCTTACATGACGAACATGGCCATTTGGGCGTCGACAAAACCTTTGGACTTGTGAGAGATCGATTCTTCTGGCCAAAAATGAGGGAGGCCGTGGAGCATCATTGTCGACGGTATAGCCGATGCATCCAACGCAAAACACTTCCCACCAGAGCCGCCCCAATGGGTCATTGAAAAGTACGGGTCCCATGGACTTAATATGCATGGACTTCCTGTGTATTGAACCGGATAGCCGGGGAATCTGCAATGTGCTGGTCATCACAGATCATTACACGCGGTATGCGCAAGCCTTTCCGGCAAAAGACCAAAAAGCCGTCACGGTAGCCAAGGTGCTTTGGGAAAAATACTTCATACATTATGGGCTTCCCCACCGACTACATTCTGATCAGGGCAGAGACTTTGAGAGCAAACTTATCCAGGAATTACTAAAGATCTTGCACATCACCAAATCACGAACCACCCCGTACCACCCTGAAGGGGATGTCTTGCCCGAACAGTTCAATCGCACTTTACTGGACATGCTGAGGACCTTAACGGGGGTGCAAAAGACTGAGTGGAGTAGACATGTGGAAACGCTAGTACATACCTACCAGTGTACCAGACACGAATCTACTGGATTTTCGCCCTACTTCCTGATGTTCGGAAGAGAAGCCCGACTGCCAGTAGACATACGGTTGAGGTTCTCCACTGATGGGGTTCATAACGCCACTCATTTCAAATATGTGCACTGACTACAAGAGAGCCTGCAACAGGCCTATCAGCAAGCTGAAAGATCTATGGAAAAGCTGAATGCTGATAACAAGAAACGCTATGACCACAAGGTCAAACATCGGGACATTCAACCTGGAGATACGGTACTTCTCTGCAACTTGGGAGTACCGGGAAAACACAAATTGGCTGACCGGTGGAGAGAAGGAGTCTATGAAGTAGAGTCGCAGAAGCCTCGTATCAAGGACTCGGAGGGCCGGGGTAAAGGTATGGCACAGAAACCATTTGCTTCCTATCCCGCAAGTGGGGGAGGATGAGCTCGAACTACCAGCTACTCCATTGGATGGAGAAATGACCCAGGGTGAGGGGGGTCCAGAGACTGACAATAATACGGCCTATGAAGATCCCCAGGAGGGATCCTCTCAAAGGGGCCCTCATACGCGACAAGCATCTCCCGGCGGAGCTACGGGTAAAGGGTTCGGTAAACAAACGCCCAATATGGTGGTTCTCGAAAATTCTACTTTGGACCCGCAGAGTCCATGTTTTGTGCTTCCAAGGATCATGTAGAGACTGTAACCCCCACCAGGGAAGAGGCTGAGCTTCAGGACTATAATAGTCATTCTCCCGAGGGAGTGACCGAAGAACAATTACGATGAAGCCAGAGAGTTGGGCAGCCTCCCATGAGGATGACCTATGATCAGTTCGGGGCACCCCATTATGAGGCTCAGCAGTGGGCTCGTAATCGAGTAAAGTCAGTTATCGTTATGTTCAGTGAAATGTATAACCTTATATAGAGTGTGAAATGTATCGTTGTACGTATTCATGCAATTTTTATTATATAATCGTTGTGCCAGTTGATGTTCTAGTATTCCAAGTGGGGACGTTGGAGTCCACAGGGGGGAGGATGTAGCTATGTCCCCCAGGTTACGCTTATCTCTGCATGCTGGGAGGATAGGGAAGGTTGCAGCGTGCAGGGAGTGCTTCGGTACATCGGAGGCTCCGCAGTGACCCGAGTAGAAGGGTGCCGCCATGTTGGTGTTCGCGCATGCGCAGTGAGCCCGTGGAGGTGGTGAGGGAGCAGAGGTCGCGCATGCGCAGCAACAGGTTGCAAAGCCCACGAAAGAGGAGCGGCTCCTATAGGTGGAGCGCACGGACTATGAGTCCCAGCAGCCATAGTGCGACCAGGTGACACCAGGGAGCCTATAGGGCGGCCGGAATATCGGGAGGAAGGTTTTAGAGGTTGCTCAGGGGAGCACGCCGGTTATAACAAAGCGGGAGGAGGAAGGAGAAGGAGCTCTGCATGTAGGGAGGCCAACAGTCCCTACACTAGGCCGCATACCCCCGGCCCAGTTAGGCCCTGAGTCCCCGTAGAGTGGAGCGGAAGTAGGGACAGGCCATCAGATAGGATACAGTTCCCCTTAGTATCAGCAGGAGAGTTGTACACCCAGAAACTGTCGCAATATCAACCCAGAGGTTTGGGCGCAGACCTCGGCCGCACAGCAGCCACCCACTGGGTGGGATCGCTCCTGAGGGTGTTCCTGGACTTCAGGCGATGTCGGATCCTTTGTGAAGTTCCTTGGCATGCCCGAGCGCTGGAGCACTCGGCAGGTAACATCATCAAGTGCACCAACTATATATACACATCAGGACATAGTGGCTGCGCAGTCACACACATATACCTCACTTTGGGGGTGGGGGAATATTGAGTGTGGGAACTGGACACGGTGTGGGTACACGGTGAAGGGGTCGTCTCCTGTGAGACGCAGTAGCATAGTGTCTCCTCTAGGGAGGGACAGCTGTTGATTATATGCAGAGTTATGGTTGCGTTAGTAAAGTCATTGGTTATTTTATATGCGGTGTGTGTGGAGTAATATATTATTGTCCTGCGAGGCACAACTCCCACTCTGCTGGGAGCCATCGCAGGTGGAGGCGCTGCACTAAGTAAGAGGTTATCAGTATTCATACGAGGTGCCCCAGGCTCTCCGTGGCGGAGGCTTAGGCCCTGCGAGCCAACAGGTTGCACAGCATTGGTAGCCTACTGTATTCAATAGGAAACAGGGCTACAATTAGATATTATGGTGGCTACATCATAAGCATGGTAACATATGTAGCCTTAGGTCAGAACTGTTAGTCATATTATACAGTGTCCCAGGAAGAAGCTTTAAGGTGCAGCTTCCTTATCCTACAGTATGATGTTATTTTCCTCAGCTTCTTGTCACACATTACCACGTCCAGCATGGTCTACTTAGCAAGAGAGCATTACTCAATGATGGAAAAGGAGGTGCTGCCTCAATTGCTTACGGCATTTCAGTGTGCAGCCTCAGAAAAAAAGCCTCCTTTTGCTGCATAGATCGCAAGTTGGCCATCACTCTCATGTGAGAGAGAGAGAAAGAGCTACAAGGAGAACCCCCAGCGATATTTGATGTCATCTATCAATTGAAAGAACTGTAATCAAATTAACATTTTACTGGTATGACTGGGATCTGATTTTCATCTATCAATTGAAAGAACTTTAATCAAATGAACATCTTACTGGTATGAGCTGAATAGACAGACCCCTCCCTTAATTGTTAGTCAAGTGAATGTGTTTAACTATATAAGGCAGTCTCTCTTGGCTGTGAGCCATATGACGGTGAAACATTGAAAGTGTTTGGAGTTCATTTTGGAGTTGAAATTGTAGGTGAAGATTAGAGGAAGATCTGGACTCTGCACAACAACAACTCTGCAGCTGTGAGAACTTGACTTTCTAAAAGCTGTGATTCTTTGTACTCTTCCTATCCTCCAATAGTCTCTCCTCTTGCATCTCACTATGCCCTCTCTATTGCTTTGTCTGTTTACTGTTTCCTCACTCCTTTGTGAGCGTTTCTGTTCTCTACAACTTCCCCACTCCCCACTGCACCATTATTTATACTTCTCTCAACAACTTCTTTACCCCTCAATAAAAAACACCCACACAAATCCTCTATTAACACCCTCTATCTACTCCTTCCTGCTGCTGGGGATCTCCCCTAAGCCTGAACTAAGACATACACACCTGATCTCACCCATGCCTCCCTGCCATCTCTTCCCCTGTAAATGGTGTTAACATTCTGATTTAATACTGACTAACCTTAAAACTCACTCCACATGTTAAGCATCCCAACAGCCTGCACTCATGGTTACTATCCCACACTCAGTCACATATACAGCACTTATTCCTTCACCTACTGCCTTTGTAAGTTTCCCCTCAAACCTCTTAGATTATAAGATCTTTGGGGCAGGGATTTCCTTTCCTATTGTCTGATTTTGCTGTGCTTAATGTATTTTAATTTACTGGATTCTTTGTGAAGCGCTGAGTGCACTTTTGGCGCTAAATAAATAAAGACATACAATACAATGTGAAGTTAGGTATGAGGTATATTTTTCAATTCTCTTCTTCTCCTTATGGATTCTGTGGATAAATCTTGAAATATTTTAATCTTTTGCTTTTCAAAATAAAGAAACTCTTTGTTTTTGGTTGTTTATAAAATCTTTTGCATGTCAGAGTAATAGTGAAAACACATAATTACATCTCTTGGTGAGTTATTATCACTTGGTCTCATATGCAGGGCTTGGTGTGCCCAATCAATTAGTATTTCCTCGCTACTCATATGATCTAGGAGATGTGCAAAGAGCCTATCAAGAAAGTGTGTTGTCTCATACTCCTACCTCTGATATCAAGATCTTTAATCTGATCTCTTGGGTATGGCTTAGTACAGTGACAATCAATGGGTTTAGTGTCAAATGTTTGTTTTTATTTCAATGTAATGTATTTTATTTTGTGGTTCTTTTTAAATTGTAGATTGCCCATTGATTGCCATTGTGGCAATTCATGTCCATATTGTGAGTATGTTCACCACTTTGACAATTAATTGTTTTTTTGGCAAATGTTTTTTTTATTAAATACCACAGTAACAATAAATGGCTGTAGCCCCCTTAAAAATAATCAAAAAGGAGCGAATAAACAATGAACACTTAAGAAAATATACTAAATAATCCAATGTCTGATGGCCCAAAAAATAAAAGATTTTAAGAAGCCATCGAAAATAATTCAAGACCCGATGTCTGAAACAAAAAACATAAAGAAACTATAAAAATGAATCTAAGGCCCAATGGTTTATTTGTAATCCGAGAATACGCAAAATGCGATCCTCAAATTTACCCATAGTCATTGATACTGTTGCTTGAAGAATCTTCATCTTTAAGTGCTGCATTTCTTCTTTTTGTAGCCAAGTCCCCTTGGGCTACTAATTCTCTGGCCCCTCTAGCACTGTAAGTCACAGTAAATAGTGGGCAGTGTTGATAGAAAATCCTGCAGGGCCTGGTTCTATTGTTATATTTGTGTTACCTAATAAAGTTCAAGAGTAGCCTGATATTACAAGGGGGGCCTACAGTATGACTGATTGGAGGCGGCTTACAAGCCACT
Organism: Ascaphus truei; assembly: GCF_040206685.1. Classification (NCBI taxonomy): domain Eukaryota; kingdom Metazoa; phylum Chordata; class Amphibia; order Anura; family Ascaphidae; genus Ascaphus; species Ascaphus truei. Next base: position 152,964,967 of record NC_134484.1, read on the forward strand.
CCCCTGGAAGGAGGGGGTTTCCCTCTAAAGGTTAGAGCAAGGGTTCTGGGAGTTAGTTCTGTGCTACCCTTTCTGCTATGAGGACGCAGCAGTAAGTCTCTCCTGGACAGGTGTGAGTTGTGGCCTTGCCCTGTATGCTGAGTATGCTGAGGAGGGCAGCTCAGGACCTGAAGCCCTGGGTACTGCCTTCAGGGAATGAAGCCTGTGATGACTGTACTGAACCAATGAAAGTCAGTTATATAATCTCTGTATGATGTCTGCTGCTTGAGACTACAAGAGGAGTTGCCTATGAGGTTCATCCCGGCTGCACCAGGATCCTCATGGATGGAGGCACTGCGCTGACCAAAGAACCATCACTGAGAGCCTGTCCTGATAACTCCACGATGGTATGAGGAGACATCAGGGCCTTCTGTTCTACCTCACATATATGCACCAGCACCATAATACACCAGTAGCTACATGATCTCACTTATGGTGGGGGAATATGTGTTTCATTTTTATTCTTTCATTTATTTTTTAAAAACGAGTTCTTGATTCTTCTGTAATCTTTACTGACTTACAGTCTCCTGCGAGGGCCCAGACTTTTTAGAGTGGCTTGGACTCTCGCAAAAGGTGTGTCATTGGGCCACATGTTGCATCAACCAATCAGATTGCTTGATGTAGCCGCTAAGGTAATGAAGCTGCTTTAATGTGATTTTTAGTAATAGTGTATGGGAGCAGAGGGTCTGCTGAGCTTAACCACATTGATTTCAGTTACAAGCCTATTTAAATCCCCCGGTCACATGACAAAGTGGATTTAAACATGACTGGGGTAGGGTGTCCCTGAGGCTGAAATCAATGCTGTTCAGCTCAGGAGACCCCTGCTCCAGCACACTAGTATTAAAATTAATATTTAAACTGCACGATCGCATGTAAGAGCCGTGCATATAGACGCAATGTCTCCATGCAGCTCTACCAGGCTGCAGTTTAAACAAACAATTGCCGATCGATAGGATTTATAGTGCAATGACACTTAGAATAAACAAGTAATTCAATGCTGCATTTTTTTACAGAAGTTTAAATAAATGCTGTTTTTGCTCAGTAAATATCATTTTGACACATGTTTTATAGCACGATAAAACAATGCAAAGTCGATCAGCAATGCACAGATTTTATCACTGTTTAGTGAATACGCCCCTAAGAGTGACAACAGACCTTGACGGAGCCATATGATTTTTCCAGACTGCTGCTCTTGTGCTGCAATTAACATATGGGAGATAAACCAGCGTATAGAAAGCCTGATATTTTTTATTGGCTTTGAATGGACTATTGTCACTTGGTCAATTGGACAGTAAATTCTGTTATTTCCTCAATAATCCTTATTACCATTTCCAGAATTTCAGAATTTTAGGACAGAATCATCAGATACGGTCAGGTTTCCCACTTGGCCACATTGCGGCCAACACGTATTTGAGACATTAGGATGCATCTGACTCAACCTATTTGGGGATAAGTACTAGAGAAGGGTGAACCAGTCCAAATCTGTTTACCAAATTTTTCTGAATTGGCCATTCAAAATCCATTATGCTGTATAAAATTGTAACGGTTATGCTCACCACAAACAGGGACTGGACCGCGAGCCTGAGGAAGGGATAGATATACACCGACCTTAGACCACGAAGCCTGATCCGGGTTGCGAATTCCGTGGTCAAACATAACCGGGTCAGGACTGGAGAAGGTAGAGTAATCGGTAGACAAGCCAGGGTCAGGGCAGGCAGCACAAGAGCGAAGGTCGCAGTCACGAGCTGAAGTCATCATCAGGAAAACAAGGAAGAAGTCACTTCAGCAGAGCAGGAACAGGAACTACCGCTTCAGCGTAGAGAGCCGGACACTGGAACTACGCTGCTCCACCGTAGAGAGCAGGAACCGGAACTGTGCTGCTTCAGTGCAAAGAGCAGGAAACAGGAACTGGAGATCCAGTGCTTCAGCACAGGACAGCACCCCATAGCCGGGTACAGCTGAGAGTGGTGGAGGCCACTGGAAGGTCACTGGGAACAGGAACTGCAGACAGAACAAGAAACACTCAGGGCTTCAGTGTAACCGCTTCAGCGCAGCGGAGTCTGCCAGTAGCACAGAGGATCCAACGCTTCAGCACAGAACAGCACCCCCTAGCCGGGTACAGCTGAGAGTAACGGAGGCCACTGGAAGGTCACTGGGAACAGGAACTGCAGACAGGACAAGAAATATAATAGATCATGGCAAGATACCGCTCAAACCCAAGTGTAAAGATATATAGAAAACCTGGTGCATGGGGAAAATATATGTATCAAGATAGCGAGAAAGTGACAAGGTCACATCAGTCCCCTTTTCACATATATTTTTTCATGCTGTTTTGGTAGTATCATTTGAGTAGTTCACTTATACACATCGCTCCTACTTTTGTATATACCTTGTTATATGAGTATTAAGTGTTACTTACTACCACTCCCACCCGCTCCCTAATAGGGGTTATTGCTTTCATATATTTTAGTCACACGTTATATTGATTTTCACTTATGTTTCGGCGTCATTAATTGATATTATTAAAATTTTATTTTTTGTATTTTAACAGTGGATGTCTGTGCCATTTCCCTTGGCTATTGGGTATTATTTGAGCGGGAGTATATGGTCCCCTGTTTGACCATGTGCACTTTTCCGTTTTTGTGGACACATAAGTTCTTCTATTGGATATTGTATCCTTATGTACATATTTATACTCTCTATGGGACAATAGTTCCTTTGGTGGATACTATACCTTTATGTACATTACTATTTCCTCTACCTTGAGTGCAATGTGAAAAGGGGACTGCTGTCACTTTCTCTGTATCTTGAAACAGGACAAGAAACACTGAGGGCTTCAGTGTAACCGCTTCAGCATGGCGGAGTCTGCCAGAAACTAGGAGCTATGGCAAGAAGGCCAAGACAGGCGAAACAGAGATGCTGTGGCAAGCACAGTTACTTGAGAAAGTCTATGTTCAGCAATCAGGAAATGGGAGAGCCTATTATAAGAAGGGCGGGGAGCCAATCAAAGGACAGGGGTGTGAGGGAATTCCTCCAATGACAGAGCACAGAGACAGAGCTGCACAGGAGGCATCCAGGCTGCAGTGATTGCAGGAGCAGGGGATGCTGATTGCAGAAACAAGGAGGAGTTGTCTAGAAGCTGCAAAATTCTGTAAGGAATAGGTTTCAGCCAAACCCAGGAGTGGATGCCTTACAAAAATCCGCTGACATGTTAAATTTTCAATCCTCATGGATTCATTCAGAACCACCATTGGATACAATTCACTAGTGGATTTGTACAATCCATTCATGGATTCTGCAATCCGTTGAACGATTTTAAGAATCCAAGCTTTTTATTCAGCAATTCGCACGCAGTCACCGCGTAGTGTCTCATAAGTACTGTACCTGACTATATGCAACCACTGGGAAAAGGTCCCTGACTATATGCTTTTCCTATATCAGCCACAAGCTAGTGAGTCGGGGCCTAACTGGGGCCTAAGGGAGAAGATCTGGCCTAGTCCTGGGGAGCACTGCTCCGTGGATACTACCTACTCCTCAGAGGTCCTTCTTCCGACTGTCTTGGTCCCTGCCATGCCAAATGTATCTATTCCCTTGTGCAGGGAATCTCAGTGTCCCATTGCTCTTGCGTGACATGTGCTCCTTGCCCTTATGCATCCTGGGGGCTATAGTTCTCCTCAGAGCCCTCTGCTGCAATAGCTGCCACTCTTGCTCTATCACTGCGCATGCGCAAGTCTCCTGCGCATGTGTAACATTTCCAAAATGGCAGAGCCCTGCGGAGGGAGCCGCAGGAGCCTCCGGTGACCAGGTCGCCCTCAACCAGCTGCCGCACACTACCCCCGTAACTGAGGTATGCGGAACCATGGGGCCCTGTGGAAAATCCAGAGGGGGCTACATATATATATATATATATATATATATATATATATATATATATATATATATATATATATGAGACAGAAATACAATAAGCGCAACCACACTGAAATTAGTAAATGAAATAATTACCACATATAATGGAGGGTATACACCCTTACAGTCTAACTATCCCTGACTCAGTCTGCAGCCAAAAGGTCTACCGCTCCACGGGCTGGTAACGAAATGTGCAAAGAGAATGACCTAGGCGCAAATGGAGACAAGAAAAACAAACATAGGGTTGTATGTTCAGACAAAATAAATCGCCAGAAGGTATAATATGCACTCACAGCGTATAGGATAAAATCAAGCCTTGTATCCACTCTGGGATCTGGAACAATTATGTGATGGATCTGGAACAGCTGGGCATCCACAGCAGTTGTAATCTCAAGCATAGATTCACATGCAGGAAGAGAGATAAAGTGCAAATAGTGTAACACAGTTTATTAAAATTGGGGATAAAAATAACTATAAGTAAAAAACTCACATTCTGTGAGATATCATAAAACTTTTGAGAATTCTGAGCATCTCACACTCAATAGAAAAGGAAAGTAACCCTTTGCAGATTTCTTCAACAGTCCTTGGTATGTAGATTAATAACCATAAGGGAAATGCTCCTGGTTATATATAGCAAACACACTGGGTGTCTCTATTGCTCCACACAGTCTCTAAATGTTAGTGTCTCTCTCCGTTATTCCCAATCTAATTAGGTCTTTATCACTGCACCTAATGTGTACATAGTACTCACGGTACTTTGATATATGTGCAGTCCGGATTCACACTCAGTGCGCTGTTATTGTATTCCCACGAAGAGTCCTCAGTATTCCTCTGGTCACCCACGGCTCATGGGGACGCACCGTACCACGTGACAACGCGGTGACGTCACTCCCTCTCGCGAGAGTTCGTCCGTTAGGCTGTGGGAGCAGGGCCTCGATCCTCTGCACTGCCGATCTCACCGCAGGCAAATATTGGGATAGGCGGCCACCGGCACCTCTTAGCTGCTGTCTGCTGCTTCTAATGAGTCTACTGCGTTCACTGTAAACCACGCCCTACGCGTTTCTCCGTTAGGCTTCGTCAGGGGATGATTATGCTCTCTCTCCCTCATCTAGGGTTATATACCCTCCTCCATTATGCACATAATTAATTAAAAAATCAAATAATTAAAAAATTATCCAAAATACATTGGCTTCATGGTTTTAATATATACTTTGTGTAGCTAATCAATTTGTTGCTTATTGGTACCATTTATATTACATATATAGTGTTTGTCTAAAGTGATTAAATAATAAATATTCTCATTTCAGCAAGAGCGAATTTAGATCTATACTAACCCTCTAATTTAATATAGAATTGTTATACCGGATAACCTAGACAAAATTGACATATAATGCAATTTACCTTGACTGATTATACCTTTTATAAAGACACAATATATGGGTTCTAAACATTTTATATATTATCTATACTCACAGTTAATAATTATTTAAACACCCTTCCATAGGGTATTAGATGACCAATCAGTGGTGCATATAGATTCGTTCTTAATTGTGGGAATATACTAAAAATACTGTTCCTGACCTTTGTATTATAGAGGTTTTATACGGCTACATGTTACATAGCCCAATAAAAATATGGGGGTAGATAATTCAATATTTATTAAAATTGTGGGGTTATATGCCTTTATAAACCCATTATAAATATGGAGCCAAAACTCCAATACCTCTAAACCAAGTAGGATAATGAGTAGTTCAATCTCATTCGTGATATTAACCCTTTATTCTTATGGTTGGGAATTAGATCTCATATTCCCACACATTAGATATATTACATATATACAAGTTATTACTATAAGTTATATTAGTTCTACACATAGCAGATTGGAGCAGACCAGAGAATTTGATGCTGCTTAAACAACTAATCTGTTTCAATATTCCCATAGGGACTGCATTGTGACAATTTTATGTGTATAAATTAACACTTCTTAGTGGCACTACATGTTTCTCATGATATACATACCTAATAATAGTAAAGGACAATTTTTAACAGTTGTACAGAAAAGAAAAATAGAAAATGGTTATTCAAATATTAGAAGTTAGTCGTAAACTACTCATTCTCTCGTGCGCTATTGCAGTGACGAAGTTGAGACATTAGGGGGTCTGGCATAACAACATAACAGCATTTAGGATGAAGCCATTTTGTGTGAATATTTCAATCCACCATTTTGTCTTGTCTTTGTGAGTCTAATTTCTGTGTTTCATTTCTGTATAAACAAATGTGTGAAGCAGAGGAATGGAATTTTTTCGCTCCTAGCTAAATTTATTGACTCTTCCTCATCCAATCAGCTTCAAATTGAAAGTGTAAACAGGCTAAAAGTTATGAGAACCCATGAGATAAGCTTAGATTCTTGCAGTAGAATTTATTCTCATAACATATTGCTAGGCGACAGAATAGGCACATCCCATTTAACCCCAGAATGGTTTCTAGCTGACAGGTAGTTATACAATATTGTTATGTATTACAAAATGACATCAACTTTAATATTGTTATGTATTACAAAATGAGGTAATGTTTAGTGACGTGCAAGCCCCCCCATAAAGGGGTGGAGCTTTAGGATTTAGGGTATAAATATATGGCATATCGTGTTATTATTGAAAGAGCTTTTGTTTTGAAGCTGTCTCCGTTGTGCACTTGACTTGAATAAATTCACGTGTTATTCTGTTTCAAAATAACCTCAGACTGTGTTTTTTATTTACGCTTTCCACAGCAGAAAAAATGTTTTAGAGAGCCATATCATATAACGTATATTGTTAACCCAAGTAGCAATGTACTTATAATGAAATCCTATAGTGTTCATCGTATTCCTCATTCACATGTTCACACAGATGATGTAACTAAATAGTTTCTAACCATACAGATCATAGATGGAACTTAATCCCTTAAAAAAGATCCCACATCTATATCGATGTTAAGACCAAGTGGGGCTAATGTTTTGAGGGCATAAATCCAGTATGTCTCCTGTCTAGATATTTTTGTTATCGGATTCCCTCCTCTCCAACTTGGTCTAACTTTCTCGATGCCCACAAATTTCAGGCCTTTTGGGTCTTGGCCATGAAATTCTTTGAAATGCTTTGATACACTATGCTGTAATAGGCCCTTCTCAATATTTCTTACATGTTCTGCAATGCGTATTTTGAGTTTCCTTGTTGTCCTCCCAATATATTGTTTATTGCACGGACATTGCAACAAATATACCACATTGCTTGTATTACAATCAATCATGTCCTTTATTACATAATTGATTTGTGAAGCTTCTGATTTTATTGTTTTGAAGCTTTTTTGGGAGTTAGGATGTAGTTTACAACCTTTACACGATTGACACATAAAGAACCCAGTTGTAATCGTAACCGGTCTTTGATTGTCTTTTTTCAAACAGCTAGGTGCTAATCTTTGTTTTAGATTAGTTGCCTTTGTAAAAATAATTTCTGGTCTTGATGGCAATATTTCTTGTAACATTGGGTCCTTATGTAAGATTCCCCAATGTTTATGGATAATTTTCCTAATGTATCTAGCTGCATTACTGTACTTGGTTACAAAGGGGACTGATATTTACCCTCCTCTCCCCTTCTAGTGTCCTTAGTTTTATATTTGATTAGCTCTGCCCTATCCATTAGGGATACCTTTCTGTACGCATCTTCAACTATTTCTTTATTATAATTTCTATCTGTAAATTTTGTCATCAGATCTTTGGCTTGTTCGTCAAAAACATGTTTCTGGGTACAGTTGCGTTTAATTCTTTGCATCTGTCCCAGTGGGATATTATTAATCCATTTTTCAGAATGTCCACTATCGCCCAACAGGAAGTTGTTGGTGTCCACACTTTTAATAAAAGTTTTTGTCTCAATATGGCCCTCCTCAATGTATATGAGTAAATCTAAAAACTCAATCTGGTTCCTACTGTACTTCGTGGTGAACTTCAAATTGTATGGATTATTGTTTAATCCTGCCAGGAATGTATCCAACTTCTCCGTACTTCCCTCCCAGATCAGGAGGATATCATCTATATAGCGATACCATGATACCAGGTTTGCCCCAAATTCGTGGTTGGACCAGATGGATTCGTCCTCCCACTTACCCATAAAGATATTGGCGTAATTTGAGGCAAACCTGGTACCCATAGCGGTACCCCTCACTTGTAAGAAGAATTTTTCATTATACCAAAAATAATTATGGCCCAGAATATGTTTGATGCAGTCAACAATGAATTCTATTTGATCTAATTCTAGGCTATTGTCCTTAATCAGATTCTCTTGGACAGCTGCACACCCCTGTGTGTGATCAATCACTGTGTAGAGAGAACACACATCGCATGTAACAAGTATGTAGCTGTCTTTCCATTCAATCTCCCTCAGAATGTTTAGCACCTGAATTGTGTCCTTTAGGTAGGATCTGAGTTTACCCACTGGTTCTTTCAGGAACTGGTCTATATAACCTGAAAGATTTGAAGTAAGGGCTTTGATTCCGGACACAATGGGACGACCGGGTGGGTGGGTGGGGTCCTTATGGAGTTTTGGCAAATAATAAAAAATGGGAATTCTTGGTGATTCATTGTATAAATATTCCCACTCGGCTTTATTTAGTATGCCTGCTTTGAGGCCCCTGTTGAGCAGTTCTAATAATTCCATTTGGAATTTCTCTGTAGGATTACTTTGTAATGGTTTATATGTTACAGAGTCTTCCAATAATCTAAATGACGCCAAATCATAGTCGTGTCTATTGAGGATAACCACCCCTCCACCTTTGTCCGCTGACTTGATTACAATGTCGTCCCTCCCCATTAGTTCTTGTACTGCATCGAGTTCCTTTTTTGTCATATTCTTTTTGGGCCCCTGATTTTTCTTATTTTCCAACTTCTCTACATCCTCCTGAACTAATTTACTGAAGGTGTCAATATGTCCTCCCCTTAAATAACTTGGGTAGAACAATGATTTCTTCTTACATGTTGTATGTTTAAATCTTTCACATGTTGTGACACCTTCATTTGTCACTTCTTGTGTAACATTTTGCTTCATGAAGTACTTTTTTAAAGTTAGATTCCTGGCAAACTTACTAATGTCAATATATGTATTAAAGGAATTAATTCTACTACTAGGAGCAAAAGCCATACCTTTGCTTAGTACACGTGTCTGATCAGAAGTCAATACTACATTACTTAGATTAAAAATCCCTAAATTGTGTGTATCTAAAGTGCTGTTTTTTTTGGTGGCTTTAACCCCTCCTCTAGTTCCTCGCTTAGTGGGCTTTCTATCTTTCTTTTGCGGGGTGTTGACGGTTTGTGATTCGTCTGGGTTACTAATTCCCCCCCCCCCCTCCTGGTCTGTCCTTCTCCTGTCTTTTCTCTAAAAAAGACCTAGATTCTGCTGATGTTGAAGAATACTCGACCTCTCTAAATACCTCCTCTGTGTCTTTTTCTCTATAACTAGTATTTTGGGGAGCCTGTTTTTATTGTAATTCCCTTTCCAACTCTGTTTCCTATATCTATATTCCCCTGAACCTCGTCTATCTCTATCCTGCCAATGTCTGCCTCTATTATCCCCCCTATAATAATTATCTTTTTTATAATGGGAATTGGTTTTAGGTGCATGATATTGACTATTGCTTACATTTTGATGACCCATTTGGCTAGTAACCGGTTTTAAATCTTTGGGATCTATCGTTATATCTTTTTTATTTTGTTTTCATGTTCTATAACAATTGTTCTGGTAATCTTCTTTATCCCTCCTTGCTTTCCTTTATTTATGTAATTTAGTATCTCTTTCATTTTTATCAACCCTTAGTTTAACTTTCCTTTCTATTTCTTTATATTTGGAATCCTGGGTAATGGAACCTAATTTGTTTTCAATTATTTTGATTTCTTCTTAAATGTAGCTAAACTCTTATTTCTATGTATAATTAAAAATTTCAGTAATTCCATAGAAGCCTGATCTAAAATGTTGTTCCATTCATTCATAAACTCTATATTATCTTGATCTGGTGTCGAATCTTTAAAGATCCTAAGACCTCTTGCGATCCTATTGGTCGCAATGTAATGCTCCAATGATCTCACATCCCAAATGGTTTTAGTCTCCTTAATTAGAATTTGTTCCAGTTTAAGGAAGATTGACTCTAGGTCTTCTTCATCGCCTGTTGTGCTCTCTAACCTTATATCGTCTGAAAAGATAATATCAATATCTACCACTCTATTATTCCTCATAAAGAAAATAGAATCTGACTTGGTTTCTGTGGCCATTTCTAAAATCTCTGTGGTGCTGCTATATGTTTGTGGAACCAATACAATACAAGAGACAGAAATACAATAAGCGCAACCACACTGAAATTAGTAAATTAAATAATTACCACATATAATGGAGGGTATATACCCTTACAGTCTAACTATCCCTGACTCAGTCTGCAGCCAAAAGGTCTACCGCTCCACGGGCTAGTAACGAAATGTGCAAAGAGAATGACCTAGGCGCAAATGGAGAAAAGAAAAACAAACATAGGGTAGTATGTTCAGACAAAATAAACCGCCAGAAGGTATAATATGCACTCACAGCGTATAGGATAAAATCAAGCCTTGTATCCACTCTGGGATCTGGAGTGGGAATATTTATACAATGAATCACCAAGAATTCCCATTTTTTATTATTTGCCAAAACTCCATAAGGACCCCACCCACCCGGTCGTCCCATTGTGTCCGGAATCAAAGCCCTTACTTCAAATCTTTCAGGTTATATAGACCAGTTCCTGAAAGAACCAGTGGGTAAACTCAGATCCTACCTAAAGGACACAATTCAGGTGCTAAACATTCTGAGGGAGATTGAATGGAAAGACAGCTACATACTTGTTACATGCGATGTGTGTTCTCTCTACACAGTGATTGATCACACACAGGGGTGTGCAGCTGTCCAAGAGAATCTGATTAAGGACAATAGCCTAGAATTAGATCAAATAGAATTCATTGTTGACTGCATCAAACATATTCTGGGCCATAATTATTTTTGGTATAATGAAAAATTCTTCTTACAAGTGAGGGGTACCGCTATGGGTACCAGGTTTGCCTCAAATTACGCCAATATCTTTATGGGTAAGTGGGAGGACGAATCCATCTGGTCCAACCACGAATTTGGGGCAAACCTGGTATCATGGTATCGCTATATAGATGATATCCTCCTGATCTGGGAGGGAAGTACGGAGAAGTTGGATACATTCCTGGCAGGATTAAACAATAATCCATACAATTTGAAGTTCACCACGAAGTACAGTAGGAACCAGATTGAGTTTTTAGATTTACTCATATACATTGAGGAGGGCCATATTGAGACAAAAACTTTTATTAAAAGTGTGGACACCAACAACTTCCTGTTGGGCGATAGTGGACATTCTGAAAAATGGATTAATAATATCCCACTGGGACAGATGCAAAGAATTAAACGCAACTGTACCCAGAAACATGTTTTTGACGAACAAGCCAAAGATCTGATGACAAAATTTACAGATAGAAATTATAATAAAGAAATAGTTGAAGATGCGTACAGAAAGGTATCCCTAATGGATAGGGCAGAGCTAATCAAATGTAAAACTAGAATGTAAGGACACTAGAAGGACACTAAATGTAAGGACACTAGAAGGGGAGAGGAGGGTAAAATATCAGTCCCTTTTGTAACCAAGTACAGTAATGCAGCTAGAGACATTAGGAAAATTATCCATAAACATTGGGGAATCTTACATAAGGACCCAATGTTACAAGAAATATTGCCATCAAGACCAGAAATTATTTTTACAAAGGCAACTAATCTAAAACAAAGATTAGCACCTAGCTGTTTGAAAAAAGACAATCAAAGACCGGTTACGATTACAACTGGGTTCTTTATGTGTCAATCGTGTAAAGGTTGTAAACTACATCCTAACTCCCAAAAAAGCTTCAAAACAATAAAATTAGAAGCTTCACAAATCAATTATGTAATAAAGGACATGATTGATTGTAATACAAGCAACGTGGTATATTTGTTGCAATGTCCGTGCAATAAACAATATATTGGGAGGACAACAAGGAAACTCAAAATACGCATTGCAGAACATGTAAGAAATATTGAGAAGGGCCTATTACAGCATAGTGTATCCAAGCATTTCAAAGAATTTCATGGCCAAGACCCAAAAGGCCTGAAATTTGTGGGCATCGAGAAAGTTAGACCAAGTTGGAGAGGAGGGAATCCGATAACAAAAATATCTAGACAGGAAACATACTGGATTTATGCCCTCAAAACATTAGCCCCACTTGGTCTTAACATCGATATAGATCTGGGATCTTTTTTAAGGGATTAAGTTCCATCTATGATCTGTATGGTTAGAAACTATTTAGTTACATCATCTGTGTGAACATGTGAATGAGGAATACGATGAACACTATAGGATTTCATTATAAGTACATTGCTACTTGGGTTAACAATATACGTTATATGATATGGCTCTCTCTAAAACATTTTTTCTGCAATAGCGCAAGAGAGAATGAGTAGTTTACGACTAACTTCTAATATTTGAATAACCATTTTCTATTTTTCTTTTCTGTACAACTGTTAAAAATTGTCCTTTACTATTATTAGGTATGTATATCATGAGAAACATGTAGTGCCACTAAGAAGTGTTAATTTATACACATAAAATTGTCACAATGCAGTCCCTATGGGAATATTGAAACAGATTAGTTGTTTAAGCAGCATCAAATTCTCTGGTCTGCTCCAATCTGCTATGTGTAGAACTAATATAACTTATAGTAATAACTTGTATATATGTAATATATCTAATGTGTGGGAATATGAGATCTAATTCCCAACCATAAGAATAAAGGGTTAATATCACGAATGAGATTGAACTACTCATTATCCTACTTGGTTTAGAGGTATTGGAGTTTTGGCTCCATATCTATAATGGGTTAATAAAGGCATATAACCCCACAATTTTAATAAATATTGAATTATCTAACCCCATATCTTTATTGGGCTATGTAACATGTAGCCGTATAAAACCTCTATAATACAAAGGTCAGGAACAGTATTTTTAGTATATTCCCACAATTAAGAACGAATCTATATACACCACTGATTGGTCATCTAATACCCTATGGAACGGTGTTTAAATAATTATTAACTGTGAGTATAGATAATATGTAAAATGTTTAGAACCCATATATTGTGTCTTTATAAAAGGTATAATTAGTCAAGGTAAATTGCATTATATGTCAATTTTGTCTAGGTTATCCGGTATAACAATTCTATATTAAATTAGAGGGTTAGTATAGATCTAAATTCGCTCTTGCTGAAATGAGAATATTTATTATTTAATCACTTTAGACAAACACTATATATGTAATATAAATGGTACCAATAAGCAACAAATTGATTAGCTACACAAAGTATATATTAAAACCATGAAGCCAATGTATTTTGGATAATTTTTTAATTATTTGATTTTTTAATTAATTATGTGCATAATGGAGGAGGGTATATAACCCTAGATGAGGGAGAGAGAGCATAATCAGCCCCTGACGAAGCCTAACGGAGAAACGCGTAGGGCGTGGTTTACAGTGAACGCAGTAGACTCATTAGAAGCAGCAGACAGCAGCTAAGAGGTGCCGGTGGCCGCCTATCCCAATATTTGCCTGCGGTGAGATCGGCAGTGCAGAGGATCGAGGCCCTGCTCCCACAGCCTACCGGACGAACTCTCGCGAGAGGGAGTGACGTCACCGCGTCGTCACGTGGTACGGAGCGTCCCCATGAGCCGTGGTTGACCAGAGGAATACTGAGGACTCTTCGTTGGAATACAATAACAGCGCACTGAGTGTGAATCCGGACTGCACATATATCAAAGTACCGTGAGTACTATGTACACATTAGGTGCAGTGATAAAGACCTAATTAGATTGGGAATAACGGAGAGAGACACTAACATTTAGAGACTGTGTGGAGCAATAGAGACACCCAGTGTGTTTGCTATATATAACCAGGAGCATTTCCCTTATGGTTATTAATCTACATACCAAGGACTGTTGAAGAAATCTGCAAAGGGTTACTTTCCTTTTCTATTGAGTGTGAGATGCTCAGAATTCTCAAAAGTTTTATGATATCTCACAGAATGTGAGTTTTTTACTTATAGTTATTTTTATCCCCAATTTTAATAAACTGTGTTACACTATTTGCACTTTATCTCTCTTCCTGCATGTGAATCTATGCTTGAGATTACAACTGCTGTGGATGCCCAGCTGTTCCAGATCCATCACATAATTGTTCCAGATCCCAGAGTGGATACAAGGCTTGATTTTATCCTATACGCTGTGAGTGCATATTATACCTTCTGGCGGTTTATTTTGTCTGAACATACAACCCTATGTTTGTTTTTCTTGTCTCCATTTGCGCCTAGGTCATTCTCTTTGCATATATATATATATATATATATATATATATATATATATATATATTTTTTTTTTTTTTTTGAAACAGGGGTTCCCCCACATTGCCAGACACAGTACCAGTGTCAGTTGTCTCTGCAGAGCTTTATGAACCCATTGGGACCTTTTAAACTTTGCTTATTGTCATTTGCTTACAGTATGTGGCCGTTGGAGGTGAATTGAAAGTATTCTCCTGTGCTGCTACTATCCTAAATGATAGTAGGTACAGGATTAACCCACAGGTGATTCCCTTCTATTCTGACCCATCTGCAGTGTTTTGGCTCTAGGAACAGCTGCTGCAGCAGACATCTGGTACTTGCTGCATTTATCTCTGTCATTTTGCTCTTTGACTGGAGACACACGAGGAGGAGGCATTGTCCCATATCGCCTGCAAGAACAGCTGATTGAGCTGAATCATTGGCTTGCATCTTCTGTCGGCGCCCTGATTTTACCATCAGTCCACGGATCACGGAGTACAGGAGGGAGGCAACACTGAGTTTGATTGTCTTCAACACCAGCTGCTTCATCTCACCAAGCTGCGGAACATATTTACTCTGAGCCCCCTCATTACCACCAGCTTGTGCTTTACAGGACACAGGAGAGAGTCAATTCAGAGGTTTTGGCATCCATATGAATTATTGTTCTAGTCCAGATAAACATTATTTTTTTTTATTCTTGACTGTCCACATTCTAATTGACGGTTTGTCCTTAAGCACAAATAAATGCAATTTTTATGAGGTATTCCTCTCTTGTGCTTACCTTTTGATTGTAGCATTTTTGATTTGGAGGAAAGGAAGTTTTTTTCCCTCAAAGGAGCTGCACAGGGACACCCCATTATAGCACCAATATATTGTATGTACATGTTATTCATTTGTATGGTTGGGTGCTTTATATTTGCTTCATGTAGCAATCTGATATGTTTTACCATACTTAGTTAACTTATGGTGGGTAAAAAAAGTGACAAAAACCCTCAACAGCAAAGCATACAGAAAATGGAAATATTACAGTATGCTCATTTGCATTTCTTAGACAGGTCTGCAACCCCGCCTTTCACCATTATCATCCAGCACACAGCACCTCCACTGCAGCAAGGGATTAACTAACAAAATACATATATATAGAGGTACTGTGACAGGGTAAATAAAAGCCACCAGCTATATGCCTGGAAAACCTATGTCTAGTCTGCAGTGCAGCACTGACTAGGTTAACTTCAGCTGGGAACCTCAGGACAATTAGTTGGATCCCATCTGCCTAATGAAGGTGTGTTAAAACCCCAGGCTGTAGACACATGGGGCTGGCTGTTGAGGAGAGAGGAGTAAGCTGCTGAAGAGACTACTGATACAAGGTCTGTTAGCAAAGTAGATGAATTATGAACTGTCTGTCCCCTGCATAGAAAAGGGTAGCTGCATTATTTTTAGACTGTCTGCTAAAGAGAAACTGTTTTGTTTGGTTTGCTGAAGAAAAGGCCACTTTCTTTTGTTTGCTGATGAAAAGCCATTTTTTCTTTTGTTTGCTGATGAAAAGATATTTTTGTTTTTGTGTGCTGTATATCTTTTAAGGCTAAATAAATAAGCCTTGTCAAGAAACCCACATGTGTAGTTGCATGTACCCTGCAACATATGGTGTCAAGAAGTGCTGGGATTTTGAAAGGCCCCTGCAGTCAAAGGGCCACACACACACATACACACAAGAATGAAAAAAATGGAAGAATTTTTTTAAGAGTTTTTGTGCGAGCAGACCAAACAGCAGGGACAGTTAATGCAGAAACAGGCCCGGCTACAAGCAGAGAGAGATGAAAGACTATGGCAGCAGCAAACCCAGCTCCTAACCCAGCAGCAGGCAGCACAGGAGGAGCGAATGGCCAAGCTGCTGACCCAATTCCAGGGGTCTGCCAGTCCAACACTTGCAAGCAAACCCCCGATACTCCTGAGGAAAATGGCTCCGAACGAGGATCCAGAGGCTTTTTTACTGACATTTGAAAGAGTTGCCAAAGCTCAGGGCTGGGCTACAGATTGCTGGGCAACTGCTTTGGCCCCGCTCCTCATAGGAGAAGCCCAGGCCTCATATCAGGGCCTCCCAGCAGATCAGGCAATGGACTACCGACAAGTAAAAGCTGCCATACTGGATCGCTTAGGTCTGACCCCAGAGACCTACCGGCAGCAGTTCCGGAACATGAAGTACACCGCTAAGATGAGACCCCGGGTCCTCGCTCAGCGCTAATTGGACTTGTGTACGCGCTGGATACAACCCGAGGAGTGCACTAAGGAGGCAATTCTTGAGCAGGTGGTTTTGGAACAATTTCTACAAATAATACCCCCTTCCGCATGCTCGTGGGTAAAACGCCACACTGCTGAAACCCTAGCTTTGGCGGTCCGACTCGTGGAGAACTTCCTTGGGGCTGAGCAGCAGGTGAGTGTCCTGGATCTGACTCCACCGGCACTTGCGGATGCCCAAAGAGGGAGGTCGGATCAATAGGGAACCTACGGCCCGTCCATACGCAACCGCCAAGTCCAACGGAAGGAGCAGTCGTTCCAGCAAGAACGGAGTCCAAATGCTGGTCCCCGCCGAGACCCTCATCTCCTTTCGGATGTCGGCTCGTCGCACAATGAGAGGAACTTCCGAGAACGTCGCCCACAGGACCCACCAGATGCCTGGTCTACAGTAACCGGTCCAGCGGAGCGCTATCCACAGACCCTCCTGCGAGGGAACCCTCTCCCTGTTCCGCCTGCGGAGAACAAGGCCACCGGTATGTGGACTGTCCACAGATGGATTGTTCATTCAGCAAAACCGTCGCCTCTGCCTTCACTGGAGAAAATTACAAGCCCTGGCTACTTCCAGCCCTGATTGGGGGAAAAACCGTCCAGGCCCTTGTAGATTCGGGCTCTGGGAAAACTCTGGTCCTCCAGGAACTGTTACCGCCTAACGTGGTAAAGCGGTATCCGACGGCCAAAATACGGCTACAGGTAAAAGGTCAGGATGCTTACTTCGAAGTAGGAGTCGCTCCTTGGTTCCCTCCCCTCGTTGTGCTCGGTCGGGGTTGGCCTTTCTTTTCGGACCTAATGGCCCCAGTCTTTCACGAGGAGCCTCCTTCTAGGGTTCAGGAGAACACTGGCAAACTGTTCCCCTTCTCAGCAGACCTTTTTCCCAGTAGACACCGGGTTAAAAAGACTCGGAAGCAAAGACGCTCTGACAAACAGGACTGGTTGCAGAAATCTGGGTCTCAAGGTGACCATTCTAGTAGTCAGAGGTCAAAAGTGATGGCTGGGGATGGCCAGAGGGAGGGGGATATGGGCCCTGGAGATTTACCAGACCTGTACCTCCTGACTTTCGCCAGAAGCAAAGGGAAGACCCAGTATTTGCTAGACAGTATCACAAGGTGGTGAAAATTGATGAGCAGATTTTAGATGCACAGGGAGTGATAGTATACCCCCATTTTGAGCTATCAAATGATATCCTATATAGGGTGAATAGGCAGACACAAACAGGGGAGGTCATCAGACAGATATTGGTTCCCAAGGCGTTTGTTAAATCTGTGTTCACTCTAGCCCATACTGTCCCTTGGGGTGGTCACCTGGGCAGGGATAAAACATTGGACAGTATTTCATCCTGATTCTATTGGCCAGGGATGCATAGTGATATTGCTAAGCTATGTGCGGCATGTCCGGAGTGCCAGCTAACTTGTCCAAAAGGACAAAAACCAGCCCCTTTGGTTCCTCTACCCTTGGTGTCAATTCCCTTTGAGAGGATTGGGGTAGACTTGGTAGGACCTCTAGAACCTTCTGTGAAAGGACACAGGTTTATCCTTGTAATAGTTGATTATACAACAAGATATCCTGAGGCGTTCCCCCTGAGAACAGCAACAGCGAAGCAAGTAGCCAACAAGTTGTTGGAGCTGTTCTCATGGGTTGGACTTCCCCAGGTTATGTTGACAGACCAAGGTACAAATTTCATGGCTAAACTGATGCAGGATGTCTTAAAGTTACTAGAGGTCAAGTCTGTTCGGACATCGGTCTACCATCCACAGACTGACGGATTGGTGGAAAGATTTAACCGAACTCTAAAAGGGATGCTCAGGAAATTTGTAGATTCAGAGAAGAGAGCCTGGGATGAACTTCTCCCTTTTCTGCTGTTTGCAGTGCGGGAAGTTCCCCAGGCCTCCATGGGATTCTCTCCATTTGAATTGCTCTATTGCCGCCATCCCCGGGGTATCCTAGACCTCCTGAAGGAGTCGTGGGAGGAACAGCGGTCCCCTTCTAAGAATACCCTGCAATATGTACTAGACCTTAGGAAGCGCCTAGATGTGGTCGGCCATTTTGCCAGGGAGAATCTTAGATCAGCCCAGGACAGTCAGGAGAGACATTACAATCAGAATGCTCGCATGAGAGTGTTTCACCCAGGAGACCAGGTGATGTTATTGTTACCCAGTTGCGAGAGTAAACTCCTGGCCAAATGGCAGGGCCCAATCGAAGTACTCCGCCGTACGGGTGATGTGGATTACGAGATCGCTAAGGGAAGGGTAAACAAATTTACCATGTGAACTTGCTGAAACCCTGGAAGATGCAGCGGTCTCTATTCATCCACCCAGTGGAGGAGGAAATGGACTTGGGTCCTCAGCCTCCACGGGAGAACATCGTGAGTGACGATAAAATCCCAATGGGTAAACAGTTGTCCTCTGAACAAAAAATGGACTTGTTAGCAATAATGACCCAATTCCATGATGTTTTTTCTGATTCACCAGGGCAAACTAACTTAATTTCACATGCAATCGAGACAGCACCTGGGGTAAAAGTATGTTCCCGTCCTTATAGATTGTCTGAAAGTCGTAGGGCTCTGGTAGAGAAGGAGGTACAAGAAATGTTACACTTAGGAGTGATTGAGGAATCATGCAGTGAGTGGTGTAGTCCACTAGTTATGGTCCCTAAACCTGATGGCAAGGAAAGATTTTGTGTGGACCTCCGAAAGGTTAATGCGGTATCCAAGTTTGACGCATATCCGATGCCAAGGGTGGACGAATTAATTGACGCCCTTGGTAATGCGGAATATATATCCACGCCGGACTTGACAAAAGGATACTGGCAAATACCTTTAGAGGAAAAGTCCTAGTGCAAAAACGCCTTTGCCACTACCATGAGTTTATACCAGTTTGTGACAATGCCATTTGGACTGCATGGAGCCCCAGCCACATTTCAGAGACTCATGGATAAGTACTGAGGCCCCATAGGACTTATGCCGCAGCCTACCTAGATGACATTGTCATTTATAGTAAACACTGGCGGGCCCATCTAAATAGGCTGAAAGCAGTCCTCAAATCTCTAAGAGAGGCAGGGCTCACAGCCAACCCTAAGAAATGTGCCTTGGGTAAGGCGGAAACCAAATACTTAGGGTATGCAGTGGGAGGTGGAAAAGTAAAGCCACTAGCCGACAAGGTAGTTGCCCTGAAAGAAGTTCCGACACCCCAAACAAAAACACAGATACGCTCTCTGCTGGGTTTAGCAGGGTACTACCGGCGGTTCATCCCCAACTATTCAGAAGTGGCAGCCCCTTTAACGGACCTCACAAAAAAGTTTGCCCCTACACAAGTGGTATGGTCAAGGGATTGTCAGAGAGCCTTTGAGGACATAAAAAGGTGTCTATCAGAGGGTCCCATCCTTAGAAACCCGGACTTCAACAGCCCTTTTATAGTGCAAACAGATGCATCAGAGATAGGGCTAGGGGCAGTGTTGTCACAACAGTTTCAGGGAGTTGAACATATTATCCTTTTCCTGAGTAGGAAATTGTTCCTGAGGGAAAAAAACTACTCAGTGATTGAGGAGTGCCTCGCAGTAAAGTGGGCAATCGAGGCTGCCAGGAGTCCATTTTACTTTGGTGACGGATCATGCTCCACTGAAGTGGTTAAATAGTATGAAGGATTCCAATGCTAGATTGACTAGGTGGTATATGGCCCTCCAACCCTTCTCATTTGAGGTTCAGCACAGGCCGGGAAAAGAGAACGCAAATGCTGACTTCTTTTCTAGAGAAGGGGTGGATGGTCGGGCTTCAGCCGTGCGTAGCCCCAGCCACACACTAACAGGGGAGGAATGTGACAGGGTAAATAAAAGCCACCAGCTATATGCCTGGAAAACCTATGTCTAGTCTGCAGTGCAGCACTGACTAGGTTAACTTCAGCTGGGAACCTCAGGACAATTAGTTGGATCCCAGCTGCATAATCAAGGTGTGTTAAAACCCCAGGCTGTAGACACATGGGGCTGGCTATTGAGGAGAGAGGAGTAATCTGTTGAAGAGATTACTGATACAAGGTCTGTTAGCAAAGATGAATTATTAACTGTCTGTCCCCTGCATAGAAAAGGGTAGCTGCATTATTTTTAGACTGTCTGCTAAAGAGAAACTGTTTTGTTTGGTTTTCTGAAGAAAGGGCCATTTTCTTTTGTTTGCTGATGAAAGGCCATTTTTTCTTTTGTTTGCTGATGAAAAGCTATTTTTTGTTTTTGTGTGCTGTATATCTTTTAAGGTTAAATAAATAAGCCTTGTCAAGAAACCCACATGTGTAGTTGCATGTACCCTGCAACAGGTACACACAGATATATAGAGCTATATGCTATACAAAATATGCTTTGCACGAAGATAAGATATTAAAGGCTAATTGCAGGATAGTTAGCTAATGTTAAAGTTAATTATTGAAACAAAAGGACAAATGTTAACAAATATCATTGTCACAGTATGACCCAAATTAGAGACACTATATTTCCTTGGTGGTGAAGTTGTCAAGGGAGAAACAATACCCGATAATGTAGGGCAAAACTAATTGAAAAATTATATAACGAATAATAAAATATAAAAATATATATTTATAAAAAAATGTATATAAAAAAATATATATAAAGATGCACACATATAAACAATATGTTTAAACAATATAATCATGATAATGAACAAAACCCTACACTAGCAATGCGTTATATAATGTTATTAATAATATTAATTATAAAATTAAATGTTTAATACTTATATAATGTGTAGTGAACATGCCACAATTCAATTCAAATAACACAAATGATGTGAAAATTACCATGTAAATATGAGTGCTAGATACCATAAAAACTATTAGTGTGGAAATATATACAATGAATGTGAATGATAAGAATGTTAAAGTGATATGAACAAGTATATGTAAGTAAAAAAGCGGGGGGGAGGAGAGGAAAAAAGGGGGGAGATAGGGAAAAGAAAGGGTAGGGAAAAGGAGGGAAAGAGGATGGGGGGATGTAAGGCGAAAGGAAGGCGAGGAAAAAGAAGGACGGGGAAAGTTGGGAAAGGTAGGGGGAAAAAAGGATGGAGGGAAAAGGGAGAGGGGAAACCAGGAAAATGGACAATGCCAACTATAGAACCAAGGGAAAGGGATAGACACCAAGGCCTCAAGGGCCTAGATGAGTGTACTTGTGTCAAGACACTCATTGAATCCCCCAGGAGAGAGGGTCCCTAGTATATTTCCCTGAGGCATAGCCTCCTGAACATATCTCCACCCAAAATAGAGAGGGGGGGGGGGGGGAGAATATGTTCGTGTCCCAGGATAAATCTGCTGGGTCCTTGTTATGTATGAGTGCAAAGTATCTTGGCAAACTGTGTTCTTGATGACCATGGATGACATTACATCTGTGTTCCAGAACTCTCATGCACAAGGCCCGAATGGTGCGATGCACATATTGTGGACCGCTGGAACACGAGATCATATATATAATGTAGGGTAGCAGACAGTTAAGGACACCTTTAACCAGATGTATTGAATGATTGGAGAATGATGAAAAGAGTGTCCAAGAACTAAATGCTTGAAAGTCAGACATCGGCCTCGACAGCAAGCATAGTTGCCAAGAAGTAAGTACTCACCAGGGATACCATCCCTCTCAATAGTCCTCAACCTGCTTGGTGCCACTCTATTTTTAATATTCCTAGCTCGTCTTTAGGTAACAGGCACCATAGGTTGTAGAGTAGGGCCCAGCACCGGATCACATATATATATATGTAGAGACACTGTTTTTAAGTAATCCTTGCTTCATTCATTGTAACATCGCCGGAAGAAGAGATCAGTGGATCTCGAAAGCTCGCACAAATAAAAGAATTTCGTTAGCCACAGAACGGTATCATCTATTTTTTTTTTTTTTTTTTTGATTATTGAAGCTCGGCTAACACGGTACTGATACTTCTACATATATATATATATATATATATATATATATATATATATATATATATATATATATATATATATATATATATATATATATATATATATATATATATATATATATATACAGATATATACATATATGTTTGCGCATCTGTTTATTTTATATATAGATGTCGCCCGGTCCTCCCTTTAGCTCTTCTCACCTCCACTGGAGGCGAGTAGCCGGTAAGGGCGTTGCCATTTTGTTTGTGCGCTCGCATGCACAGAAAAGGTTTGCGCATGCAAAGGTTCCAGTTTCCCCAGGCGCTGCACAACACATGACACAGTACAGCCAATAGGGCTGCTAGAATGTCCTGAGGGGAGATTGGAACTTTGGGTGTGCTTGAAGTTTGAGCTGACAGTTAGGAGAGTGGCAGTTGGAGCTGGGACAAGGAAGGAGTAAGTTATATGTGCAGATGTCAGTGGCATCTGCACTAGGCCAGATACCCCCTATTATATCCCAGCTAGGCCCTGAGTCCTACATAGTTTGTGTCTGCGATAGGGACTTTCCCTTCAGGTAGGGACCCTGTCCTGCTTAGCAATATTAGTGTTAGGGACACAGGGAGATGCCGCACAGTGGTTGCGGCCTGTGGTCCAGGACACAGATCGCCCTACATTAATAAAGACATTGTTTACGGTGATACAATCCATGAGGGACCCACCCAATGTAAAGGCAGAGGCTTTGCAGTATCAGCATCGGATCCGTGGATCCCAGCATCGTGGCATCAGCACGCCCGGGTGGCATCACCCGGCTGGTACCCAATGCATCAGTGCACCAACTCAAACACTATAGTGGGGCAGCTCTGTCACACACACCTTGAGTGGAGGAGCGGAGCAGTGGAGGGTACGGCTGTGCGTGGCCTGGATATATATATCCTAGGTTATTTATATTCAGTAAAACTGTTATCTTTCATAAGTGTGTGTTTTATTGTATGCGGGTCCTGTAGCGGGGTTATTCTACCTCTTA
Organism: Ascaphus truei; assembly: GCF_040206685.1. Taxonomy (NCBI): domain Eukaryota; kingdom Metazoa; phylum Chordata; class Amphibia; order Anura; family Ascaphidae; genus Ascaphus; species Ascaphus truei. The sequence continues at coordinate 152,988,582 of NC_134484.1, forward strand.
GAATCCTGTTCAGGTGGAGGCGCTACCAACCAAACATCGACTCGTGTATACCCCAGGATCCCAGTAGCGGAGAGTAAGATCTCCTGTGCACCACAGGTATTGCACCATATACACACACCGTAGCAACACATCTCTCAGAGGGTGGGGAAAGTGCGCTACATATATATATATATATATTATATATAGAAAGAGAAAAAAAACACAGGCGCACACCTAGTGTATTATCGTTAAAAACAATGTTTATGGGACATAAAATTCAGACAAATGCCCACTCACAAAAATAGAAAGAAATCAAGCGTGTAGAGAATAATCTCAATCACCAACTGCGCAGTCCTTTCACTGCACCTCAGGAACCCAGCGTTCTCCAACGTCGCCTCTCCACACTCTGCGGAAGCGGAACCCGGTACCTCTGCACCCGGAAGTAATACGCTCCGGATACCAGCAGTTCAAATGTTCATGCTAGCAATGGTATAACTGGATCGCTGGGAAAAACTGTTATCTTTCATAAGTGTGTGTTTTATTGTATGCGGGTCCTGTAGCGGGCTTATTCTACATCATAGAATCCTGTTCAGGTGGAGGTGGAGTAGCTACCGACCAAACATCGACTCAGTATACCCCAGGTTCCCAGTAGCGGAGACTAAGATCTCCTGTGCACCACAGGTATTGCACCATATCCGTAGCCACACATCTCTCCGGGGGTGGGGAAAGTGCGCTACAGTATATATATATATATATATATATATATATATATATATATATATATAGCAAATGGAAATATTACTGTATGCTCATTTGCATGTCTTAGACAGGTCTGCATATATATATATATATATATATATATATATATATATATATATATATATATATATATATATATATATATATATATATATATATATATATACACACAGTATATATATATGTATATATATATACAGTATATATATATATATATATATATATATATATATATATATATATATATATGTAGCGCTTAAAGAAACATTGTTATTTAAGCACTTTAAGTAAAGCAAAATGTGTCCAATGTGTATAACAGCATCAGTAATAGCTAGATCATAAAAAGTCCCTGCAGGGAGTAGATCTATACTTTTAATTTTAAAAATTACAATTGTCATTTAATATATTTTTTTAAATGTGATTCTCCTTAACTCCCCGTGACAAATATAATTTATTGTTTACAAATACTATTTTATCTCTGTAGCCCTTACCATCTTTCTTTGAAAATGTCATGCTGAGAGAAACGGTAGTACTGTGGTTTAATTGTGTCTCTTCTGATCGACTGAGCTTTCACACTGATATCTCTTGAAAATATCACCCATTCCAGAAAGTGATGATGTTCTTCGATGAGAAATCCTTTCTAAGAAGTAATATAACTTCCACTTTATGATTTCATTTTGAAATGTGTTGTTGTTCGCATCTGAAAGGGATATGAATGACATCCAGTGACACCTTTCTACTGAAAGCAGCATAAATCTCATGATTGCAATCATTGTTCTTTCTGTCTAATGGATGAGACAGTTTTTCAACTCCAAATACTGTAGTATTTTATCTCCATTGTATTTTGGACTCATTTTCTTTCTCAAATATTCCCCGGTATGTAATTTTTTTTTTTATTTATGTATTACATAATATTGGTTAAAAAATAACTTCTCTTTTTCTTTTTTTCAAAAACTGCTCATTGACCTTTAGTAAATTCACTGATAAGGTTAAAAATACCATTTGAACTAAAAAAAATGCATTCATTTTATTATGTAATTAATAAACATGTTATCAGATAAAAGTAAACAGATGTGAGTTTAATTTAATGACAAACAAGAAAATGAGCATGAAAATGAGTTAGTAACATCAAATTATGTATTCCATGTTTTCATTAAAATCATATACAGATGAAGTCCTCCATGGTGATGTGCCCTCCTCGCGGCTCCCGCACACGATTCGTCCGGCTTTTTAAAATCCATCACGGATGACAACGTGCTGTGGGAGGTGCAAATTTCCTTGCGGCCAGCCAACTGACTGCCCTCGGAGCATCCCTAGAGGCATGACCCGAACGGAGGAATGCATCTGTAACTGGAGATATTGAGCTTGAGCCTGAAAATACCACAGATTTTTATCACATAGCCGATGCTGGTGTTAGGCCAATCTGTATTTATACATCGTAGCTACTATACACAATACATAGGCAAAATAAGACTAATGAACATTGAATAGAGAGGCGGAGTGGCTCAGTATGTAAATACACTGACTGTAAAACAACGTCACTGAGTTTGAATCAAGGGAAGCTGATTCAATTCCTGTGTCCTCGTTATGACCTTGGTCAAGTCACTTTGTCTTCCTATACTTCAAGCACCAAAAACATAGATTGTAGAATCATCTAAGCAGGGGCTTTGTCTGTAAAAATTCCATGTGCTGCATACACTGTAGTGCAAAGTATTGTGAAGCGCTTTGAGTCCCATTGAGAGAAAAGTGCGGTATGAAATAAAGTTATAATTAATATGTGATAGAAATACATATAAAATTTCAGAACAAATTATTATTATTAACTCCTTTCAAGCCAAATTGTTCAGCTAGCCAGGGGTAGTCCATGACTAACTGACCACTTGGACAACTAAGGATTTAATATTTGCACATATGGATTTAGTTTGGCATCATAGGGTTTACAATATTTTGTTCAATGTGCTTTGGTAAGCTATTTCTTGATAAACAGTAACACTGAATGATACCAAAATACCCCCATCTTTATAAAAGAACCCCACAGACAGATGTAGTTTCCTCCACAATTCCAGCTTCCATCCCACTCATACACAATGAGCCGTGATGTACAACCAGGCTATAAGATATCACTGCATATGCTCTGACACTAAATGCAGTGTTTTATGCAGCTTGATAAGTAATAATAAAGGGTAATTATGATAACATTTTGGGTTTTACTTCATTTGGATGCACGTTCATCTATTGATTTTGCTTTTAGATTTTCTTGTGGTCCCCTCAAAAGCCCTCCAGTAAATCATAAACAATTTTGGTGAGTTTACCACAATAACAATAAATGGGTTTATTAACTAATGTTTGTTTTTATTTAATTGCAATGTGATGTATTTTATTTTCTGGATTTTTTTTTAAGGTTGCCCATTCATTTCCATTGTGGTAATCTTTGACCTCATTGTGGACATAGCTTACCACAGTGACAATCAATGGGTAGAGAGAGTGGGGGGATGGGGGGTAGTTGCCCCGGGGAGGGTGGTGAGAGCTCCCGGGTGGGTAGTGGCAGAGGGGGGGTTATCCCCTTAATTACCATAGCAGTTAATATCTGCTAAGGTGATTAAGGGGTTACAAGCCAGTAGATATTTTTTTATTTTTTTCAACTTTCATTTTTTATTTGTGGAAATCAAGTATACAGAAACTTACCTCCCATAGGCGTACTTTACAGAATTTCCACTTTTAACAGCCGTTAACAAAAACAGTATCAGACAAATATCATAAGGGGTAACAAAACAGGACAAACAAGACATACTAGACTCACAAGACTGGGGGGAGGACAGAGAGGGTGGGGAGGGGAGGAGGGGGGGGGTGTTCTTGCGGTGTATTGAAGACGGGTCCGGATGGATCAAGGTGACTGCTTCTTGGCGCTGCTGAATTTACTGCTTACTGTAGCTGCTGAATGGCTCTAGCTAGGGTATCCCTACGTCCATGTCCTGTCTGTCCCATCCAAGGAGAACGCATTTGTTAATATTAATGCAAGATTGTATCGGTGTCCACCCCTGGGATATTGGGTTGGTTTAGCCACGGGTCCCAAACTTTTGAAATTTGGTGCCAGAGTCGTTGACCCAACTCGTCAACTGTTCCATCTGGCAAACTTGCCAAATTCGGTTTCTAATTTTGGGGATAATTGGGATCTCATTCTGCTTCCACAGTGCTGCGATCTCGCACCGGGTGGCGGTCGCGAAGTGCGTGACCAATTTGTGTGTCGTTCTAGACATGTCCTGGGGCCGCCTGCCCACGAGGAACAGCCACGGGTCCAGGGGGATCTCTAATTCGAGAATCCCTTGCAACCAATCTCGAATTGCTTCCCAAATCGGGGCCACCCTTGGGCAAGACCACAGCATGTGTGTAAGGTCAGCCAATTCCCCGCACTGCTTTGGGCAGAGCGGCGAATAACCTCTGACAAATTTAGCTAATTTCACTGGGGTATGGTACCACCGCATTAGGACCTTATATGCGTTCTCCTTCAACGTGACACATATTGAGCTCTTTGCGGCCGCTTGCAATATGTGGTCCCATTCTTCGTCCTCTAAGCTATCCCCTAGATCTGTCTCCCATTGTCGCATGTATCGTAGTCGGTGGCGGTCTATATGAGCTGGACAGACTACCTCCCTGTACATCCGAGATGTCAGTCCCCGTGTGTCCGTTGGTCTGGAACACAGCTGTTCAAAATTAGTTCGTGCCGGACGAACAGGAAATTTGTTATAAAATGCCCTGACCTGGAGGAATCTAAATAATTCTGAATTTGGGACATTTGATGCCTCTTTAAGCCAATCGAACGTCTTGATAGATCCCTTACCCCCCAGGTCCTTTAATCGGTTGTACCCTGCCTGTGTCCACTTTACAAATTTATCGCTCAACAGCCCTGGAGCAAAATCCGGGTTGCCCCATAGGGGGGTCATTAATGTGTGGGGGGTGGTTAAGTTAGCTTTAAATTTAGATGTCTCCCAGACCGCTAAAGAGTTCGCCACTGCGCAGAGCGGCGTTCCAATGCCTTTTTTGCATCGTTTTGGTAGCCAGATCAAGTTATGAAGTGCAATTGGCGCACAACATTCTCCCTCTAATTCTGTCCATCTTCTATTTGTGGGGTCCGCATGCCACAAAATGATTTGGGTCAATTGTGCCGCTTTATAGTACGCCATCAAGCAAGGTACCGATAGTCCTCCCTTTGTCACTGGTTTTGTCAGTAGATTTTTTGCAATTCGTGGGCGTTTTTTATTCCAAATAAATTGGATGATGTGAGCTTGAAGGGCTTGGATCTCTGATTTAATAACCGGGACTGGTAGGGTTTGAAACAGATATAGCAGCTTGGGCAGCAGGTTCATCTTTATACTATTAATCCTGCCGAACCAAGATATCCCGTAACCCGCCCAAACCCTGAGATCCTCCTTTAGCTTCTTCATCATCTTGGGGAAATTTGCCTTATACAAAGTATTGTAATCCCTGGTGATATATATCCCTAAATATTTGATTGCGGAGGTTTGCCAATGAAAATTAAAATTAAGTTCCAATAATTTTTCAGTTGGTTTTGGCAAATTGATATTGAGCGCCTCTGACTTAGCCTGGTTAATTTTGAACCCTGAGACCGTGCCAAAGGTACCCAGGATCTCAAAGACACTGGGCAGGGACGTCAACGGTTTAGAGATAGTTAGGATCACATCATCTGCATATAACGCAGCTTTGTGATGTTGCTCCCCCACTCGGATTCCTGTTATATTGGGGCTTAACCTGATGTGGGCTGCGAGGGGTTCAATACAGAGAGCGAAGAGTAATGGGGACAACGGGCAACCCTGACGGGTCCCACTTCGTATATTAAATAATTCCGAGGGGAAACCCTGATGTCTTACTCTAGCTGTGGGTCCTGCGTATAATGCCATTATTGCCTCTAAAAGGCGGCCTCCGAACCCAAACACTCCCAGCGTCTCTCGTAGGTAAGACCAATCAATACGATCGAATGCCTTTTCGGCATCCAGGCTCAACACCATTGACGGTATGTTCTTCTTTTTCGCCAGATCTATCAAGTCTATTATCCGCCTGGTGTTGTCTGCAGCCTGTCTGCCTGCGATAAAGCCTACTTGATCCGGGTGGATCAGACCCGGAAGGACACTACCCACCCTGTTTGCTATTAATTTGGAAAAGATTTTTATGTCTGAATTAATCAGGGATATTGGCCGGTAGCTCTTGCAGTCTGCCGGGTCCTTACCGGGTTTGTGGATCACTGAGATAGACGCCTGGAGCATCTGGGCCGGGAAGGGCTCTCCCTCCATGATCCCGTTAAATAATTTCAGTAACTGTGGGGCTAGTATTTTACAAAAAATTTTGTAATACAAATTGGAATAGCCATCAGGACCTGGGGCCTTCGCTGGTTTGAGGGACTTAATTACCTCCGTTATCTCTTCCAGGGTGAAATCACCCTGTAGGGCCGCCCTCTCGACCCTGCCCAGGGTCGGGAGCTGTGCCTCAGACAGGAACCTCTTTAAGGTAGCCGATGTTTTTTGGTTGTGGGTGACCTTGTCTCCATCATATAGTGTAGCATAGTATTTTCGAAAAGCTTCCACTATCTGTCTCGGATCGGAGGCAAGATCACCCCTCTGAGTTTTTATTGCCGCTATCCGGAAATTTGGAAGCTTGTTTCGGAGCTTATTGGCTAGTAAGGTATCTGGCTTGTTGGCTTTTTCGTAGAATCTGCGCTTGGACCAGGTCAACTCCCTCTCGGCCTGGGATGATAACACTAGATTAAGGGCCGCCTTAGTATCTATCAATTCTTGCCACGTGTGCTGATTTTTATCTACAGAGTGCTGTGCAGTGAGGAGTGTTAGTTTCGCCTGCAGCTCTTTTATTTTGGATGCTTTCTCCCGCTTCCGCTTACCAGCTATGCTCATGAGAAATCCTCTGAGAGTAGCCTTATGGGCTTCCCAGAGCGTGGCTTGCGATTGTACGCTTCCTATATTTTCTCTGAAGAAATCATTTATCCGATCCCTTACCGCCCGTTCAGTATCGGGGGCCTTGAGAAGAAGCTCGTTAAGCTTCCAATTTGCTCCGGGTCTGTCCAGCCCTGTCAACATGCACCTCAGCTCAATAGGCGCGTGATCGGACCACGAGATCTCATGGACCTCTGTATGGCCCACCACTGGAACCACTCTGTTTGATACTAGAAAGTAGTCTATTCGGCTATATCTGTCATGGGGGTGTGAGTAAAAAGTGTATTCTCGGGCCGTTGGATGTTGTTCTCTCCACACATCCGTCAGTTGACAAACATGTAGGCCGTCGTGTATGGTTAGTAAGTCCTGTCTGTGGGCAGTGTTAAGTTGGGTGCATCTGTCCAAGTCAGGGTCTAGTGTACGATTTAGATCTCCCGCAAGGAAGATACTTCCTTTTGCCAAATTATGTAATTTGGCGAAAAACTGCTCGAAAAACGTGGGGTTTTGCTCACAAGGAGCATAAACGGACGCTAATGTGACTTGTTGGCCTTGTATAGTGCCTGTTAAGATCACGAATCTACCCTGAGAGTCAGCGAAATGTTTCTCTATGGTAAAGGCGAGCCTGTTGTGTATAATAATCGCCACACCCCTTTTTTTGACATCTGCGGATGCAAGATAATATGTTCTAAAACTTTTATCGAGGAACCTTGGGTGGTTTAGGCGGGAGAAATGCGTTTCTTGGAGAAAGATAATGTCGGCTTTCCGCCGGTTATAGTCCCTAAAAGCAATTCTCCGTTTAGTGGGACTATTAAACCCCTTCACATTATGGGAAATCATTATAATATCGTTACTCATCTGAGCTGTGTGTTGTGGGTATGCTACGTAACGGCCGATGTCCCTGTAGGGTTCTTTGCGCCTGCCGGAGTTTTCGCCGGCCATCTTCTCGCATTTTCTGGGGGGGAAGATACATGAGGGGAGGGGGGGAACATCCAGACAGACATAAACAACACATATAAACATTGGTCTCAGAGCCTCGGTACCAGTACCCCGGCTGTGAGACCATCGCCCTTGGGTACTCAGTGTAGGCGGCCAGGTACTCCCTCCCCCCCTGCCCCCCTCCCTCCCTCACTGGAATCCCCTCCCAAGGGACTTTGCCGGTCATTGGGGTTGCTGTCCTTTCCCGTTCCGGCTGTCGGTCCATGCAGGAACCAAAGCAGGCTCGAACCCCGCTATCCGGCCTCCCTCCTATACATTCTTCAAACAACAACTAGCAAACAATGCTTTCCTATGATCATTCCTTTGCCCTACTTACTCCCCTTTAATAACCTACCTCTCCCCCTTGTAATACATTATCCTTGTACCCCTAATTGGAGCTAATAATCCCGTCTCTGTGTCTCTGCGTGGCGCCTCCGGCCTTTGCTTGGCCTGGTCCTATGTATCTCCCCACCCTCAGTGGCCGCTGACCTCAATGAGCGGGACCACCAACTACAGAGATGAACCGACTGCACCGGAATCAAGCCTATATTGGTTACCTGGGGCCTTTTGATCTACTTCTTGTTCGCGCTCCCTCCCTTCTATTTTCCCGTGTGTATTGCCTTCTCACCTCTATCTTTCTCTTATTCAATCACTTCCCTATCTCTGATCCCTCTCCAATCTTTCCAGAAATTCTTCTCTTAAGCTAACCTACTCTTACCTTCCACTATTTCACCTTCCCCTCCTTTCCCGATAACCTACCTACTCCTCTCTACTTCACCTCCCTACTCCTCCCCTCTCCGCTCCCTCCTCCAACCCATCTACCTACTACTTCTCTCCTTCTAGCCACTTACCCTAAACCACCTACTTAATCTACTTACCCCATCCGATCTCACCTTATTACACGTCCCCCTCCTTCCTTTCCGCCTCACCTTCCCCTCTCTCCCCTATATAACCCACCCTATCTGCGCTACCCGTGCCCCTCTTATCTGTTTCTCCGGCTGATTGAGCTCTCTCCCCACTGCCCCCCTCAGCTCTGTAATGAAACACGTCCACCAAAGATTCTTTTATTGTCCGCCGGTGCAGTCCATGGCGATCCCCGTGTGGTGCTCCGTCGCCGTCACTTTCCTGCTTCCTGGTCTGTGTGCAGGTGTCTGGGATCTCCACTGCTCCCGGTGGTCCCTGCCTCTTCACTGTCGGTTCCCTCACTCGCCGGCGCTTGCTTCCGGCTCCTCGTGATGACGTCGCGGCCAGGATCTCCTCTGCTCCCCGCCACCTCCAAGATGGCCGCTCCGGGTCCCGCCCCTTCCAGTGACGTATTTCCTCTGGGCGCCATCTTGGATTTGACAACTCACCGAGGCGGACGCATCATCTACATGGCTTCCCGCTCACCTCGATCTTCCCGCCTTCCTGGTTCTGCGTTCCAGGGTGCCTGCGCCGCCTCCGCCATCTTGGGTGCCATGCCATCTCCACGAGGTAAGTCCAAATGAGTTTTTTAGCAGGTGCCCGACATCCCGGGTATGCGGCAGACACCAGCTCCGGTAGGGGGGGGGGCGCGAGGTGCATTAGTCCAGGGCAAAGGTATATAGTTCTTGACTTTTTAAACATTAAACTGTCAACTTTATTAAAGCACAAACTGTGATGGAACATAGTAGTTATACGTTTCCTCATCCTTGAGTGGCCCCTTCATCAGCTGTGCTTCCGACTGTGGTCCAGGATGGTCCCGGGGCCGGCTCTTCCGTCTCGGAGGCCGTGGGGGTCAGCCGCAGCCCCAGCTTCTTGAGGAACGCCTCACCTTCTCCAGGGGCTTTCATACTGATTGGGCGTCCATTTTTAATCACCATCAGCCCGAAGGGAAATAGCCAACGGTAGCGGATGGCCTTATCCCTGAGGCATTTAGTTATGGGCCACAGCTCTCTTCTCCGGGCTAATGTAATTGGGGCAATGTCCTGAAATACTGCAATTTTGGTGCCCTCAAATTCTCTCAGGGGTGCATTCCTTGCGTGCTGCAGCACCACTTCCCTAGTCTTATAGTGATGGAGCCGCACTATAATGTTCCACGGTCGTTCTGTCGGTTGTGGCTTTGACCGGAGCGCCCGATGGCATCTGTCCATTCCCAGTTTATCCTGCGGGGAATCCGGGCACATATGGGCGAGCCACCGCGCCACGAACTCCTCACAGTCCCCCACAGTCTCCGGGACGCCCCGCAGGCGGACGTTGTTGCGTCTATCGCGATTTTCTGCGTCTTCTTGTCTGTCTTTTAATTCGTTAATTTGCGCCTGCAGGTCCGCTGTCTTTTTTGTATTACGCAGGCCAACCTTGGCGTTAGCATCCACCTTCACTTCAAGCTCCTGCGTTCTTGCCCCCAGGCTCCCTACCTCCTTTCCCAGGGCTCTAATTTCAGCCTGCAACATGGATTTTAAGTCTGTATATAGTCTTTCAAAATCGCAGCGTCTTACTGGCAGAAGACCCTGATCTTCCCCTGTATCCCCCTCCTCCTTTGATTCTGATCCAGTGCGGGAGGTGGGTGCCCCTGCTGCCGTGGCTCTGCTCGATTTACCTCTGTCAAAATACTCTGGGAGCCCCTTTTTTTTAGGGGTTTTAGCTATCTTTTTTGACATCCTGGATGTTTATTTAGTATAAGGTGGTGCTTTTATTTAAGTCTTGCTAGTTTTGTTGTTCTCTTTTTTAGAAAAGCAGGGAGTGAGGCACAGAGCTCTCAGTTCAAGCTTCCATGCTCCTTGCTTCCCAGCATGCACCTCGATAGTTTTTTATTTTACTGTCTGTGCCCACCGAAGATACAGAGGAACAGAAGAACGAGGACAGCCTTCATCCTGGCAGAGGTAAGTACTATTAATTAGTATATACTGGCTGGGTAATGTTGTATTTTTAATGGGCAAATGCTCAGTTATCCAGATCTGGATTATATGGATTTGCCCATTACGTTTTCTGTACAGCTGCGGCCGCCTTTATCCTAATGCGGCCATAGCGGCGCAACTCTGATAACCGCAGGCAGATGCAGTATATATTTTTTTTCCGGAATATGTTCCGGTATTTTAGCGCTCGTAATATTAGCATATTCTTAGCACTGTCTGCAATACTGCAATACCATCTAAAAACTCAGGTGGGCGTTCGCGAGCTGTTGTCTTCAAAGTCTAATACTGTAGCGGGTTCAACCTACTTCGGTACACAGTCTGTGTGTGCGCGCACAGTAATTGTAAATTTGCATATTTATAAATGCATGTGCAGTGCTGTATGTCTCATTTGAACATTGTTGAAATGCATAGGCGTGTACTGTAACAGTATCACATTTCGGCGTACTGTATACAATGTACAGCGCTCTCCCCTCGCTCGCCCCCGCACACACACAGGCTAATTTACTGCACTGCAGTATTTCAACTTCTTATCTTATCTACAGTACACCTCTCCCACACCATTCCTTTGAATGGGTGTCTTTCTGCTTTCAATCACATTCCTGTCATCACATTCCTGCGTGTGTAACGTAGCAGTGCAGTGGGGGTGTGGGGATCAAATTATTATCTCTGCGCCTGTGTGTAATCCTCCTTGGGAAGGGAGCTAGCTGATGATTACTGCGCATGCGTCCGTCTATAACTTCACCACTGCTTGCGAAGTTCAAGAGTGAGTGACCAAAAAAAAAAACATTTTCTCGTAATTTTTATTTTTATTTTTTCCACATGCCTGCCTAAACTATCTTGATATTACGATATTCAATCTGTGCTGTGGCTTTTGACTGCAACACTGTGCGTTTGACTGCACATGATTGATTTGTGTGATTTTTATGTATTTGGGGGTGTGGGGATCAAATTATTATAATGACCTGCCTGTTGAAAATATGTCATGTCTTTGAACTACAGTACAGCTAATCCTTCATGCAGCTTTACCCCCCTGCCCCCTGCAGACACACACAAGGCTCGCTCAAGGATTATCGACACCTCTCCAAAACCATTAATTTTCAAAAGCTTGTCTTTGTGCTTTTCAACCTCTCTCAGACCATTCGTTAATATTCCTATTGTTGGCTTTCCCTTATGTGAATCTGATTATGTAATCAATTATTAAAAAGGTAACCAATTATTAAAACTGTATGTCTTCTTGAAGAATCCCCTCCACACACATTCACAGTGAATTTAAAGTTGAAAGAAATAAAATCTTAATGTAATTAAATATGTATTTTATTTTATCAGGAAAGAAAAATACAAATAATCATTGAGAGAGGGGGGGTAGAAAATTGAGGGCCGGTGGATAATCATGAATAATGCACATTGATAATAATAAAAACAGTAATACAAATATTCTGTCTTTATCTTCTTCCTCATTCTGTGTAGTTCGTTGAGAAAGGAGAGGTTTTGTGTAAATCATGACTGCAGTTTGGATACACTTAACTGTACACACAGTTCACAAAATTAAGACATGATACCCCCCCCCTTCCCCTTTCCATCCTTTTTTCTCTGAAAAGACAAGAAAAGAAAACATTAGTGCAGTTATGTGCATACTGTATTATGGCATTGTGTACTGTATAGCTACTCCATATTGGACTACAGTATGCAAATAGTACTGTCAAACTAGTCTATACTGGAACTACTGTATACTGTAACTACTGTTAAATACTTTGTAACCAGGTGGCTAGTGCAGCTCTCTCAGGAAAGAAAAAAATCTGTGCCATACTTACCTATATCATACTGTACTTACAATATTACAGTACAGTACTATACCATACTACCTTCCTGATGCTTGCCCATTACGCTCAATCACAATGGGCAACAAAGTCGAAATATGGTCAATATATTTATTGCATTGTTCCACGGTGAGTACATCATTCCAAAAACTCATTATGCCTTGGGCCAACTCATCCTTTTTGGAGGGTTTCACGACTTTTCGGATATGATCCTTCAGCTGATGCTAGACCATTTCGATAGGATTGAAGTCTGGTGATCTGTCATTGAGGGGGGAAAAAAGGACAATTAATTAAAGAGATACACAGTAAAAACAGTGGGAAAAAATGAGACACGGTTACTGCACTTACTCCGCTGGCGTCTTCACCCAGTTGATACTGCGCTCAAGAATATGAACTGTTGACGCGGTGTGCTTCGGATCGTTGTCCTGGTAGAAACGGTGACCATCTGGGAACTCACGTGTGATGTATTCCACAATCTCAGGCACAATTTGCTCTTGGAAAAAAGCTTTATTCATGATTCCTATAACAAGAAAATAAAAGTGCTCAAAAAACTGCACACTAGTACAGTACAGTGTATAAGGCAAAAGCGTGTGACTTATTTTACCTTCAAAGATGACAATGCATCCTGGTCCACACCTAGAGATAGCACCGCACACATGCATCTTCACTGGGTGTTTTGGATGCGGCTTCATAGATATGCGACCTTTTTTGTGGAATGCTAAGGTGGTAAATCTCTCCAGCGATACAGTAGACTCGTCAGTGAAGATGCAATCCTGGAAAGTTTCTCCACTGTCGATCCCTGCCTGGGCCTGGACCACTCTCTTGATCTTGTTAATGTCTCTTATCATAGGGTTCGCTCTGTAATGACAAGGAATAATTTTATAGGTACCGTACAGTACAGTTTCTTAAACAACACTTTAACCTCCTGTACTGTCCAGTACTAAACTCACACGTCCATATTTCCATCCAATTCTGCGTCTCATCTTCTTTATGCTGGTCTCGGATACAGTGAGATTGTGATTTTGCAGCAGAGTGTATTTGACCCTTAATGCACTCTTCTCATAATTCTCTTCACTTATTTTGTCGACCAGAAGAGTTGTCTCCCTACAGTGTAAAGAAAAACAACAATCCTGTAAGTTACAGTGCAGTAGGCCACAAGTACAGCACATCATTTACAGTAAACAATAATAGATAGATATACTGTATAATATAGTAATATAAATAAACAGAAATAACTATAATATTAGATAGATCTATACTATATAGTTATACTGTATTAATATGCAGTAATATAAACAATAATAGATAGATATACAGTATTATATAGTAATATAAATAAACAGAAATAACTATAATATTAGATAGATCTATACTATATAGTTATATTAATATGCAGCAATATAAACAATAATAGATAGAAATACTGTACTATATAGTAATATAAATTTACTTACGCGTTAGTTACCGTTGGTGTCCTCGTGCGTTGTTTGGTTTTTCCGTGTGCATGATAGCACACGGTGATTGATGGCACAACGAGGCCAGAAGCAGCTAACCAGCGTTGGATATCTGCAATTCGTTGTCCACTCGTGTACATCTCCTTAATTCTCATGCTGAGATCCTTTGAAATATTTTTAAAAGGCATTGATGCGAGTAGAAAGAAATACAAGCACAAGAATGTATATTCGATGTTTAGTCGATTGATTCAATGTGCAGTGAATCCACAAAATGGATGGTGTATTTATACGTTAATGACTCACATTAGAGTACGCCCACTTTTAACACCTGTACCTCGTCGCCATGCATTAAAGGTTACACACTTTGCATAGCCCACCACTCGATGATCTGTGTCTGAACTTTCCCTTGTCCAGATACTGCATTGTGCCATCTGCTTCCATAGATCAACCCCGATTCTACGGACGCAGGAACCCACTCGCCTCTGCCGTGCCTGTCATGCCGGAAAAGCGAAAGACGGCAGCCATTTCCAAGCCTAGGCCAAAGGGAAAGGCTAAGGCTAATAAAGAAAACCTTCTGATGACCCCAAAGGCTAAGGTTTTTAATAAGCCTTATTATGTCAAGAAAAAATTCGGTGATGTACACTCAAAGCAAAACAAATGGCAGCCAACCCATCGAACCCGCAGGCCACTTCCACGATTATGCTTCGACGACTCTGCCGCTGCTCTAACCTAAAATCCACAGCCCAGCTTCTCCACTACTCATCCACGATGCTGCCACTGCTCCCCCGGAAACCCACAGCCCATCTTCTCCACTACTCTTTGACGACGCTGCCGCTGGTCTCCCAGAAATCCATGGGTCACTTTCTCCATTACACTTAGACGACTCTGCCGCTTCTCTCCCGGAAATCCACAGGTTACTTTCTCCATCCCTCTTCGACGATGCTGCCGCTTCTCTCCCGGAAATCCACAGGTCTTCTCCTCCATCCTTCTTCGACGACGCTGCCGCTTCTCTCCATGGAACCCCCATCTCATCCTCCGTAGCACCCATCCACCCAGATGTCCACAGCCCCCCATGCACAAGATCCAGCTCGTTAGACCACATGCTGAATGGGTTAAGTGTCGATATCCCCAGGAACTCTACTATGCTGGTAAAGATAGATCTTCTTTTAGAGACCATGCTAAATATCGATCAACAGATGGAGAAGATGGATCAACGGATGGAGAAGATGGATCAACGGATGGAGAAGATGGATCAACGGATGGAGAAGAAAGAGACTGACATAGCGGGGATACATAATTTGCTCGGAATTCATGCCCCTGTATCTCCGACGCCGGAGCAGGAGGGTGGCATGGATGTGATGAATGGGACTTTTGACCGCCTTCCATCACCAAGCGCACCCCTTCCACCAAAAGAATATGTGTACATGTATGTCGTTGCTGACATGACAACCCCGTCAAGACCACACCAGGAGACAACACGGCGACCAAGACAGGAGGAAATCATCCTCCCAGACAACCTACCCTCGCCCGTCGCCACAAGCACACCCGCTCCCAGAAGAACACCTGCTCCCAGAATCCAACCCACATCATCCTGCGCGAGCTGCCCAATCCAATCAGGGAGAAGTAAAGGGTGATGAGTGCTGGTTTACCTCAGAAGTATGCCATTTTCAAGCACCACGTGTCCTATTTGGTGTACTGAGGGTGGGCCAAAAATGTAAACTACAAAGAAAATCGCAATAAAAGGGCGCTTCCTGAAAAATTAAGAATGACTATTGAGGAAGAATTGCGGCGCTATTTTTCAATTACAGATCCTGTAATGAAAATCGTGAGAGACGCCATTAATGTCATTTTGCGTCATGGCGACCAAGAAGGACAATCTGGCGGGGATCGAATTTGCGTGACTGTTCAAATGTTGTTTATTTTTTGACTTGTTGCTTTTTTTAACTTGTATTAATAAAGGAATGTTTTTATTTACACAAGACCTGCACAACTCCAGTCCTTGAAGGCTGCAAACAGGCCCGGTTTTCAGGATATCCAGAAAACCGGGCCTGTTTTCGACCCTCGAGGACTGGAGTTGTGCAGGCCTGACTTGCTGTTCAGCTCACCATCCTTGTTTTAAATTGTATTAATAAAGATTTTTTTACTAACACCATACTGTTGTGCTGTAAATGATTTGACTTTCTGTACTTTAATAAAGGAGATGTTGCGTGTTTTAAATTTTATTAATAAAGAATTTTTTTTACTAACACCAAACTGTTGTGCTGTAAATGATTTGACTTTCTGTACTTTAATAAAGGAGATGTTGCGTGTTTTAAATTTTATTAATAAAGAATTTTTTTTACTAACACAAGACCTGCACAACTCTAGTCCTCGAGGGCCGAAAACAGGCCCGGTTTTCAGGATATCCTGAAAACGGGGCCTGTTTGCGGCCCTTGAGGACTGGAGTTGTGCAAGCCTGACTTACTGTACTGTACACAATCCTACTGTAAATGTTTTGACTTTCTGTACATAAATGTTTTTACTAGCAGTACACCATACACCTGTAAATGTTTTGAATTGCCGTACACTTTAAGGGCCTTATTCAGAGAGGGTTCATAAAAAAAATCACCAGGGAATTTAAAACGGGGTTTTTTTGGGCGTTGCTATCACGGTATTCAGAAAGGCTCGAATACCATTGATAGCAAAATGCCCAAAACGGGCGAGTTGCTGCCAGCGAGAGCATCGAGCCTCTGAAAAGGCAAAAACCAACAATTCATTTCTGCTGCAGAGAGAGCGGCTCTGAGAGAGCGCCTCTCCCAGCTGAAATGTCGCCCGGAAATTATTTATTTAAATATCCATTACTTTAATAGTGTAGAGGTGCAGTGGGTCTCCGGAGCTGAACCCCGTTGGTTTTATGTCTGGGGACCCCCTGCTTCCCGAGATACAGCCCCCGTTATGGGGTGCCGGTTTCTCCTATGCAAGGAAATGTCCCAGTCATGTGACGCGGGACTTTTCAATGCAGAGGGATACCGGCACCCCATAAAGGGTCCTGCATCTCGGGAAGCAGGGGGTCCCCGGACCTAAAACCAACGTGGTTCAGCTCAGGAGACCCCCTGCACCTCTACACTATTAAAGAAATGGATATTTAAATAAATATTTAAAAACAGATCAATACACGCCCCCCCCCCCCCCCTCCGCCCAAACCCATACAGTACAGTAATGGGCAAAATAACTATTATCTAGATATAGATAATAGATTATTTGCCCATTATTAAACACTGCATTAGCATACATAAATAAAATAAATAAATACAGTTATACTTACCACAACAGCAGGTCCCTCTGTCCTCCGTTGCCAGAAAGCATATATAGAAAATAAATACATTCTAATGGTCCCTAACCCCTTAATCACCTTAGCGGTTCCTAATCGCTATAGTTATTAAGGGGTTAACCCACCCTGACCCGGGAGGCCTAAGCACCCACCCCAGACTGACTATACCCACCCTATAGTCGTAGTTGTTTGTGGAAAGTGAGCGACCCCGTCAGGAATATAACATGTAAATAAAAAACATATAAAGCAATAATTGTGCAGTATTGTAATTATTTTTTGGCTTGTTTAAGAATCTTGGCTCTTAGGGAAAACCTACTTACAGCAACATAGAAGAAAATTCGCATTTGTCTGACTCTGTCAGGTAGTGGAGAAATGATGAGGTTTCTTTAAGGTGTACTTATATCCCCACTTGGTCTTGACACATATGGATAATCTCAGAGTTGGTAAGATTCAAATTCCCATAAGGTATATGTGGACAAAGAGCAGAGAAACAGACCGATGGTGTAGGTTGTAGAACAGGATTTTATAAATAGCAAGTTAAAAGACATGTACTCACACTCTGTACATGTATATAATGCACATAAGGGTATCTTTAGCGCTGTGTGCGCCCGCTGTCGCTTCTCCCCGTCCTCCTCTATCCCCAGTCCTGCTGCCGGCAATGGCGTGTGACGTCACGTCCATCTGAACGGCTGATCGTATCCAAAGGAGGTAGGCTGTGACGCGCTGGGAGAGGAATCGCGGGTGAATTCAAACGGCTGGCGTCAGTTCGTGATGACGCTCCTGACGAAGCTGTATGCCACAGCGAAACGCGTAGAGCCATCTCATCAAGCTGCAGCTGCTTTGAAGAGAAGACTCCAGATTCCAGCCATTTGAATTCACCCGCGATTCCTCTCCCAGCGCGTCACAGCCTAACTCCTTTGGATACGATCAGCCGTTCAGAGGGACGTGACGTCACACGCCATTGCCGGCAGCAGGACTGGGGATAGAGGAGGACGGGGAGAAGCGACAGCGGGCGCACACAGCGCTAAAGATACCCTTATGTGCATTATATACATGTACAGAGTGTGAGTACATGTCTTTTAACTTGCTATTTATAAAATCCTGTTCTACAACCTACACCATCGGTCTGTTTCTCTGCTCTTTGTCCACATATACCTTATGGGAATTTGAATCTTACCAACTCTGAGATTATCCATATGTGTCAAGACCAAGTGGGGATATAAGTACACCTTAAAGAAACCTCATCATTTCTCCACTACCTGACAGAGTCAGACAAATGCGAATTTTCTTCTATGTTGCTGTAAGTAGGTTTTCCCTAAGAGCCAAGATTCTTAAACAAGCCAAAAAATAATTACAATACTGCACAATTATTGCTTTATATGTTTTTTATTTACATGTTATATTCCTGACGGGGTCGCTCACTTTCCACAAACAACTACGACTGTACCTGTGGGAAATCAAAGCATATTTCCCTGGAAGGTTTGAGAAGTATCCTGTTGGGTAACATTATTCTATTTTTATTATATTTATTGTTTGAATTTTATCACAACACTGTGTATTTATTAGGGAACTGTGGCGCATAGGCAAGTCATTTAAGTACATTATACCCACCCTATACCCATTGAGTAGTATAGTGGTACATCATACCCATATAATAATAATAATATGGGCATGATAAGCCTCTATAGCACTCAATGGGCACCCTAATAAAAATACAGTAATACACAAGACACACAGTAATAAAACATAACTATACCCCCAAAAAACACACTTCACTAAATAAAATCAGTAGCCAGCTAATCCAATCAATAGAAGCAATTACAACATCAACAATGAATTAATTAAACCATTACCCAATCAAACCAATTAATCCCTAAACCAACTCAAAATGAATAGTAACACTAACCAATGTAAACAATGAATTAATCCTACATTAATTAATGTAACCATTAAAAGACAAATAAATACATTAAAACTATCTCTGAAGTATCCATAAAACACATTAGCTAACATAATATAACATTAAGTACAAGCGAACACCAATCGCAAACATTTTCTTACATTAACCATAAACAAACAATCACATCCACATCATTAACAAGCGAGAAATGCCCCCAAATATTGGCATAATAATGTATTAATCTCTACCCTAAAGTGGTACAGATTAATATATTATCACTCAATGTGCCTCCCCCAAAAAAATAGAAAAAGACATCCAAAGAATAAACCTGTAAAAAGAGACATTTACAAACATTGAATATCTTACTTACCATTAGAAGCGGTGGCCCTCCAACTCCCGGGGTAACAGGAAGCTCACGTACACTGGCGACACACTTTATTCGAGCTCGGCTAGTCCCACGAATTCGGGTATACCCGGGTGTATTGAGGTTTGTGACTGTTTTCTGCCCGAGTGCATTGGGTTATTTTCCAGGCAGGGATTGAAGCATTTTATTCCCGCTGGCTGCAATACTGCACAGTATATATATATATATATACTGCATTACAATTCATGAATTTATGCCATCTGGTAGACACGCGAAGCATTGCAGCCTATTAAATCCTAATCATTATCATTTAACAGATCAGCCGCCCGTCAGCCAGGCATGAACCCAGGCTGGGAAGGCAAACGCAACGGGGCTTGTCAGAGTTGAGGAGCGGCGCATTCCAGGTATCTGCCAGGTACATACTGGGTATTTGCTCGTATAAAGTGTGTCGGTGCAGTACCTTGAAGGCCTCCAACAGCATCCGATGACATCCGCCATCAGGATCCGGCTCAGGTACCCCAATCTTCTTTTTTTCTTTCTTTACTCACCATCTTCTATCTTCATCTGTAACCATTTCTTGTTGTTCTTTATCTTCTTTCTTCATCTGTCAATCCATAAAACCCCATGTTAAATCCCAGCCGATGCTGTCTCGTCAGCTTCTTGGGCTCAAATGAGGCGTCACGGCCTTAAATATGGCTTGTGACGTCATATTTACCCTCACAATGGTTAACAGCCACCTGATTGGCTGTTAAAACCATGTGCAGAATTAAAACATTTTTTTTTGCCGTGACGTCACTTAAAGGGAATGATGCCAGCCAATCAGAA
Organism: Ascaphus truei; assembly: GCF_040206685.1. Taxonomy (NCBI): domain Eukaryota; kingdom Metazoa; phylum Chordata; class Amphibia; order Anura; family Ascaphidae; genus Ascaphus; species Ascaphus truei. The sequence goes on from NC_134484.1 coordinate 153,008,798, forward strand.
TGGCTGTGCTTCATTTACCTTTAACATGACGTCGGTAAATCCAAGATGGCCGCTGTGTCACAAGGTATTTCCGCCAATCAGATCGTGGGAACCAATTCCACACGCTGATTGGCTGAAATACCTTGTGACACAGCGGCCATCTTGGATTTACCGACGTCATGTTAAAGGTAAATAAAGCACAGCCATTCTGATTGGCTGGCATCATTCCCTTTAAGTGACGTCACGGCAAAAAAAAAATTTAAATCTGCACATGGTTTTAACAGCCAATCAGGTGGCTGTTAACCATTGTGAGGGTAAATGTGACGTCACAAGCCATATTTAAGGCCGTGACACCTCATTTGAGCCCAAGAAGCTGACGAGACAGCATCGGCTGGGATTTAACATGGGGTTTTATGGATTGACAGATGAAGAAAGAAGATAAAGAACAACAAGAAATGGTTACAGATGAAGATAGAAGACGGTGAGTAAAGAAAGAAAAAAGAAGATTGGGGTACCTGAGCCAGATCCTGATGGCGGATGGCATCGGATGCTGTTGGAGGCCCTCAAGGTACGTGAGCTTCCTGTTACCCCGGGAGTCGGAGGACCACCGCTTCTAATGGTAAGTAAGATATTCAATGTTTGTAAATGTCTCTTTTTACAGGTTTATTCTTTGGATGTCTTTTTTTATTTTTTGGGGGAGGCACATTGAGTGATAATATATTAATCTGTACCACTTTAGGGTACAGATTAATACATTATTATGCCAATATTTGGGGGGCATTTCACACTTGTTATTGCATTTATTGATGTGGATGTGATTGTTTGTTTATGGTTAATGTAAGAAAATGTTTGCGATTGGTGTTCGCTTGTACATAATGTTATATTATGATAGCTAATGTGTTTTATGGATACTTCAGAGATAGTTTTAATGTATTTATTTGTCTTTTAATGGTTACATTAATTAATGTAGGATTAATTCATTGTTTACATTGGTTAGTGTTACTATTCATTTTGAGTTGCTTTCCGAATTATTTGTTTTGATTGGATAATGGTTTAATTAATTCAATGTTGATATTGCTATTGCTTCTATTGATTGGATTAGCTGGCTACTGTGTATTTAGTGAAGTGTGTTTTTTGGGAGTATAGTTAGGTTTTATTACTGTGTGTCTTGTGTATTACTGTATTTTTATTAGGGTGCCCATTGAGTGCTATAGAGGCTTATCATGCCCATATTATTATTATTATATGGATATGATGTACCACTATGCTACTCAATGGGTATAGGGTGGGTATAGTAAGTCTGGGGTGGATGCTTAGGCCTCACGGGTGAGTGAAGGGGGTATTAGCCCTAAGGATGGGTGTTTAGACCTTGCGGGTGGGTAGCGGTTTGGTTAACCCCTTTATTACCTTAGCGGTATTAACCGCTAAGGTAATGAAGGGGTTAACTCCCCCCGCAACCCCCCCGCAATGCCTAAACAGCCACTAAGGGCCAAATTCCCCCTTAACCCACCCCCGCTAGCCACAGTATTGTATTGTACTGTATGTTTCTTACAGTAAGCCTGGCACGGGTGTTTAACCCCTTCATTGCCTTAGCGGTTAGCCGCTAAGGTAATTAAGTTGCTGTACATGCATGTTTCCTGCCTCGGATGCATGCCGGGGGGGTCCGGAGCTGCTATTAATGGCTATCAGCTCCGGAGACCCCCGGCATCAATCCAAGGCAGGAAAGGGGCCTGATTTCTTCTAAGTCCCGACACATCGCAGCTCATCGAGGCCATCTCCCCACCAATTGTCCAACAATTTTGTGGGGAATTGGATTTGGGGAGAAAATCATTTTTTAGGGCTGCGATGGGCTGTGATAGGCCGCGACACCCGACTCGCGGGTCTCTGAATAGCGGGAATTTATCAACCATCCGAAAATGGTCGATAAGCAGCTGATCGCTGCTCAGTCGGCGAATTTCGGATGGAGATAAAATTTTGTGGCGATAAAGACCGATATCGAGCACTTATCGAGGCTATCTGAATAGGAGTGTCCATTTTGGGCGATATGTCCTCAATAAGGGCCTTATCGAGGCTTTCTGAATAAGGCCCCAAATGTTTTAAAATTGTATTTGTAAATAAATGTTTTTGTACTTACTCCACCAATAAAAGAAAATGTTGATTTGTTTTAAATTGTTCCATTGGCTCCTTTGATACTGTAACAAAATACAGTGTTTCTAGAACATACAGTACAGTACTGTACAGGCATACTGTACAGTACTGTACTGTATACTGTAGGCATGCTCAGTACATCACAAGAGTATTAAAACAATACATGCTGTACGGGTATAGAATACACATGTACTGGAATACATGTAGAAAAAATGCATACTTTTTATTTTTCGGGTTTATTATACAGCATATATTTTAAAAAGTATTGTATACGGTCTGAAAACAACAGCATACTGCTTCAGGTTTTCTATGAAGCTCTCAGTTACAGTATTCTATCCTAATCAATAACAACGGCCACTAAACTGTTGACTCCGGTACGTGTTTTTTTTTAAATCCGATTCAGCAATGTGCAGGCATTGTTACACAAAGCGATATTATCCATCGAAATCCCTCAATTTGCCGTTTTCCGCATGAGATGACAAAGTTTTCTTTTCTGAGGAAAAACAAAAGTACAAGTAATGGTCAGGCAGTCCCCTAAAGAAGTTACCACAATCAGTCCCACCAATAATTTTCTCGGGGGGCATCTCCTGTTCACATGCGCATGCACCTACTGTCGATGTGATGACACGCAAATGCGTTTCAAGAAGGTTCCAATGCGCATGCGCCTAGCTTTCCACCAATTGTTCAGTATCTACTGTAGAAGCTGCTCAGCCAATGATATTGCTTACAGGAGAATCGCTTGTCTGTGCATTTACAGTAGAGACTACGATTATTCTAACAAAAACCAGTGGCATTCACCAAAAACAGCCAGGAATTGCCAGAATACATGCCTTAAACGTGCCTTAAACTAGCCCCAGCATTTCTGCATTGATTTATGGCCTATCAGAGTAACAGTGGGGGTCCTGGCAGTCCCATTCAAACAGAATTGGACTGCCAGAGACCCCTGCTGTGTTAATCCTATGGGTCGTTAGTCAATGCAGAAATGCCTTAAAGTGCCTCATACTAGCCCAGAACATACTCTGAATGTAACCCGGCTAGTTTAAAGCAAGCGTTTGGATAAATGTGGCCTCTACTGTATATTGATATTTCAAAAACAGAATAAAATACGACAACATTACGCACCATAGACTTTGCCAATCAGATGGCGCTGAGCCACTGCCAGTCCCGTATTCTTGATTATACACGTAGTTGACAGGTGACAGCGGGACTACTACACCTGTAGTCAGCTGATGAGGCTGGAAATCGCTTTGGTACATGCAAGCTTGCTGGAATCTGTACGCAAAATCCGGCTCAGGCTGCAGGTATCCAGGCGGGGACAGACAGCAAAGGTTGCCAGTCACCAGGTTTTCACTGACGATCAGACCGTTATTGGAAGCCGGTGCTGGCGCTGGCGCATTGCTTGCCTGCGACTGACGTTTCTTAGTTGGTTTTAACATGACCTTTCGCCTTTTGAAGTCTCCATGATCAAAGATACGGGACAAATCTGGTGCTACACACCAATACCCTCCTTTAAGACCGTGTGCGTGATCAATACGAAAAAAACACGGATCGATACATAACTTTTTCCTTATTGCACGCTTCCACACATGAGCATCTGGTGAAAATTTGTAAAAGTCATAGTTTTCGATAAAATACTGGTAAATTTGACCAATTGTTGCCATCTTATTATCTGTTGCATTAATCCCGGCCCATATTAAATAAGCGTACGCTCTGTCGGGTTTTTGGAACACAGACTGCAGTTTTGCACTCATGTCAGGACTCTGAGGACAATAAAACAAGACCAGACACTGTACATTTATTTTTTAATATGAAACGCCTAAATAGATACAATGTTGTACAACTTCTTCAGTACCAAGGTCAATTCACAAAGGACCACTGTGGTATTTTTTAAACACCTGCAAGTCGACACATTACTGAAGCGCATGCGCATTACAATTCATGAATATTTGCCACCTGACGGATACGCGAAGAATTGAAACCACTTAAATCCGAACCATTATCAATAAACACATCAATAAACACATCAACCGCGGGTGACGCCAGCATGAATGCAACATGAATGCGGCATGAACGTGGTGAAGTGCGTGGCATTCGGAAAAAATCCCCGAAAAAATTCGGAGATGTTGGAGAATAAAATGGGCCGCGGCTGTATGTGTTGGAGGGGGGAGGGGGTTTGTGGTAAAGTGTGTGTGGTAGTGTGCCCATTCATTGGCATTGGGGTTACCTGTGCTCCCACTGAGGGTATAGGTAACCACAGTGACAATCAATCTGTGTATTGGCAAGTATTTCCTGTTGCATTGTATTTTAATGTTTATTTTATTTAATTGTGTATTTTTACTTTTTTGCATAACAAATGGGCAAAAGCGCTATTGGCCATTTGGTTACAAGGGCTTTTGTCCATTTGTGTGTGTAGTGATAAGTGTGGTGGGGGATCGGAGTAGAGGGGGTGGATGATGGGATTAGTTGCCTGGTAGTAGTGGTTAGGCATAAAAGGAGGACTGTGGGAGGGGTTAACCCCTTCATTACCTTAGCAGTTACAACCACTAAGGTTATTTAGGGGGTTAACCCATCCTGCAACCCTCCTGGGAGGCCTAACCACCATTCCCAGGGTAACTACAGTATAACCTTCACCCACCCCATTAAAACACCAGCAACCCCTTAATTACCTTAGCGGTAATGATAGCAAAGCTAATTAAGGGGTTACTGGTGTTTTAATGGTTAGGCATCGGCCCTTACATGTTCGTGCAGAAGAGGAGGAGGACGCCTTCATCCTGGCAGGGGTAAGTAAAATATTTATTACTTAAATTTGTTATGTGATTTCTTAAACTGTATGTATTTTATTGTTTTGAATGAGCAAAAGTGCTAGTAGCCATATTTGGCTACTACAGCATTTGCCCATTCCATTGGGGGAGTCGGGGGGGCCCCAGGGTGGGTGATTGGGCCTCTCAAGTGGGTAGTGTGATAGTTTAACCCCTTCATTACTGCAACCTTCCTGTAGGCTTACCCACCCTGGGGAAACTACCCCCTTCACCCACCCCCTTTAACCCTAACAAACCAGACAAGTTAGTTTAATTTAATTTAGTTTAACCCCTTCATTACCTTAGTGGCTAGCTGCTAGGGTAATGAAGCTGCTTTTATCTTATTTTAATTACATCGTTTTGTAGCAGAGGTTCTCCAGAGCTGAAGTGCATTCATTTCAGCTATGGGGACCCCCTACTTTCCGAGATACAGGCCCCACTATGGGGTGACGGTATCTCTCCTGCATGTTTAATTCTTATTTGTCATGGCCCACGTGATCAGGACATTTAAACTTGGCAGAGATACCGACATCCCATACCGTTTATTTGTTAACTGTCAAGTTAGTGAGTGTAGTGGACTGGACACAGTGCAGTCTATATGATGTCAATGACTGCAGTTTCAATACCACTATGGACATTGGCAAGTCAGTCACTCAGCTCACCATTCAAATCAATACTCATCATCATTTACTCCAGTGGCAGCAGCTTCACTTGCCTCAGTCTCACTGTCTCATCATTACTTGCCTTTACTGATATTCTCTATCACTATTATTGATATAGAACCTGTGATGGGCTAAATTGGTGATGAATAAGAGTAATAATTTAGTAGTACTGGAGCAATAGCACAAAATAGAAGAATATAACAACACGACAGCTGTCAAGAAGATTAAGAAATCCAAAGCATAATGTAGTGATGTGAACATCTTTTCAAACAATGAAGTGAACACAGAAAAGAAAAATCAAGTGCAAATATACACTTAAGTGAGTATTAAGTGGTGCAACACCCTTTGTGAATATAAGAACATATACTGCTTGCTGGAAGTAATGCTGCTCCTTGAAAGGACCCAGACCAAGTCCAAAACAAGAATGTGAACAGGATCCAGAACGCAGATACATCCAGGAATATGTGAATAATAAACAAAACACAAATATAGTGTAATACAATTGTAACCAGGTTCCCCCGTTACCTCCGCTGATGGTGGGGGCTGCCGGAGCCAAGCGGCAGCCCCGCCGGCGGTCCTGGAGGGTGGGGGTCAAGTAGGAAGCACTCCGGTGCTCGGAAGGTCCCCGGCGGCACCCGCGAGGGGCGCCGCCATTGCCTAAGAAGTTGCGCATTCGCAATGGGTCGCGGCAGCCGGTGGCCTCTGCGGAGGTTAGCGCATGCGCAAAGGAAGTGCGCGCGAGGCGGCCATAGGGGAGAATAGCTCCCAAGAAGATACAGCCCCCAGGGTGCACAGGGGCAGAGTCAGGTGATGCCAGTTAGCCAATAGGGCTGTAGGATCTCCCTGCAGGGGAGATTGGATACATTTGGCGTGCTGAGCCCACGCTAGTCGATGTCAGGAGCAGCTAGGGGAAGGAGTTAGGGTGCAGGAGTCAGTGACTCTCTGCACTAGGCCAGCAGCCCCCTAGGCCCCAGATAGTCCTGAGTCACCAGTAGTTGAGTGTTGTAGGGACAGGCCCCAGGTTAGGGACCCTGCCCCTTACTACACAGAGTCAGTTAGGGACAAAGCGGATGCCGCGCGTCCATCCAGAGGTTTGGGCTCAGACCTCCGCTGCCGCTGCAGCAGCCATCCGGGTTGTATCGCCCCAGACGGTAGTTCCTGGATTCGTCAGCCTTCAGATCCTTTGTGAAGCTCCTTGGCAGGCCCGGGCACTGGAGTGCTCGGCAGGTAACCACCAACAAGTGCACCAACGATCCTACAATATTATTAATACGGGACTAGTGGCTGCGCAGTCACACATATCTCCCTTTAAGGGTGTGGGACATATTGTGTGGGGTTATTGGACATGGGGTGGGATCACCCGGTGTAGGTGGGAGCATCCTGCGAGACGCAGTAGTCAGTGTCTCCTCTAGAGAGGGACACCTGTTGATTTATGAATACGTACATGCTATGCAGTAAAGCCAGTTCTGTTTTACATCTGTTTGCTTAACGTGATTGTTTCCTGTGAGGGCCTCCTCCCACTCCATTGGGATCCCTTCCAGGTGGAGGAGTTGCACCATGAGATCGTATTATATTTATGTACCCCTGGCTCCCCAAGCGGAGGCTTAGGCTCCTGAGAGCCCACAGGTTACACAGCAGGTAGTAGCATCTGTATTCGACAGGGAATAACCGTTACATTTGGAGGCGCTGCTGAGATAGCCCTGGGGTGCCCTATCCTGTAGTTAAAATATCCTATCAGTCAGCATGTCTGCGCTCACGCCCAAACAAGTGGCCGACTGGGCCGAAAAGCTAGGAGAGCTCCTGCGACACGTAGTCGCCGTAGACAGGGTACCTGCCGATGTATCCATGTTTACTGTCTGCAGCGCAGTAGAGACATTACCTGGTCTGGCGGGCGCTTGCCTCATCAGCCAGCACTTCAACATTGACCGGCAATGGAACACTCTATTGCTGGCCACCGAACAAATACGGATATAGTGCGAGCCGTAATCAGAGCCTACCTGAAAGAAACCAATGAACTCCCGATGGCCAATCCACTCCTTGACCCTGTACTGAGAGAGGAGTGCAACAGAGTATATGCCTTAGAGCGTCACGGGGACCTCAACAATCGTCAACGTGGACTGACGACCATTTTACCAGGGGGAGTGCAACGCATGGCCGTCTGGTGCTGTTATCCAGATCGAGATGAGACTGATCATCTGTTCTCTCTGGAGAGTGCCCCTGAGGAAGAGACCCAGAGAGGGTATAGGGTAATACCCGATGTGAAAGAGTAGACGACCAGAATTCCTCTACGAACCTACGTGTATGTTCAAAATATCTCTCCATTTCCGATGGACATTGATGTAGGACAAAGTCTGGGCAGCATTTATCCCGTCAGCCCGGTAGAAACAGTGCCCCAGGTGAATGCTGCTGCAGTGGGTGAACAGTTAGTCGATCTGGACTTCAACTTCGGAGACTCGATGCTGCCAACTGAGTGGAAGGATCGACTGACGGCCAAGCTGAATGAAAGAAGGACGGTATTATCCACCAGTGAGATGGATGTGGGCCGCAGTCACAGCGCCCAGCACACCATTAGGCTGAGTGATGCCACTCCGTTCCGTGAACGCTCTCGTCGCATCGCCCCCAGGGATGTGGACAATGTAAGGAACGTCCTGAAGGAAATGGAGACCGCTGGAATATTGACGGAGTCTCTGAGTCCTTATGCATCACCCATTGTGGTGGTAAGGAAGAAGAATGGATCTGTAAGATTGTGCGTCGATTATCGAACTCTGAATAATCGTACGGTACCCGATCAATACAACCTCCCTCGCATTGAAGAAATCCTGAATGCTCTAAACGGGAGCCAATTGTTTAGTGTGCTCGACTTGCGATCTGGGTACTACCAGGTACCTATGAGTGAAGAGGACCAGGACCTTCGTCTGCCCCCTGGGCTTCTACCAATTTACGCGTATGCCCCAAGGTATATGTAGAGCTCCTGCTACCTTCCAGCGACTGATGGAGAAAACAATTGGGGACATGAACCCTCAGGAGTGTCTTGTCAACCTGGACGACATCATTGTCTTTGGGAAGACCCTGGAAGAGCACAAAAAGAGAAGCTGTTGAAGGTGATAGACCGTCTTGGAAAAGAAGGATTGAAGTTATCCCTCGACAAGTGTCAGTTTTGTCACACCTCGGTGACCTACGTGGGACACATCGGTTCTGCTCAAAGCATTGCTACCGATCCAGCCAAAGTAGAAGCGGTAGTGAACTGGCCGCATCCCGAGAATGTCACGGAATTGCGATCATTCCTCGGTTTCTGTGGGTATTACCGTCGCTTCGTGGAAGGGTACTCTAGTCGAGCTAAACCCCTGAACAATCTGCTGAAGATATACCCTGAAGATACCGGAAGGAAGGCCACGTCGGCCCGTCAACCGTTTGGCGATAAGTGGACGCCCGAGTGTGAACGGGCCTTCCTGAACTTGCAGAAAAGCCTGACTGAAGCACCAGTGCTTGCGTATGTTGATCCAGAACAACCATACGTTCTGCATGAGGATGCCAGTCTCAATGGACTGGGCGCTGTCCTGCATCAGAAGCACCCCGAGGGTCTTCAGCCTGTAGCCTACATCAGCCGCAGTCTGACACCCAGTGAACAGAAATACCCTGTACACAAGCTAGAGTTCCTGGCTCTCAAATCGGCGATCACAGAGAAACTTCATGATTACCTCTATGGTGTTACGTTTGAGGTAAGGACGGATAACAATCCCCTCACGTACATCAATACTTCCGCCAAGTTGGATGCAGCAGGGCACCAATGGCTGGCAACCCTATGTACAGTAGAGGCAACGCTTATTCTAACATTTGCCTTAAACTAGCCGGGTTACATTCAGGGTATGTGCTGGGTATGTTCTGGGCTAGTTTGAGGCATGTTTAAGGCATTTCTGCATTGATTAACGACCCATAGGATTAACACAGCAGGAATCCCTGGCATTCCAATTCAGTTTGAATGGGACTGCCAGGGACCCCCACTGTTAATCTGATAGGCCATTAATCAATGCAAAAATGCTGGGGCTAGTTGAAGGAAATGTATTCAGAATGTACCTGGGTGTACCTGGGTTTTTTGGGGAATTGCGACTGGTTTTTGTTAGAATAATCGCTGCCTCTACTGTATAATCACCACCATCCGGTTAGTATTGCAACATCTTGCAGGAGTCCCCGGAAAACATAAACTGGCGGACCGGTGGCGAGACGGTGTATATGAAGTAGAGTCAGATGCCTGGCATTCCGGTCTATCGCATCAATACTGGCCACACTGCTCAACGGTGAGTCCGACTTAGCAGAGATGGGTCAAGAGACAGTAAATAATGAAACCCACTCTGAAACTCCTGAAGACCCTATGGAAGGACCCTCTCAAAGGAACTATTCCCAAGAAGGGGCATCTCCCAGAGGAGCTACGGGTAAAGGGCCCTGTAGGCCAACGCCTACTAAGGTGGCACCAACAGGCCAGCCTTTGGATCCACAGAGCCCATGCTTTGAGCTTAACAGAGACTGTTCAGAGACATTTCTCCCCTCAAGGGAAGAATCTGAGCCTCAGGACTGTACTTATTACTCCCCAGAGGGAGTTGCTGAAGAACAGCTCCGTAGGAGCCAAATGGTCAGGTACCCTCCAAATCGGGTAACCTATGATCAAATTGGGGCACCCCAGGCTCAGCAGTGGTCTTCAGCAGAATGCAGTCCGTCATTGTGATGTTCACTGAAATGTGCAATCTGATCTAGAAATGATAAGTTAAGATCGCACTGATTGTTGCATTTTTATTATATAATGATGTTGTGCCATTTTCATTATATAACTTTTGTACATAGTTATATTGAGTTGTGTCCCAAGCGAGGACGTTGGGGTTTTTACCAGGGGGAGGATGTAACCAGGTTCCCCCGTTACCTCCGCTGATGGTGGGGGCTGCCGGAGCCAAGCGGCAGCCCCGCCGGCGTTCCTGGAGGTTGGGGGCCGAGCAGGGAGCACTCCGGTGCTCGGAAGGTCCCCGGCGTGTCCCGCGAGGGGTGCCGCCATTGCCTAAGAAGTTGCGCATGCGCAATGGGTCGCGGCAGCCGGTGGCCACTGTGGAGGTTGGCGCATGCGCAAAGGAAGTGCGCGCGAGGCTGCCATAGGGGAGAATAGCTCCCAAGAAGATACAGCCCCCAGGGTGCACAGGGGCAGAGTCAGGTGACGCCAGGTAGCCAATAGGGCTGTAGGATCTCCCTGCAGGGGAGATTGGATACATTTGGCGCGCTGAGCCCACGCTAGTTGACGTCAGGAGCAGCTAGGGGAAGGAGGTAGGGTGCAGGAGTCAGTGACTCTCTGCACTAGGCCAGCAGCCCCCTAGGCCCCAGATAGTCCTGAGCCACCAGTAGTTGAGTGTTGTAGGGACAGGCCCCAGGTTAGGGACCCTGCCCCTTACTACACAGAGTCAGTTAGGGACAAAGCCGATGCCACGCGTCCATCCAGAGGTTTGGGCTCAGACCTCCGCTACCGCTGCAGCAGCCATCTGGGTGGGATCGCCCCAGACGGTAGTTCCTGGATTCGTCAGCCTTCGGATCCTTTGTGAAGCTCCTTGGCAGGCCCGAGCACTGGACTGCTCGGCAAGTAACCATCAACAAGTGCACCAACGATCCTACAATATTATTAATATGGGACTAGTGGCTGCGCAGTCACACATATCTCCCTTTAAGGGTGCGGGACATATTGTGTGGGGTTATTGGACATGGGGTGGGATCACCCGGTGTAGGTGGGAGCGTCCTGCGAGACGCAGTAGTCAGTGTCTCCTCTAGGGAGGGACACCTGTTGATTTATGAATACGTACATGCTATGCAGTAAAGCCAGTTCTGTTTTACATCTGTTTGCTTAACGTGATTGTTTCCTGTGAGGGCCTCCTCCCACTCCATTGGGATCCCTCCCAGGTGGAGGCGTTGCACCACGAGATCATATTATATGTATATACCCCAGGCTCCCCAAGCGGAGGCTTAGGCTCCTGAGAGCCACACAGGTTACACAGCAGGTAGTAGCGTCTGTATTCGACAGGGAATACCCGTTACACAATATAAACAGGTGATGTTATGAATATATGATTAAGATATACCACTCACATTTTAGTGAGTAATTCAGGCGGTCTAGTGATTAGGAGAAACCAACTCATATATCCTCTAGGCAACCTCGTCAAGCATCCATCAGACCCAGAAAGAGAAGCAAGGGAGGGAAGGGGATTCCTACATAAAATGAAAAACAATAGTAATAGTACAGGTTTCTTTTATCAATAAAAAAGGTTAAAATATGTATATCACACTCACAAATATAAGTGGTTTTAAAGCAGTTAGACCACCCAGGGTCAGAGGCATAGACGTCAACAATGTGGACCTGCACTGTGACGTACATCACCAATGGTACCCAATTGACTAGTTAAAGGGGATTTCCACAAAACAACACACTCTTTATAGCCCTTGAGGAAGTTTACATAGCGAAACCTGAAGGGCATGGCCAACACAGGAGAATCATTGAGGAGCAGTCGGGGAGAAGTTTGCTGCTAGAAACCTCACATTTTTTGGTACTGACGTCACCCGCAAAGTATACCTGCAACGGTGGTCTAACTGCTTTAAAACCACTTATGTTTCTTAGTGGTTATTATATTATGAATAATAATAATAAGATTTTAAAAAAAATGTACTGTATGTCTTTTGGCCTTCCCTGCAACCTATGCATTACTGAGAGATGGAACTGTAACTATGGTTCTGGACGTACAGTCAGTAGCAGATTTCCCATTAGGCCCATTAGGCCCATTAGGCCCAGGCCTAGGATGACAAAATTTTGGAGCAGCAATTATCTCCGCCCCATATACTTATGCCGGGCTCTCGGGCAAATCGGATCTAATGGGAAATCATTTTATCTGTAGCGGCCTGCTCCTTATTTGCTGCCCTCCTCCTCCTTCTGGTCCGCAGCGTCAAATGACGCCGCAGACGTCATCAACTTGACGTCACGGCGTCGCGTTGCCATGCTGCATCACATGATGTCGCATTACCATGGCAACGTAACATCGTACAACATCATTTTGGTGACGTCCGCAGCATCATTTGACGCTACGGTTCACAAGAAGGAGGGAAGCGCCAGAAAAGGAGGTGGTCGCAACAGTTGTGACTAGAGGCGTTGGATTTTGAAATCCACCGCTGCATACAGTACATACACATATATTATTAAACAAGCCAAGCACTGTGCGTGCCAAAGCCAAAGCCATCCTGGATACTATGTAATTGGTTGTTGTTGTGCAGCCTACAATTACAGTTATCAAATGCCAATTTCCCCGACCTAAAACCTATGCGGTTCTGCTCCGGAGACCCCCTGCTACAATACAATAGGAATTACATTTTTATTTTAAAATAATTTTATTCCTGGCGAGATTAATCTCTCTGCAGTAGCTATATCTCGCCAAGGGAGCCCTTCTCGGAGGGCAGGTCCTATCTCCGCAGGCAACTCGCCATGTTTGCTAATGTTGCTCTCACTCATATTGGGGGCCTTTCTGCATAACGTGAGAGCAACTCTGCAAAAACATTGCGAGTTTAAAACCCAGCCGGATATTTCTACCGGACTTTACTGCATAGGCCGCTGTATGTTAAATACAAAAAAATGTGTAATAGTAGCAGCCCCAAATGTTGTGTGATTAGCCTTGTTTGTTAGATGCCACGTTTAAGGAATATCATAGTGAATACTGCAATCGGCTGGCAGAGCATCCCATCTGGGACTAATTAGTTGTAAGTATACACACCTCAGATAAGCACTGCTGCGGATCAGATAGAAAAGTACCCCTTTACTTTGAAAGTTTTTTTGTTTTGTTTTTAAAAGAGCATGTAACTTCATGAAGCCGTGGTGCTGCTGGTTCAGAAAAGGAAAACCTGCTGGTAGTTACTGCATGAACAGAAAAAGTGACAGAGGTCACATCAGTCCCTTATTAATTGCACTCTAGCAGAATGATGGGATACCTAACTCATTAGAAGGAAACACATAAAATGTAATGTGTATATATATATGATAAACCCTAAAAAGTGTCACGTTCAAGACACATCAAATTAGCTAATCCTAACAGATATGTGCCTTCCTAAATATATCAGGAAACGAGTCAATAGAATCACTCATGAGTGATACTATTGACTCGTTTCCTGATGAGTGATACTATTGACTCGTTTCCTGATATATTTAGGAAGGCACATATCTGTTAGGATTAGCTAATTTGATGTGTCTTGAACGTGACACTTTTTAGGGTTTATCATATATATACACATTACATTTTATGTGTTTCCTTCTAATGAGTTAGGTATCCCATCATTCTGCTAGAGTGCAATTAATACGGGACTGCTGTGACCTCTGTCACTTTTTCTGTTCATTATAGTCTTTTTCCCTGTGCACCAGGCCTACATCATTTTGATATTATGGTTTGAGCAGTGTTTCATCTCTCTTCTACATTCTATCACCGGTAGTTACTGCATGACAGATTAGATCAAGAGATTAAGCCGTATTGAGGCTTAATATTACCGGAGGAGCACTTCAGCTGACACAGGTATCGCAGAGCTGCATGCTTACTCAAACGATGTACCCCACATACGTTTCGGGCGAAAACCACGCCTTCTTCCTGGGGTGAGCTAACGTCCGCCCCTATATACCAAAAAAGGGTCGTCATGGCAACCCGTATGGCGCTTGTTACTTATGAACACTTTGTGCTTCATTCTAATTGGCCAAATGCAACCTGACAGCAGGGAGATGCTGGGGATGTAATGACCAGGTACTTAATATCCATGCTGTTAGGGAAGTGACTGAGATACTTCAGGTAGCCAGGAAACAGATTTCACAGGAACGCAGTATACATAAATCCTTCTTTAAGTCCAGATGGGTTCAGAGTATTTAATGTATAAATCCAGCGGGCCTCTAACTGTCATAATGCTTTGTCCCAATGTCCTCTTCTTATAGACTGAGGAATACGATCATTCCTCTGGAACATGATACTTCTGTATCGCCTACATGTTTATTTCATACGTGGCACGATAGGGGTGTATCCACAGCATTTCAAATAGTACCTAGATGTTCTAAGATTCTTACCTTAAATTCCATCCGTGTTTTTCCCCGTATTTGAGGCCGCATACACAGGTAGCAAGATAAATAATTCCCACTTATCTGCAGTTTATGAAATGTTTTTGATGAAAATGTTTACTGCCATTTGAATTACTGAAAATTTGACTATTGACACTGACTCACGGGTCTTACATCTTTGGCGTTTGAAGCAGCCAATAGTTTACTTGCCTAGCCAAGTGTCCTTCGCATTTTTGTTAGTCCTTACAAAATGACTGTTAACCAATGTATCTTTCAGGTTTCTGGATCTGCACCAGGTGATATTAGTACGCATCCCCAGCACTTTTTTAAGGTCAGTGTCATTTAGTAGCACATGCCAGTGTCTATCTAGAATGGTGTTGATTTCTTTCCATTGTGCATTGAAAGGTGTTATACATCTAATTTCCTTATTATTATCAAAAGGGACGCCCTTGAAGATGTCAGGGCCCTATGATAGGCCTTCTTGATGCAGTTCCTGCTATAGCCGTGATAAATTAATTTGGAACTCATTACTTTGCCTTGATTTTTAAAATCCTCAATATCTGAGCAATTACGGTGAATACGCAGGAATTGACCCATGGGAATCCCACATTTTAATGCTGTAGGATGTTTGCTATCAAATTTAAGAAAGCTATTGGTTGCCGTGGGTTTGGAGTAGCTTATGGTTGTAAGTGGACCATCCTCTGATTTTCTGATTGTGAGGTCTAAAAAATGTATCTGGAGTTCACTAACCTCCGAGGTGAGTTTTAGATTATGGTCATTAAGATTAAGTAAAGTGATAAACTCAGTAAGCAAGGATTTACTGCCATTCCACAAGAGGAGGATATCATCTATGTAGATAAGCTATACATCGATACAACTAGTATATCGATGCATGGCTTCTGAAAACACACGGACCTCCTCCCACCATCCTAGATAGAGGTTTGCATAAGTAGGGGCACACGTAGTGCCCATTGCCGTCCCTTGTATTTTTAGGTAATGTTTTTTATCGAAAATGAAATAATTGTGGCACAGGATAAATTTAATCAGTTCACCGATAAAGTTGTGATGTTAAAATTTCGGCTCCTGGAGGAGAGATAATGTCTTAGAGCCTTTAGCCGTACGTCGTGTCTAATACTTGAGTAAAGTGACTCCACATCAAAGCTCACTAAAAGTGTATGCGGACCAACTGTTATACCATCCAGATGTGCTAGGACGTCCTTAGTACTGTATCTCTCACATATGAGGGCAAAGCTGTGACAAATGTCTCATTACCTGATCTTCATAGATTCTTGCCCGTTCTGTGAGATACCCAAGGTCAGAGATTATAGGTCTTCCTGGAGGTTTAGCCAATTTTTTATGTACCTTCGGTATGCTGTAGATGGTGGCTATGGTGGGATTGGTAACCATTAGAAATTCAAATTCTTTCTTAGAGATGATTTTATCTTCTAGTCCTTGTTTAAGGATTATGGATAGTTCCTTGATAAATAAATCTGTAGGGTCCTTATTAAGTTCTCTGTTGCATTTGTTGTCATTTAGTAGCCTTTGATTTTCAGCCACATAATCTGCAGTGATCTGTAATAAAAAAAAATATGTAATATATCATTATAAGATCAGGGGCTATGGCAGCCTAAGCAGGTTCTCAATATGTTATGCCTTAAATGTGACATTGAAATTAGTCTATTTACTCATTTTTTAGAGTTTTAGCTATTACAAACTCCCATAGACGAGGGTCTACAGCGGTTAGATGTATCACACTACTCAGCTAGACTTATCAGTTTCATGTATAAACCTTATTAAAGAGTATTAATACAGCATATTGATTGAAAAATTGAATTGATACACACTAACTAGTGGAACAGGTTTATTAATATATATTCTTTGTCTCCCAGTGTGCTACATGTACATGTGCTGAATATTCAGTGATTTATCACTGCATTTCCCTCTCGGGGTTTGTTCTGTGGATATAATCAAATATAAGATCAATCAATACAGTGTTGCAATATTGATACATTATATCATTTTGCTGGCTTAAGGTCACACACACAAATGTGATATGCCTTAAATGAGGCACACTCTGTGCTACACCTATTGAAACATTTTCTTGTTACAACAATGAAAATAGCCACAGTTGTCTAAACACTTTTTGAAGTGAGGTATTTCATAGAGCCAACATTTGATAGATCTTGTACCCCTGTACATTTCAACAGTTTGCACACAAAACAAATTGTGAATATGAATGATATGCTGTGCGGATTATATATCAACATCAACCTTCTAGTGTCACAATACTGACTTAGTAGTAATATACCCTAATACTTTGAATTCATGTCCAGACGGGTTTATAAGCTACAACACCTAGAACTGAGTTATTGTAATTTATTTTACTTGCTTTATTCTAAGTACCAATTTCTTTTAATTATTAAGGATTATATGTTATATTTTAAAATTAATTACATTACATAACCATTTTGACTTTGGTGTGCTAAATAGGGAGCTTTTTCTCAAGTGCCCTGCCGCACTTATGTCTCTTTAGTCCCTAAAGGAAGCCCTTCTCAGTAAGCACACTGAGGCCAGGAACGATTCACCTTTTATTTGGCAGGCCAGCCCGATTCCTTCTCGTGCAAGAGAGGTACTGTTTACACTCGACAGTCATGGAAAATCTTTCCTCGCATCTTGCATGCGGTTACTTCCCTGATTAGTCCCCCCAAGGCATTGAGGCCCTTGAGGCTAGTCACCACCCCCTAGCCCCGTGATAGGGTAAGGCAGACACCGCCTCACTCTCCGGGTAGCAGGCTACATCCTGGAATCAATCACTAAATTTGGGTCAGGAGCATCTTATAGTCCGGGGAGGGGTTAGTAACCCTGCCCCAAACTGAGCAGGTTATAGATGAAGGATCGGTGTCACATCCCACTACGTGCGACCCATTAACAGCTCCCCAGGCATGACGCTCCCAACTGCCATCCATCCTGCACCTGGCTATGGCAACAAAGTATCCAGTGTGCCAAGGGACTCAAATACTTGCGCATGTTAAAGGGATTTAACCCCAGCACTGCCTGCACTTACCAGGACTTACATGCTAGGGCCAGGTAATACATAGCCAGGGGCACTACGCTATATAATGTACACAAATATATATATATATATATATATATATATATATATATATATATATATATATATATATACATGTAGAGGTATCAGTACCGTGTTAGCCGAGCTTCAATAATCAAAAAATAAATAGATGATACCGTTCTGTGGCTAACGAAATGCTTTTATTTGTGCGAGCTTTCGAGATACACTGATCTCTTCTTCCGGTGATGTTACAATGAATGAAGCATATGGTATACTTAAAAACAGTGTCTCTTGGAATGTTATCTGTGCTGTTCCTTCCCCCGGTGGGGATGTGTTTTATGGCAAGAGGTGTCAAAAGTTACTGAAAGCAAGTGAAGAAAGAGTGTGTATGTGTATCAGTGTGAAGCACTGTATATACTGTGGGCTCTCCATTCATTTTTATTCACACTGATACACATACACACTCTTTCTTCACTTGCTTTCAGTAACATCGCCGGAAGAAGAGATCAGTGTATCTCGAAAGCTCGCACAAATAAAAGCATTTCGTTAGCCACAGAACGGTATCATCTATTTATTTTTTGATTATATATATATAAGAACGAGCAGCCAACACCTATATACCTTGGTTAGATCTGTTACATAGTAGCACCTAATATAGTATTAGATACACTGTGTGGTGATATTGACTGCTGCGTTTATTCCATCTGCACAACCCAGGCAATCCTTGCCTTTTTGCATTATATAGTCACAGCTGTGGTATATTTGGCTATACTATCTAAGTGGTAGCATTGATTTAGAGGATAATACATGCAGATGTGATTTAATGTGATACAATATTTTGTTTTGACTTGCATCTAGAGGATATTTAAGTCAAACGTTTAATGTGATTCAAGTGTGTATGTATGTTACTCATCACTTCAGTCTCAAAAGACACATAGAGACGAATACCACCTATATATACACCCCGCAATTACCTGATTTTGCAATCACACTGTCTACCACTTCCTAATTAAGAAGGTACAAGCCGCAAGGTAATAATTTTACCTAAACAATAGACAATAGCTGTGATATGTGGGATGTCTAGATGTGACAGGATTCTGATCTGTCAATAGTACTTACCTTACCATACCTGTACACATCAACCACAAGATTATAGGGATTTTTAATTATGTGTAATGAAAAGTTCAGTCCGCGCTCTGGCTCTTTAAACTTGGAGTGTTGGTCCCTCTCAGTTCTCTTGCTGCTTCTGTGTTTATGAGGTGTCTCCCCCACCTCCAAATGTGGTCTCCACCGGAACCCCGATGGTGATATCAATATCAGCAAAACAAGAAAAAACACAAAAGCGCACCAAGATGAGAGATAGATAATGTATTAGCAACAAATAATAAAATTAGTAATTTACATATAAAATTTCTTTAATAATCCCCGATTCTGGTGTCTATCACAGGAGTAGGGCATCACATAGGAAGTATGAAGGGTAATCTCAGTTCTGAGAGATCAGACCCGCGCGCTGGGGCTGTCTCTGTTCACTCTCCTGTCCTCCACGTGTGGTAGCGCTCCCTACAACCGGATGTGGAACCTGCACGCCCTGTCACCCGATTTAGGCTCCCCCGGCTCTTCACTCCACTACTCAATCCGGCTCCTACTCGGGGCTTAGTAGGACCTGAAGCATGGATCTTTTACTGCTATTGTGCTGGTATGGATGGATGTCCATTCTAAGGCTGCGTCCATAGGACTGCAGCCGTGCGGAGGCTGAGAGAAAGCGGGTGCTTTCCATGGCCTTTGTCCATGCGCCGTCCGGGGGCGTGTCGGGGGGGAGGGGCCTATGATGTCCCGTGAGTGTGAAAATCTTTTGAAAAAGACCTACGCTTCCGCATGCTTGCGGAAGCGTGCGCGAGCCCCTGCTAAAGCCGCTCTCATTGCGGCTGCAGGGGCTCACTGAGAAGCATCAGCGCGCCTCAGCACGGGTCAGCGCCTAAGCGCTGACCCTGGACGCAGCCTAAAGTGTCTGCTGAGTGACGACTGCACTACACCTTACTCTCACTGACACCCTACGCATTTCGTCAAGGATTTGACTTCAAGCGTGGGTGCTCTCTAAGAGGGAAGCATCCAGCTCATGACTGCAAGCCCACCGCTGCCTAACTGAGAAGTAAATGGGGGCACTCACTGTATCAGGGCCATTCATTACCTTGTTCAGGACAGTCACAGAGGTGCCTGAACTCACTATATCAGAGCCAAGTCCCTTCCCTTCAAAGGCTGAGATGTGCTTGTGAAACGAGTGCTCACCACACACAGGATGGAACCACAGGGCTGAGGTGGGGATGTCAAAATACACCGACCAACAACCGCGCAACCGCGTCCAGATTGCAGAGTCGTAGTCGTGTAGCTTGGTCAGGGTAGGAGAGGACAGAATAGTCGTGATACTCGCCATGGTCTAGGATAGGAGAAATCGGATGGTCATGCGTAGCTGGGGTCCAGGAGTAGAGAGGACAGAATGGTCATTGTGTGCAGCCGAGGTCCCGGGGTCAGAGAAGGTCTCTAGTACAAGTTGAGGTCAAAAGGTAAACAAAGAACAAGGCAGAATGCAAAACAACAGCAGGATGTTTGATGCAAGCACACGAAACATAAACACTGGGTTTATGCTCTGCCAATTTGTCTCAGGGCTGGATGAGCATATAAGAAGCCGGGAACCAATGGAAAGGCTCCTCCAGGCTGTGAGTCATGCATAATTATAGGTAGGCAAGAAAAAACAGGGATGCGCAAAAATAATAACAAAACAGTAGCAAAAAACAGGTTATCGAATCAATAGTAATGACTAAACTCTCCCTGCAGCTGGCCTAAATCCACCCAGAGAGAAAAAAGTCACACACGCCAGAAAAGGACCTAAAGCGCACAGGAGAGAAAAGACAAAAAACAAAACATAGTGTAATCTATTTTGGTATAGAAAACCCTGCTAAATAAAGGTCTACATTTACAGAATAAAAGATCAATATGGGCAGTGATCATAAACTCAGATGAACTGGCCCGAGAACCCCTCCTTCAGGTATCAGCTGGGCTCATCTGCCAAATGTATTACGCCAATGAGATTCTCCTGTTATAATGGTCTCCCGAGACAGCACACCGCCTCAATGGCTTTTACACAGGGATATGTATCCAGATAAGGAATCAAACCAGTATGTACTATATAATACACTTCCCAACATTTGTGGGATTTAGCACAGTATATGAATGTGAGATACTTCTTATCTCACAATTGCATCAATGTATTTATTGGTCTTCTTCCTTCCAGCATACCTTAAAAATAATTTAAATGATACAGAATTAATAATTTTGTTATCTACAAGATCAACATACTGTATCACTCACCTTTCTGGCTTAACTTCCTCTCCATTAAGGCTTTCTTATAAAATTACATTGTGTATATGTGTAGCGGAGTCTGGATAAGGTGTGAGGGGAGTTGTTGGAGGCCCCGCTGCGTGTGACCTACTACAGTATCACCCTACTGTCAATATACCCTTGCCTGGCCTGAAACCAGGGAGGTAACATCGTGCACCATCACATCACAAGGAGGGTACCGCTACCTCACATTTGGGTGGGACTGCATGTGTGGACACTGGAGTATAGGTGCCCAGGACACCCTTTGTACTTTGTACACAGTACTTTGGGGGAAAACCACGCAGATTGTTGTGTTGTGTCTATTCCTGATGAAGCACTACATGCGAAACGCGTCGAGGTCATGTGAGGCTGCTCCATGGATCGAAAGAATTTTAAGTTGGCGTCCGTGAGAGTGAGGGTGCTCCTGCAGCGTAAAGTGAGTAGATTGGGTCCGGACCATGTATATCATAGCATGTAGATGACACCGGTGCTCTCTGGCTTCCCACCTTGTGTGTTAAGGGCAATTGTTAGTTTAATTTAGTTAATTTATTATTATTAGCTTCACTTTATTGTGTGTTATGTTTGTAACTTATGGTATTGCCATCTACTGGTTTTAACATTATATGTTATACCCTAAGGGTTTTAATAAAATAAATAGTCACTTAGTGCGCCTATTCTGCCTTTTTTTTCTTGTTTGAGCTCCTGTATGGGAGCTCACTCTTTCGGGGGTGTGGAGTCCCTTTGGCAGATGGCAGCAAGAGGGCTAACATCACACAATGCAGTATATTCAAAGACAGCACCAGTGCGGAGTAACAGTTTTCCTTCTGTTGTGTATTGTTATTACATAATATCCTATAGTATATGTGTGTCAGTAAATACAAGTTATATATCATCTGGTGTGATACCTTTTATTACTGACTGTATTGGTTCCTATGAGGAGTCATCCTGCCAATGCTGTGGTCCCTCATAGGTGGAGGTGCTGCACTAAGAGAGAGAGAGAGCTCATCCCAGGCTCCCATAAGCAGAGGCTCAGTCTTCCTGTGAGCGTACAGGTATTAACAGCACACGTAGTCAGCTACCGCTTCCCTTAGGCATAGGTAAAGAGGGCTACATACAATACGTATCTCAACATTAAGTCATTTTCTATACATCATGTTTTTCCATTTTAATTGTGTTAATGGATAAGCAAATAAAAATCCATATTTATTCTTGCAGTCTAGACCTTTGTGTAGTGAACAATACCTGAAAAATAAGTGATTCTTAATACAGGGGTATGTGAAGTCCAGTAACTCATTGGAGGTTAGTGAACTTCTTGTTTTAACAATGTGTTAGTCACGCTTCACAATGTAACCTAAAGTAACAGACAAATGCTAAAAGTATATGACTTCTGTGCAATTTATAGAGGCAATAGAAGTGACTGCTGTCAGATTGAGAGAAGTTATGGACAAAAGCTGTCACAGACTTTGAGAAGGTAATTTATCACTGAAGACAGTTAATCTAGTATTTGTGACCTATGTGGCCTGAAGAGTTAATAGCAAATCTGCTCAGCTGCTCTGTTTTTGCTGATTTACTTGTATAGTATAATAGTCAATATGTGGATTTCTATCTAATTCTATATCATTTACATATTCTTTTACCTTACGCAGTGTGTCTGAACATTTATTGTTTTTGCTTTACAATGTAGAGCAACATTGTCTCTGTAATAATTGCATTAATAATCATATTGGACACTTTAGAAGGATTTTATTATTACTACATGCAGATATTGGTTTACACAATTAAAAACCTGGTACAATATTCTGACATAAATATGGAATTTAAAAATAATGCTATAATTCTACAATTTGTGATATTATAATTTATTTGGAAGATGTTCACCTTCATAAGTGATCAGCACTGCAGTTTAAGATAGTATGATATGTAGATGCCATAATTCCAATTAGATTGTGAGCTCTTCGGGGCTGGAACTCCTTTTCCTAAGTGTCACTTTTATAGCTCAAGATTTCTTCTCATTATTTGTTATTTGTATTATTTGTTATTTATACGATTGTCACGTGTGTTACTGCTGTGACCGAGGGTATCTCCTGCAAGTTTAAATGTCCCGGACACGTGACACAGGAGAATTAAACTTACAGGAGATACCAGTATCTCAGTGTAACATAGCCTGCCGACAGTTACTTCTTTTGCTGGGCCTTTCCTCTGTCAGTCCTGTCATTATAGGCAGTGGAAAGGTTAATTCCTTTCTTAGGCCTGTGTGTGTGTATTCCAGCCTTGAATAATGTATCAGTATTCAAGGGCAGGCCTAGCAACTCTGAGGATGTCAATCTGAGGGGTGGATATTGGTTGGAATTCCCCCTGATGTGTGTGGGCCAATCTGTATCCGGTTCTGGCTTGCTATGAGTCAGAGTCAGAGACACTCCCCAAAGATATTCAAATTGGGACATCCTCCTAAATTGGCAGTTAGTTATTCAGTTGAGAGATAAGAGTGAAGAGAAGAAGTTAGCACAGAGAAAGTCTCTCCCTCCCACCCACGCCTGGGTTGGGAGGGAAGGGAAAATATGCTACCTAGTCAGGGATCTGAGAGAGAGAGAGAGAGAGAGAGAGAGAGAAAGAGAGAGAGAGAGAGAAAGAGAGAGAAAGAGAGAGAGAGAGAGAGAGAGAGAGAGAGAGAGAGAGAGAGAGAGAGAGAGAGAGAGAGAGAGAGAGAGAGAGAGAGAGAGAGAGAGAGAGAGAGAGAGAGGTTAAAGAAGAATGCATATGCTGCTAAAGAGTATGTAAAGCCTGCCAATCTCTATCCTGGAGCTGACTGCTAATAAATACAGAAAAGACATGCTGTGTGTGTTCCTGTCTCTGTGATGGAGTGAAATAGGTGAAAGATCAGTGCGCAACTAAATAAAACAATTCAAAAATGTGTAGTGAATAGTGATATAATAAATCGAATATATACGTGACCTTAAGCCAACAGTGGACAAAAATGGAGCATCTGCAGCTGCGGTTGCAGGGATGGCCCAGAGCACCCCCTAAAACTTACAGATAAAAACAGAAAAAACACAGCGCACAACGCTCATAGTGCATTAAAAATATATTGACACAAACAATTGTTAGAGTAGGTAATGTGCGTACATCAAAGTGATATTAAACAGGCATGTTAGGGAATTATGTTACCCATACACCACGTGGAAGCCGAATTGGATGTCGTCACAGGTATAGGAAACTACTTTGTGGTAACCTTGTTCCTGTAGGGTAAGTAGGAGTCTTTCAAAGTCCCCGCTCGCATGTATACAGAGTCCAGCCCATCTGTGGCTCACAGGAGAATGGCTGCTTCAGACAGAGCTCCACGCCGGCTGGATTCCTCTGGCTGTCCTCCGTTCAGGTACTTCCGGGTTGGTGACGTCATTAGTACTCGCGTTGCACACCTCCTACCGGTACCGGATCAGCTCACAATATTGGGACAAGGCAGTAAGGCAGAACACTGACAAACTCTATCCAACGCGTTTCGAAACCATACGGTTTCTTCATCAGGGAACCACCTTGCAAAGAAGCACCAGGAGTCCACAACAGCCAGGAGTGAGAAAGAGCTACTGCATATAACAGCTGAGACTGCTATCTCACTCCTCAGCACTCCACACGAGCACAAGGAGCAGAGCCAGAGGGTTTGATTACTGTCTTCATTTGCTATTCCCATTAACCTTTCATTGACTGTTGTGGATTCCTGGTGCTTCTTTGCAAGCTGCTTTCTTGCAAGCTGTGTTCAGCTTTTACTGTACCATTGCCCACAATTTCTTGTGGTACTTGAACTACTGGCATTGACTTTAGTGGATTCTTGCTGCCCTGCTATTAGCTGTTTAGCTGTATTTAGCCTACACTGTATGTTTGCTATCTATTTTCAGGGGTGTCTGATTTGACCAGTTATAGGGGAAGGGAGGCTTAGGGAAGTACCTCTGGGACCTTTTAGACCCGGGGGAATGGGAGAGATGAAGAGGTAGTCCCTCGAAACGTCGCCCCCCTAGCATACTTGCCGTTCTCCGTTTTTTGTGTATATTCCTTGTGTTTCATGTTTTTTCCCCTTTTCCTTTCCCCCGCCCCCACCCCTCACTTTGTGACATGCCCATTTGTGGTACTGGTTTCTGCAAACACATTTGATTTATTTCTGGTTCGTTTTATTATTTAATGTTTATTCTGCATTACAACTGTTTTCATCATTTAGCTATTAGACAGTGAGTGCTGGTACTTACGTAGATTTGTTAATCCACAGGGTATCCTTTCTGGCTGGACACACTGCACCAGAGGAAGACCAAGGTAACCTGTCCCTTCTTCCCTCCTATTCCGGTCCTGGCTGTCCCCATACCACATCAGAGCCCTCAGCCCTCCTGTTACCAGCAGGTTACAGCACAACCACCTGAGAGTAGCCAGAAAGGAGTGTACCCCCCAATCTCACTTAGGGGGGGTATGGTAAAAGGGTTACATCAGTAAGAAGGGGGCTTAATAAAAATAATAGAAGTAGCTTCTTTACCATAGTGACTAGCCGCTGAGGTCTGAAGGGGTTAAACTGGTTTGTTGGGGGTTTGTTGGTTTGCTGGTTTGTTGGGGTTTGTTGGTGATGGAGTGGGTAGGGGAAGGGGGTAATTGCCCCGGGTAGGTGGTTAGGCCACCCGGTAGGGTTGCAGGATGGGTTAATCCTTAATTACCATAGCGGTTACTACCGCTAAGGTAATTAGGGATGAACTCCTCCCGCTACCCACGGCTTATTCACCCACCCCAGGGTAACTACCTCCAACAAACCACAAAACCAATCCCCCACCTCCCCCACACACACTGAATGGGAAATGCCCTAGCAGCCATATATGGCTAATAGCAGTAAAGTAAAATACATTAAAAATGTTTTACTTACCCCGCCATCCTCCTCTTGCTCCTCTTGATACCACCATCATTGGATAAAGAAAGTGCCGATACCCAATCATTAAAATCCTTAATTACGTTAGCACTTTCTGTTCTGTTCTTTAACTTGAGGATTATTGCTTCATGGGTCAAGAGTTGTTCATGCCGCAGTTGGATGAGGAGGATGAAAGCATTCATCCCGGTAAGGTAAGGAACACATTGATTGTATTTGATTTAATTGTGATTTTTCTTTTAGCAGTGCCATTGATTGCCAATCTGGAAAAATATGCCCACCATTGCAGGCATACATAATCACATTTGCAATCAATGGATGTATTGGCTATTGTTTTTTTCTTTTAATGTTTGTTTTATTTACATTTGTTTTTAACCATCACAAATGGGCAAGAAACACATTGATTGTAATTAATTTAATTGTGATTTTTTTTAGGGTGCCCATTGTTTGCAACTCTGGCTATCTGTGCGCCCGATTGAGGCATACATAACACAGTGGCAATCAATGGATGTATTGGCTACTGTTTTGTTTTTTATTGTATTTAATGTTTGTTTTATTTACGTTTTTTTAACCATCACAAAAGCTATTTATTATTATTATTATTATTATTATTATTATTATTATTATTATTATTATTAATATATAGTATTGAAGCAGGGGGGTTGCAGAGCTAAACCACATTAATTTCACCCAATGGGACTCCCTGCTTCCTGAGGCGTCGCTATGGGGTGCCGGTATCACCTGCAAGTTTAATTCTCCTGCGTCACGTGACCGGGACATTTACACTTGCAGGACATTCCGGCACCCCATACAGGGTTCCGGAGACCACCTGCCTAATAATACGTAATTAAAATACAATAAAAAGATTGAGATTGCCTGTTAGAGATTGTCAGGAATCGGCGTTCTCCTCGCTTCCCACACAGAGCACCCTCTCTCCGCAGGGAGCCCCTGGACCCACAAAACAATCCTGCCTTACCGTCCTCCACGACTCCTCGCCCCTGCCGCCGTCGCGGGATCACTCCCCTCGGCGATTCCTCTGCTCAGCGCCGGGCGCGCCCACGCTCTCCTGCACGCACACCTACACGCACACCAGCCTCAGACGTTATGTGCATGCATTCCCAGCTTACAGAGCACACGCCTAACAGAGCACTTTTAACCACTGCTCCTGCAGTGAGGCGTCGCCCCCAAGCATCACACAGTTCCATGCAAATCAATGATTACACTCAGCTGGGCTGTAACACCTCCCTCCTATCAGGGAGGACTCCTTGCAGTCCTCCAGGCTTGCCCCCTTTTCCCATTGGCCTGCCCAGCTTTATTATGCCTGTGCTTCCCATCACTCGTCGCTCGACATAGTTCTGTATGGAAGCATTTGACTACTCTCTCAGTGACTCCTCAGGTATTGACGCGGATTGGACGACTACCCCCTCTGGCTCTCGACTTCGACTCTACTTGGACTTCGTGACTTCTGGCATCCCTGTAACACGGCTTATACCTTTGCGCATCCGCAACTCTCCTATCCCTGATCTTGGCAACGGCAATAACTACTCCTCCTCCACTACCGGTACCGCCAAGTATTGTCTTCATTACTATACCTGACCTGGCAACACTAACACCACACTCCGGACGCGCTCCCTTTGCTGCGGGTGCGTGTATCCCTACGTCCCACCTCAGCAGAGGGGACGGGTCTGGTCTGCGGGCAGCACCGGCGTAACATTATGTCGAGCCCACAAGACGCAGACCAGACCGAACTTCAACAGTTTCTCTCTAATCTCCTTCAGCATAACCAGGCCATGGCGGATCATATTGTGACACTTACACGCCAGGTCACAGTACTCTCAGACAGGGTACCGACCGCGACCCCGCCAGATGTAAGCCCCCATTCCGCAAGCGCAGTTAGCAGCTCAGATGTAAGGATTCCTCCCCCCAAGCCTTATGCAGGTGAACCGCAAGATTGTAGGGGTTTCCTAAACCAGTGTGAGGTGCAGTTTGAAATGGCTCCCCATCTCTACAATACTGATCGCAAGAAGGTAGCCTACATTTATAACCTCCTCACTGGCAGCGCCCTGGCTTGGGCTTCCCCGGTTTGGGAGCGACGTTCTGACCTTACCCAAGATTACCCGGCATTTAAAGCCGAGTTTCAACAAGTATTCGATTCTTCCGCTCGTCGGGATATGGCATCTTTTTCTCTCCTCCAGATCACTCAGGGGCGGCGAATGGTGACGCAGTATGCTGTGGAATTCCCGACTCTAGCAGCCGAGACTAACTGGGGACAAGAGGATCTCGTCTCCGTGTTCTGGCAAGGCCTGGCAGATCCCATCAAGGATGAACTCTCTCGCCAATCCAGGCCGGATCAATTAGAGGTCCTCATTGATTTGGCTGTCCGAGTGGATCAACGTATCCAGGTACGCTGCTCAGAGCGTCAGCGCACTCGCGTCCATAACTTTCAAGTTCCGTTCTCCAGTACTCCCAGCAACACTCCTGCACTGGAGTTGCCAGAGCCAATGCAATTGGGGGTACAACGCATCCACACACCGATACGGCAGATCCGTCACGCCAGTGGATTGTGTTTCTACTGCGGATCCATGGAACATCTGGTTCGGGAGTGTCCACTGCGTCCGGGACGGGAACACCCAGTGAGTACAGAGGGGCTCTCTCTGGGTGTAATGTCTCCACGTCCCCTTTCTAAAGGTGAACTCCCTAAGAAACTTACATCTCCAGTCTCCCTTTCAGGCGATAAGTTCAAGACTTCTACCGCCGCTTTCATTGACTCAGGAGCTGGAGGAAACTTTGTGGATCTTGTATTCGCCAGGTTAAAACGCATACCACTCGTGAGAAAGAAGGTTCCCATCGCACTTGTCGGTATCGATGGACGTCCTCTTACCCCGGCCCACATCTCCTTAGAGACGGCTCCCTTGCTTCTGTCCTCACATCTGCACAAGGAGATCTTAGTTCTCGATGCCATTCACGCTCCTCGGATACCCATCACCCTTGGTCTTCCTTGGCTACAGCTTAACAATCCTCTGGACTTCCTCTGCCCCCATTTCCTGGAGGCCGAGGTCAGGCGAGACTCATCAACTGCTGGCCAATACCTCTGTTCCCGAAGTTATTCTACCTTTCTTTTACCATCAATTCCGGGACGTTTTCAATAAGGTACAGTCAGACCTCTTGCCGCCACACAGGACTTACGATTGTCCGATCGATCTAGTTCCAGGTTACTCCCTACCCAAGTCCAAGACCTACCCCTTATCGTTACCAGAATCTCACGCTTTGGATGAATATATCCAGGAGAATCTCAAGAAAGGCTTTATTCGTCACTCCAATTCCCCAGCAGGGGCTGGGTTTTTCTTCGTCAAGAAAAAGGACGGGTCGTTGAGGCCTTGCATCGACTACAGGGGTTTAAACCACATCACTATTAAAAATCGTTACCCCCTTCCCCTAATTACCGAACTGTTCGATAAATTACAGGGGGCCAAGATTTTTTCCAAGTTGGATCTACGTGGTGCCTATAACCTGGTGCGCATCAGGAAGGGGGATGAATGGAAGACGGCCTTCAACACGCGTAGTGGACACTACGAATATCTAGTAATGCCTTTCGGCTTATGTAATGCTCCCGGTGTCTTCCAGGATTTCATCAACGACGTCTTTCGTAAGGTACTCAATATTTTTGTTATTGTATACTTGAATGCTATCCTGATTTTTTCCAAAGATCTCCAGGACCATATACGCCACACCTCCTACGTCCTTTCCCGTCTCCGTGAACACCATTTGTATGCCAAACTGGAGAAGTGCACCTTTCATACGACCTCTACTCTGTTCCTGGGGTATATCATTTCCGATGAGGGATTTATGATGGACTCCGGTTAACTTCAAGCAGTCACTGAATGGCCAAGACCCAACTCTCTCAAGGCCATACAACGTTTTTTAGGGTTCGCTAATTACTATCGTAAGTTTATACGGAGTTTTTCCACCATTGTGGCACCCCTCACTGCGCTCACCAAAAAAAGAACTGATCCTTCTGCTTGGTCACCCGAGGCTATCTCCGCCTTCGAGACACTCAAGGAAGCCTTTATATCCGCACCTATTCTCCGTCATCCCAACATCGAACTTCCCTTCGTCCTGGAGGTCGACGCTTCTGATTGCGGTGCTGGTGCCGTTCTTTCCCAGAGACCCACACCCCAAGACAAGTTACATCCCTTTGAATATTTTTCCAGGAAATTCTCGTCTGCCGAGAGGAACTATGACGTGGGTAACAGGGAACTTCTGGCTGTGAAGATGGCTCTTCAAGAGTGGAGACACCTGCTGGAGGGGTCAAAAGAGCCGTTTACTATTCTCACGGACCACAAGAACCTTCTTTACATAGAGAACGCTCGATGCCTTGGTCCACGACAGGCTCGTTGGGCTCTTTTTTTTTCTCGATTCGATTTTTACCTGTCCTATATTCCCGGGACCAAGAACGTAAAGGCAGACGCACTCTCCCGTATACATTCTTCTGAAGAGAGGCCAGAGGAATCGTTGGAGACTATCCTTCCGCATGAGAGGATTCTCGCCACGTCTACTTTCAAGAATCTTGACAAGATTTTGCACTCCCAGAAATGCATTCCCAAGGACTTGGTCATTCCCGACAACAAACTCTTTGTACCATCCAAATTTGTTCCAGAGGTCCTGTCTTGGGGGTCACTCTTCTAAATCTG
Organism: Ascaphus truei; assembly: GCF_040206685.1. Classification (NCBI taxonomy): domain Eukaryota; kingdom Metazoa; phylum Chordata; class Amphibia; order Anura; family Ascaphidae; genus Ascaphus; species Ascaphus truei. The sequence goes on from NC_134484.1 coordinate 153,039,512, forward strand.
CAGGTCATCCAGGTTTTAAGAAGACTACTGATCTCATTCGTCGGAATTTCTGGTGGCCAAGGATGTCCCAAGATATTCTGGAGTTTACCCGCGCATGCCCCACGTGCGCTCAAAGCAAGACTCTCCGTCAAAAGCCTCAGGGTTTTCTGTTACCTCTTCCAGTTCCCGACCGCCCCTGGTCCCATATTTCTATGGACTTCATCGTGGAGTTGCCCAGGTCCAGAGGAATGAACACTATCTTGGTGGTCGTGGACAAGTTCTCGAAGATGTCCCATTTCATTCCACTTAAAGGATTACCCACCTCCCCCGCCCTTGCTGATATCTTTACGGAGCAGATTTTCCGGATTCATGGGATCCCTTCGTCCATTGTGTCTGACAGAGGTTCTCAGTTTGTATCCAAATTTTGGAGAGCTTTCACGAAGAGATTGGGCATCTCTTCTTCCTTCTCTTCCGCCTATCATCCTCAGTCCAATGGACAAACGGAGAGAATCAATCAATCCCTGGAGAAGTACCTGAGATGTTTTATATCCGATTTCCAGGATGATTGGGCTCAACTCCTCTCTTGGGCAGAGTATGCCGTCAATTCTGCCAAAAAAGAGTCCACCCGGGAGTCACCCTTCTTTATAAATTATGGGTTCCACCCTCCCTGTGTTCCCATCCCCAACATTTCTTCTGGAGTACCAGCCGTAGATGAACGCATTTCTTCCCTCCAAACCGCATGGTCCAGGATTCAGTCTACCCTTCTCAACTCCTCCCGCAAATCGAAATTACAGGCCGATCGTCGTCGTCGTTCGGCGCCCAGTTACAAACCAGGGGATTTGGTATGGCTCTCCTCTAGGAATATCCACCTCAAGGTACCATCTCCTAAACTGGCACCTAAGTTCCTGGGACCCTTCCCTATTTGTGAACAAATCAATCCTGTGGCATTCCGGCTCCAACTACCACCCAGTATGAAAATTCCCAGTGTCTTTCATGTGTCTCTCTTAAAACCATTTATCTCCAGTCACTTCTTTCTGGATCAGACTCGTAAACCGGATCCCATTACGGTACAAAATAACGAGGAATACGAAGTTCACTCTCTTTTGGATTCTCGCCTATCCAGGGGTCAGCTCCAGTTCTTGGTGCAGTGGAAGGGCTTTGGCCCTGAAGAGAGATCCTGGGTACCTTCAAAGGACATTCATGCCCCGGCCCTTCTTAAGTCCTTCAAGAAGTTTCCAGAGAAACCGTTCTTGGACCGTCCTGAGGCCTGTCCTGAAGAGGGGGGTACTGTCAGGAATCGGCGTTCTCCTCGCTTCCCACACAGAGCACCCTCTCTCCGCAGGGAGCCCCTGGACCCACAAAACAATCCTGCCTTACCGTCCTCCACGGCTCCTCGCCCCTGCCGCCGTCGCGGGATCAGTCCCCTCGGCGATTCCTCTGCACAGCGCCGGGCGCGCCCACGCCCTCCTGCACGCACACCTACATGCACGCCAGCCTCAGACGTTATGTGCATGTATTCCCAGCTTACAGAGCACACGCCTAACAGAGCACTTTTAACCACTGCTCCTGCAGTGAGGCGTCGCCCCCAAGCATCACACAGTTCCATGCAAATCAATGATTACACTCAGCTGGGCTGTAACACCTCCCTCCTATCAGGGAGGACTCCTTGCAGTCCTCCAGGCTTGCCCCCTTTTCCCATTGGCCTGCCCAGCTTTATTATGCCTGTGCTTCCCATCACTCGTCGCTCGACATAGTTCTGTATGGAAGCATTTGACTACTCTCTCAGTGACTCCTCAGGTATTGATGCAGATTGGACGACTACCCCCTCTGGCTCTCGATGTCGGCTCTACTTGGACTTCGTGACTTCTGGCATCCCTGTAACACGGCTTATACCTTCGATCATCCGCAACTCTCCTATCCCTGATCTTGGCAACGGCAATAACTACTCCTCCTCTACTACCGGTACCGCCAAGTATTGTCTTCATTACTATACCTGGCCTGGCAACACTAACACCACACTCCGGACTCGCTCCCTTTGCTGCGGGTGCGTGTATCCCTACGTCCCACCTCAGCAGAGGGGACGGGTCTGGTCTGCGGGCAGCACCGGCGTAACAGAGATACGCAGAGAGGTGGACCGCTTCTGTCTGCTTTCACTGTGCAGCTCTTCCAGACTGGTGCAGCCCAGTAAGATTAACACAGCGGTAGTTCTATTCAGAAGCAGGGACCACCTCGGTGTTAATCCTGATGGGTTATTCCCCCGTGCTCTGCACTTGGCTAGGATCACTCCACGTCTTGCTGCAGTTAATCAGCACGTGTGGGGTAGAGTGGAGATAAAGCTGACAGCATCTGTAAAGTATGCTGTACAGGGTAATAGACTTGAAAGGAAAACAATCTGGTGCTGTTTTGCATCAGTTATGCAGCTAACAGACTTTAATAAATATTTAATTTAAATAAAATAATTGGAACTAGCAATTCATCAAGAAATTATTACTGTAATTGTATGAAGCAAAAAACATACAGAGAAATTCTGCATTATTATTGTGTTTATTATTTATTTTTAGGTTGCGACAAAAACATTTTCCGATGTCTTTCTTTACTAACTTACACTGCGATTCATGAATTCCTGAGCTGGTTCTTATTGAACACTTCCAACCATGAACGTCAGGTGAAAACTTGTAAAAATCAAAGTTCGAAATGAAAAAATCATATATTTCGGCTACAGTCACCATGTTATCTGCTGTAGCATTAATTGCAGAACATATTAAAAATGCATAACTACAGTCAGGATTTTATACGTCTGTGGTGTGCACATTATGTCCAGTCCAGTCAGCAATTGTGCAAGGATACTGTAGGAATGTAGAAAAAAATCACACAGCTTTGCGTTTTATAAATTTTCATTATGAAGCGCCTAAATTTGAAAATGTCTTCAAGGTCAAATCACAATGGACCACTGTGGTAGACTTGGTTTTTACATTATCTTGTGTTAAACACCTGCAAATTGACACAGTAGCACAGACAGAACTGTACACATTAGAATTATTAATTTCTGCCACCTGGCGGATACGCGAAGAATTGCACCAAAGAAATCTGAACCATTAAATTAAACAGATCAACCGCGGGTGCCTGGCGGCGGTGGGGATGCGGAGTTAAAACCACGTGGAATACAGCAGAGCACACGACAACGGCTCCGTGATTTATTCAAATAATGGCCGCTGCAGCTGTACTTAGAACAGACCCTTAAAACTCAAATATGACCTAACTAAATTAGTGAAGAGTACACTGTTTTGGTTTGAAATAAAACCTTGTTTGCATTTTTTGTTGGGAAATTACCAGAAGTGCGCAGTTCACACACAAATTTAGATTATAACTTACCATAATGAATTTGGAATCCCGAATACCCCAAGTCTCATCTTTGTACAGTAGATCACATCTTCAGGCAAATAACAGTGAGCATGATGCATGTACAAAGTGTTGGGTGGGATATATTCCCTGTTTGGCTTTGACATGCACATGTTTTTTCTTAATCTTCATTGTGATGATTCTCTTTATTCTGGCTGGATGCCCCTGCAGCTTGAATTGCCCTAATAATGGACTCCACATATCTGCAACAATGTTTTGTTAATGTGCACAACGTAAATACCCTGTTATGTAAGGGGCTAGAGTGTAATGTGATTTTGGCCATGGGCCATGCAACGTGACTTTAATACAGTAGTATGGTACCATATCCGGGGATGTGACGGGTTAATTGTGCATATTAATCAGTATTAACCATATAATGTTTAACCCTATAGTGTTTATATGCGCCGGTACAACTACTCTTCATTGATATTTTACTGCACTGTACTATCTCACATCTCTTAATTAATATTTCTTATTCAACTACCCCTGTCTTGGTTTCTTGTTTATTGGTACAACTAAAAAGGCTGTCTAGAATATTAATACAGTAAAATAGTGCTTACCACTCTTTCGTTTACTTTCTTGGTTTGCCCCAATATCCTACTGTCAGGGTCAACATTGTTAGGTAAAGTCGCCTGCTGTATTTTTAAAGTGATGAGTTCTCTATATCAATGCCACCACCAGTTTAAGTTATTTCAAAACTAAAGCTGTCTCACATTTTAATCTGGTCTGCAACTGTTACATATGCCTATAATATATATTATCTTATATATTATCTTTAACTGTGTATGCAATGTTTTGTATATAATGTATACCCTGTTCACCTATGTAATTATGTACTTGTAACCATGTATTATTTATCATCATAACTCTATGCCCAGGACATACATGAAAACGAGAGGTAACTCTCAATGTATTATTTCCTGGTAAAATATTTTTTAAATAAATAATGATTAAAAAGCAAATATTTTAAATGTGTTCTGACACCTAATGCATAAAATGTTCAACCAGGCATGACACACATGTGTTCTATGCAGTTCTTGTGATGTGTTATAATATGTAAACACAGAGGGCCTCATTCAGAAAGCCTTGATAAGGCCCTTATCGAGCACTTATCGACCAAAATGGCTACTCGTATTCAGTAAGCCTTGATAAGTGCTCGAGAATGGCCTGTATCGACGCAAAATCTTATGATCCAAAGAAAATCGCGAATTGAGCGGCGATCAGCCGCTTATCGACCATTTTCGGAAGGATCATAAACTCGCGTGATTCAGGTACCCGCGAGTCGGTTGTCGCGGCCTATCGCAGCCCTAAAAGGCGTTCTTCTCCCCAAATCCAATACACCACAACATTTTGGTAGATTGGTGGGGAGATGCCGCGATGAGCTGCGATATGTCTGGACTTAGAAAAAATCAGGCCCTTTTCCTGCCTCGGATTGATGCCGGGGGTCTCCAGAGCTTATAGCCATTAATAGCAGCACCAGAGCCCCCCGGCATGCATCCGATGCAGGAAAAATGCATTAACAGCAACTTCATTAACTTAGCAGCTAACCGCTAAGGCAATGAAGGGGTTAAACACCCATGCCAGGCTTACTGTGGCTAGTGAGAGTGGGTGAAGGGGGAATTTGGCCCTTAGTGGCTGTTTAGGCCTTGCGGGGTGGGGGGGTTGTGGGGGGAGTTAACCCCTTCATTACCTTAGCGGTTAATACCGCTACGGTAATAAAGGGGTTAAACCAACCGCTACCCACCCGCAAGGTTTAGACACCCATCCTTAGGGCAAATACCCCTTTCAGCCATCCGTGAAGCCTAAGCACCCACCCTGGACTGACTATACCCACCCTGTACCCACTGAGTAGTATAGTGGTACATCAAACCCATATAATAATAATATGGGCATGATAAGCCTCTATAGCACTCAATGGGCACCCTAATTACAATACATTAATACACAAGACACACAATAATAAAACATAACTAAACTCCAAAAAACACACTTCACTAAATAAAAACAGTAGCCAGCTAATCCAATCAATACAAGCAATAACAACATCAACAATGAATTAATTAAACCATTAACCAATCAAACCAATTAATTCCTAAGCCAACTCAAAATGAATAGTAACACTAACCAATCAAACCAATGAATTACTACAACATTAATGAATTTAAACAGTAAAATAGAAAGAAAGAATTTCTAACAATATCTGAAATAACCTTAAAACGCATTAGCTAACATAATACAACATTAACTAAAAACAAACATCAATCGCAAACATTTTATTACCATTAAGCAGGAAAAAACAAACAATCACATCCACATAATAAACTGAAATGAAAAAAAGCAATAGCAATACCAAGCCACATATGCCCCCCCAAATATTGTCATAATAATGTATTAATCTGTACCCTAAAGTGGTACAGATTAATATATTATCAGTCAATGTGCCTCCCCCAAAAATTCAAACAACACATCGAATGAATAAACCTGTAAAAAGAGACATTTACAAACATTCAATATATTACTTACCATTAGAAGTGGTGGCCCTCCGACTCCCGGGGTAACAGGAAGCTCACGTACCTTGAAGCCCTCCAACAGCCTCTGATGCCATCCGCCATGAAGATCCGGATCAGGTACCCCAATCTTCTTTTTTCTTTCTTTAATCACCTTCTTCTATCTTCATCTGTCACAATTTCTTGATCTTCTGTATCTTCTATCTTCATCTGTCAATCCAAAAAGACACATGGTAAATCCCAACCGATGTTGTCTCGTCGTTTTCTTGGGCTCAAATGAGGCGTCACGGCCTTAAATAGGGCTTGTGATGTCACATCTAGCCTCAAAATGGTTAACAGCCACCTGATTGGCTGTTAAAACCATGTTCCGGCTTTATTTTTTTTTTTTTGACATGACGTCACTTAAAGGGAATGATGCCAGCCAATCAGAATGGCTGTGCTTCATTTGCCTTTAAGATGACGTCACAAAGCCAGCGTCACATGGTATTTCAGCCAATCAGATCATGGGAACCAATTCCAGACTCTGATTGGCTGAAATACCATGTGACGCCGGCCATCTTGGATTTAGTGATGTCATCTCTCAGAGCCGCTCTCTCTGCACCAGAAATGAATCGCCGGTTTAGGCCTTTTCAGAGCCTCGATGCTCTCGCTGGCAGCAACTCGCCCATTTTGGGAATTTTGCTATCACAGGTAATCGAGCCTTTTTGAATACTGTGATAGCAACACCCAAAAAAAACGTCATTTTAAATGCCCTGGTGATAATTTGTATCAACCCTCTCTGAATGAGGCCCATAAAGTGAAACTAGAAGCGCAAAGATGGCCAAGGCCACAGCAGCAGCAGAGCCATTCGTGGTGCTGAAGATGCTGGCAGTACACCCCCACCTCGCATACAACTCCAGAAGGAGGGTGTTTTGCTCAGGGTTGGGATGTGACATGACCCACCACTGACAGGTAATGGTCCCTGTGGCAGGACGGCCTGTAGCCGAGGTCAGGGAACAGTCCACACATGTAGTTTCAGGATAAATGAAAACGTTCAGTGGCTTTATTTCTCCACAGCAACATAACATGCGGGTACACTGTCCCTTTAAGCAAATAAATCCTGCTTCACGTTGGGAGAAAACTGACTAACACAGCAGTCCTAGCTAGCAGGCTGGCTGGCTAAACCATACCCAAACCGTAAGAGTCTTTTTAAGCAGTCATGCAAACAAAGGAAAGAAATCTTACTTTGGCTGCAGTAAGTAGTGTGCTGTATCTTTCTGGCTAGCAGCACATCTATCCATGTGCTCTCATCTGAGACAGGCAGCTACTGCTGGTAACAAGATCCTTATCTACCTTGCTGGCTCTCAGGTGTCAGCTTACATCATGATTAGCTAGCTTCCACCTGAGTTAACCCTTATGAGTGCTGGATGAAGCACTCAGACATATGTTTCCCAGGCATAACTGATAGGGGTTGACTTCACCCTGTCACAGTCCCCCACAAGTATTTTTTCAATGCCATGACCCAGCTGTTAATTGTGCTTGTGTCTGCACCTCAAATAGATTTTCTGCACTTAAAGAATGGGTATTTATTGTTTAGGGCCAGACAGGAGTTATGCACTGAACTTGCATGAAAGTTTCACGAGAAAGGCATCGTTTCCTCCATTTTCAGGAGGACCGATATTGCTGCAACCACAGCATGTGGGCGATAGAAGTGTGCTAATTTTAATAAGAGAGATTTTTTGTGTTTAATGGTGCTGCTGACAGGTTTCTGACTATATTACAATTTTGAAAAAGCAATGGAGGAAGAGATAGTTCTGTGCTGTATCAGCAGCTGTAAAATATACAGTATATACATACACTCAGGCAGTGTAAACTATAAAGTACAATACAACAGTATACAGTATAACAATACATTCCGGACATGTTTAGTTTCAATACATATTGTACTGTAAGTAACATACACTGGCGGCCGCCTTTATCCTAATGCGGCCGTAGCGGTGCAACTCTGATAACCGCAGCAGATGCAGTATATATTTTTTTTTTTGTAATATGTTCCGGTATTTTAGCTCTCATAATATTAGCATATTCTTAGCGCGGTCTGCAATACTGCAATACCGTCTAAAAACTCATGTGGGCGTTCGCGAGCTGCTGTCTTCAAAGTCTAATACTGTAGCAGTTCAACCTACGTCTGTACACAGTCTGCGTGTGTGTGCGCAGTAATTGTAAATTTGCATATTTATACATGCATGTACAGTATGTCTCTTTTGAACATTGTTGAAACGCATAGGCGTGTACTGTATCCGTATCACATTTCGGTATATATAGCGCTCTTCCCTCGCTCGCCCCCGCACCAACACACAGGATAATGTACTGCACTGCAGTATTTCAACTTCTTATCTACAGTACAACTCTCCCACGCCATTCCTTTGAATGGATGGCTTTCTGGTTTCAATCACATTCCTGTCATCACATTCCTGCGTGTATAACGTTCACTTTTGATTTACTGTATTCTTCTGTGTTGATTATTAATGCTCATTGGGGGAAAAAAAGTTCAAGAGTGACCAAAAAAAATAAAAAAAATAATTTTCTTAATGTTGGCTTTGAGTCACCTCTCTGCGCCTGCGTGTAATCCTCTTTGGGAAGTGAGCTGTAGTTGATTATTACTGCGCATGCGTGAATTGCTTGCAAAGTTCAAGAGTGACCAAATTTTTTTTTTCTCGTCATTTTTTATTATTATTTTCTCAACATGAATGAACATGTTCCTGCCTCAACCATCTTGACATTATGATATTCAATCTGTGCTGTAGCTTTTGACTGCGACACTTTTGACTGTATGTTTGACTTCACATGATTGATTTGTGTGATTTTTATGTATTTGGGGGTGTGGGGATCAAATTATTATGATGACCTGCCTGTTGAAAATATGTTATGTCTTTGAGCTAATCCTTCATGCAGCTGTGCCCTGTACCCCCCTCCTCGACGCACACACACACAAGGATTTGAACCTCCTATTGACACCTCTACAAAACCATTAATTAATTTTCCTATTGTTGGCTTAGAGTCACCTCTCTGTAATCCTCTATGGGAAGGGAGCTAGCTGATGATTACTGCGCATGACTCACCCATCCACCTCCCCCCCCCCCCAACCCTTTGAGGCTTTGTTTACGGCAACACTTGTGTTAAACCCTTCTCAAATTTGATATGTAAATCTGATTTGCACAGCACTGTGAAATTGAGAGTTAAAAAAAACATAATCTGATTCATTGGTGTAGGGGGGGGGGGTGTCAATGATTATGATTATCATGAATGTAAAGAAATATTTATTTTATTTTATCAGGAACAAAAAATACAAATATGCATATAATCATGAATAATACAAAATGCAGTCTTTATTCAGTTCTTCTGTCAGTTGAAAATTGAGGGCCGGTGGATAATCATGAATAATGCACATTGATAATAATATTCATTTATAATATATAATATATAATAATATATATAATAATATAAAAATTTCCGTCTCTATCTTCTTCCTCATTCTGTGTAGTTCATTGAGAGAGGGGAGGTTTTGTGTAAATCATGACTGCACTTTAGATACACTTTACTGTACACACAGTTCACACAATGTACACATGATACCCCCTCCCCCTTTCCATCCTTTTTTTCTCTGAAAAGACAAGAAAATAAAAAATTAGTGCAGTTAGGTGCATATTATGGCTTTGTGTACTGTATAGCTACTCCATATTGGACTACAGTATACAGTTACTACGGTCAAACTAGTCTATACTGGAACTACTGTATACTGTAACTACTGTTAAATACTTTGTAACCAGATGGCTAGTGCTGCTCTCTCAGGAAAGAAAAAAAATGTGCAGTTAAGTGCATATTATGGCATTGTGTACTGTATAGCTACTCCATATTGGACTACAGTATGCAGTTAGTAATGTCAAACTAGTCTTTACTGGAACTACTGTATACTGTAACTACTGTTAAATACTTTGTAACCAGATGGCTAGTGCTGCTCTCTCAGGAAAGAAAACCTCTGGGCCATACTTAGCTGTATCATACAGTACTGTACTTGGTGTGCCTGTACTTACCTTACTACAGTACAGTACTATACCATACTACCTTCCTGATGCTTGCCCATTACGCTCGATCACAATGGGCAACTAAGTCGCATTATGGTCAATATATTTATTGCATCGTTCCACGGTGAGTACATCGTTCCAAAAACTCATTATGCCTTGCGCCAACTCATCCTTTTGGAGGGTTTCACGACTTTTCGGATATGATCCTTCAGCTGATGCCAGACCATTTCGATAGGATTGAAGTCTGGCGATCTGTCATTGGAGGTGGAAAAAAAGGACAATTAGTTAAAGAGATACACAGTAAAAACAGTGGGAAAAAATGAGACACGGTTACCGCACGTACTCCGCTTGCGTCTTCACCCAGTTGATACCGCACTCAAGAATATGCGCTGTTGACGCGGTGTGCTTCGGATCGTCGTCCTGGTAGAAACAGTGACCATCTAGGAACTCACGTGTGATGCATTCCACAATATCAGGCACAATTTGCTCTTGGAAAAAAGCTTTATTCATGATTCCTATAACAAGAAAAGAAAAGTGCTCAAAAAACTGCACACTAGTACAAAACAGTGCATAAGGCAAAAGTGTGTGACTTATTTTACCTTCAAAGATGACAATGCATCCTGGTCCACGCCTAGAGATGGTACCCCACACATGTATCTTCACTGGGTGTTTTGGACGTGGCTTCATAGATATGCGACCTTTTTTGTGGAATGCAAAGGTTACAAATCTCTCCAGCAATACAGTAGACTCGTCAGTGAAGATGCAATCCTGGAAAGTTTCTCCACTGTCGATCCATGCCTGGGCCTGGACCACTCTCTTGATCTTGTTAACCTCCCTTATCATAGGGTACGCTCTGTAATGACAAGGAATAATTTTATAGGTACAGTACAGTTTCTTAAACAACACTTTAACCTCCTGTACTGTCCAGTACTAACCTCACACGTCCATATTTCCATCCAATTCTGCGTCTCATCTTCTTTATGCTGCTCTCGGATACAGTGAGATTGTGATTTTGCAGCAGAGTGTATTTGACCCTTAAGGCACTCTTCTCATCATTCTCTTCACTTATTTTGTCGACCAGAAGAGTTGTCTCCCTACAGTGTACAGAAAAACAAAACTCCGGTAAGTTACAGTGCAGTAGGCCACAAGTACAGCACATCATTTACAGTAAACAATAATAGATGCAGCAATATAAACAATAATAGATAGATATACTATATCATATAGTAATATAAATAAACAGAAAAAAACATAATGTTAGATAGATCTATACTATACAGTTATATTTACATGCAGCAATATAAACAATAATAGATAAATATACTATATTACATAGTAATATAAATAAACAGAAATAACCATAATGTTAGATAGATCTATACTATATAGTTATATTTATATGCAGCAATATAAACAATAATAGATAGATATACTATATTACATAGTAATATAAATAAACAGAAATAATCATAATGTTAGATAGATCTATACTATATAGTTATATTTATATGCAGCAATATAAGCAATAATAGATAGATATACTATGTTACATAGTAATATAAATAAACAGAAATAACCATAATGTTTGATAGATCTATACTATATACAGTAGTTATATTTATATGCAGCAATATAAACAATAATAGATAGATATACTATATTACATAGTAATAAAAATAAACAGAAATAACCATAATGTTAGATAGATCTATACTATATAGTTATATTTATATGTAGCAATATAAACAATAATAGATATAAAATATTATATAGTAATATAAATATACTTACACGTTAGTTACCGTTGGTGTCCTCGTGCGTTGTTTGGTCTTTCCGTGTGCATGATAGCACATGGTGGTTGATGGCACAACGAGGCCAGAAGCAGCTAACCAGCGTTGGATATCAGCAATCCGTTGTCCGCTCGTGTACATCTCCTTAATTCTCATGCTGAGATCCTTTGAAATCTTTTTAACAGGCATCGCTGCGAGTAGAAAGAAATACAAGCACAAGAATGTATATTCGATGCTTAGTCGATGTGTATTCAATGTGCAGTGAATCCACAAAATGGATGGTGTATTTATACGTTAATGACTCACATTAGAGTACGCCCACTTTTAACACCTGTACCTCGTCGCCATGTATAAAAGGTTACGCAATTTGCAAATCCCACCACTCGATGATCTGTATCTGAACTTTACCTTGTCCAGATACTGCATTGTGCCATCTGCTTCCATGGATCGACCCCGATTCTACGGACGCAGGAACCCACTCGCCTCTGCCGTGCCTGTCACACAGAAAAAGCGAAAGGCAGAAGCCATTTCCAAACCAAGTCCAAAGCGAAAGGCTAAGGCTAATAAAGAAAACCTTCTGCTTAACCCAAAGGCTAAGGGTTTTAATACACGTAAGCCTTATTATGTCAAGAAGAAATTCGATGATGTACACTCAAGGCAAAACAAATGGCAGCCAACCCATCGAACCCGCAGGCCACTTCCTCGATTATGCTTCGACGACTCTGCCTCTGCTCTCCCGGAAATCCACAGCCCATCTTCTCCACTACTTGTCCACGATGCTGCCGCTACTCTCCCGGAAACCCACAGCCCATCTTCTCCACTAATCTTCGACGACGCTGCCGCTGGTCTCCCGGAAATCCACAGGTCACTTTCTCCATTACGCTTAGACGACTCTGCCGCTTCTCTCCTGGAAATTCACAGGTCACTTTCTCCATCCCTCTTCGACGACGCTGCCGCTTCTGTCCCGGAAATCCACAGGTCACCTCCTCCATCCTTCTTCGACGACGCTGACGCTTCTCTCCAGGGAACCCCATCTCTTCCTCCATAGTACCCATCCACCCAGATGTCCACAGCACCCCATGCACAAGATCCAGCTCGTTAGACCGCATGCTGAATGGGTTAATTGTCGATATCCCCGGGGACTCTACTATGCTGGTAAAGATAGATCTTCTTTAAGAGATCATGCTAAATATGGATCAACGGATGGAGAAGATGGATCAACGGATGGAGAAGATGGATCAACGGATGGATAAGATAGAGACTTACATAGTGGGGATACATAATTTGCTCGGTGTTCATGCCCCTGTATCTCCAACGCCGGAACAGGAGGGTGGCAAGGATGGGATGAATGGGACCTTCGACCGCCTTCCATCACCAAGCGCATTCCCTCCACCAGAAGAATATGTGTACATGTATGCCGTTGATGACATGACAACCCCGTCAAGACCATTCCAGGAGAGAACACAGTGACAAGACAGGAGGAAAGCATCCTCCCAGACAACCTACCCTCACCCGTCGCCACAAGCACACCCGCTCCCAGAAGAACACCCGTTCCAAGAATCCAACCCATATACGCTTGCATCGATATGGTGCCCGACATCCTCCTGCGCGAGCTGCCCAATTCACTCAGGGAGAAGTATAGGGTGATGAGTGCTGGTTTACCCCAGAAGTATGCCATGTTAATTTTCAAGCACCACGTGTCCTACTTGGTGTACTGCGGGTGGGCCAACAATGTAAACTACGAAGGAAATCGCGAAAAAAGGGCGCTTCCTGATAATGTAAGGACTTTTGTGGAGGAATTGCGGTGCTATTTTTCAATTACAGAACCTGTAATGAAAATCGTGAGAGACGCCATTAATGGCATTTTGCATCATACAAGGCATCGGCCCTGGAAGGACAATCTGATGTGGATCAAATTTGCGTGACTGTTCAACTGTTGTTTATTTTTTGACTTGTTGCTTGTTTTAACTTGTATTAATAAAGAAATGTTTTAACTTACACAAGACCTGCACAACTCCAGTCCTCGAGGGCCACAAACAGGCCCGGTTTTCAATCCTGAAAACCGGGCCTGTTTGCGGCCCTCGAGGACTGGAGTTGTGCAGGTCTGACATACTATACTATACACCATCCTACTGTAAAAGATTTGACTTTCTGTACTTTAATAAAGGAGATGTCACGTGTTTTAAATTTTATTAATAAAGAATTTTTTTTATTGACAACATACAGTTGTGCTGTAAATGTTTTGACTTTCTGTACTTTAATAAAGGAGATGTTGCTTGTTTTAAATGAAATTAATAAAGAAACGTTTTTGCTTAAACAAGACCTGCACAACTCCAGTCCTCGAGGATATCCTGAAAACCGGGCCTGTTTGCGGCCCTCGAGGACTGGAGTTGTGCAGGCCTGACTTACTGTACTGTACCAGGTTAGAAAGGGAGCGGTGGTTTCAGGAACACACCAGAAACCCCAGAAGAAAAGATAAAAAATGATGGTGCAGCAAAATAACACAAGGTAGGTGTAAATGAATCTTGACTCTATTGAATGTATACTTACAGCAGGTAAGTGGTTAAACCAGCATTACTCAGGACAGCAGGTAAGTATTAGACCGGAGTAACAGGGACCCAAACAGATGATGATACAGGAGAAATCCCACTCGAGTAGGTGTTCTTGGAAGACAAGGAGAGACCATGGTATAGATCGAAGGTATCAAATTTATAAATTAAAAGCATATAGGAAATGTACTCACAATAAGTACATAGGACATGTACACATAACATTGTACTTGAGGCAGTAGAGTGCCGGAAGAGATGAAACGCTTGATGCTTCACTTCCAAGTGACTCCCGTCATATCGCGGTGGATGGCGTCTGATGTCACATCCGGTGAGGGGTTGACGACTTCCGGTAAGGTAAACAGGGAAGCGGGCGGCAAGTCAACACAGCAGACTCTGCGCCTTCAGTTCAAGAAGAGCTGTACAGGCTATGGAAGGCTCTACGCGTTTCGCTGTGCTCACGACAGCTTCCTCAGGAGCGAATGATACCCCCAGTGGGTACACACCATAAATAGTGTGTGCAATTAATCAATATAGTTAATCAATAAAATTTGCCAAATTTCACACAGGTTCTCCTCATTAAAGGTACATAACTCTGTGGTCAAATGAGCCGCACATTAATAAAAGCAAACATAGATAATACAGTAAATATAAAATAATAAGTGACGCAGCCAAAAAGACTTATGCACAACGTATAAAACATAAAACCAATGACTCATTGATATTGGGAGAGAGGAGAGAAAAACAATATCAATTAGTCAAGGAAGTCAAAACATATTGAGAATTTCCAAATATAACTAAGTATTCTCAGTGGACATATAATAGTCCATGGAATGAGTATACAGCACATACAGTAGGTGCATAAAAAGATGGGGGAGGAGGGGGGGAGGTCACAGTAGAG
Source organism: Ascaphus truei (assembly GCF_040206685.1). Taxonomy (NCBI): domain Eukaryota; kingdom Metazoa; phylum Chordata; class Amphibia; order Anura; family Ascaphidae; genus Ascaphus; species Ascaphus truei. The sequence continues at coordinate 153,054,698 of NC_134484.1, forward strand.
AAGGTAAATATCAAGTGTAGGGGGTATTGAGATGGTATATAATCAAATCAAGTCAGAAATGGTGCTAATTCAAAATCTGCATTGAGACCATTAGGTATAAGAGTGTTAAGTCTGTGAATCCAATACATTTCACATTTACTTAAATCAACCTCTCTACTGCGGCCTCTCCAATGTTGGATAACATTTTCTATAGCAGTGAATTTTAGACCCTTAGTGCTTGAGTTATGATGATTCGCAAAATGTTTAGAAACACTATGTGTTAATATACCTCGTCTAATGTTACTTAGATGTTCTATAATCCGGGTTTTAATTGCTCTTTTAGTTTTACCCACATATTGTAGCCCACAAGGGCATTCTAAAACATAAATGACATACTCTGTGTAACAATTCATATATTGTTTGATCTTGAAATCTTCTTTGCGACTATTACATCTGAAATTCTTTTTATCCAATTGCTTATATTCGCAAGCTTTGCAGGTGGAACAACTGTAGAAACCCTCAAGTTTCTGGAACCATCCTTTTTTATTGGTATCCAGCTTTTTTATAGCACTTGGGGCAATAATATTTTTCAAATTTCGTGCTTTTTTTTAATATTATTCTTGGATTCTCTGGGATTTCATTTTTCAAAATTGAATCATTACGCAGAATATGCCAATGTTTACGTATTATTTTACTGATATTTTTTGATTCCCTATTAAACGTTGTTAAGAAAGCAGTGTCGAAATGATTTTTGGTATTTGAATGGTCACTATTAGGTTCAATTAACTCCTTTCTAATTAGAGCTTTGGCTGTCCTGAGTAATGCTGGTTTAACCACCTACCTGCTGTAAGTAGGCATTCAATAGAGCCAAGATTCATTTACACCTACCTTGTGTTATTTTGCTGCACCATCATTTTTTATCTTTTCATCTGGGGTGTTCCTGAAACCATCGCTCCCTTCCTAACCTGGACACACATTATCTTGAAGGGAATCTGTACATATTCCCTGTGAAGGTTGAGAATCCATTTTTGTTTCACCTTACAACTCACCTTATATATTTCTAATTCACATGTTTCACTATCACTGCTGTTTAGCGACGTTCTAAGTCACTTTGGTTTATTACTGTACTGTACACCATCCTACTGTAAATGTTTTGACTTTCTGTATTTTAATAAAGGAGATGTTGTGTGTTTGAACTTGTATTAACAAAGAAATGTTTTTTGCTACACCATACTGTTGTTGCTGTACACTTTGTGAACTTACTCCACCAATAAAAGAAAATGTTATTTGTTTTAAATTGTTCCATTGTCTCCTTTTATAATGTAACAAAATACAGTGTTTCTAGAACATACAGTAAAGTACTGTCCAGGAATACTGTACCGTATACTGTAGGCATGCTCAGTACTGTACATCACAAGAGTATTAAAACAATACATGCTGTACGGGTAGTAGAATACATATATGTACTGGAATACATGTAGAATAAATGCATAATTTTTATTTTTCGGGTTTATTATACAGTATATATATAAAAAAGTATTGTATACGGTCTGAAAACAACAGCATACTGTTTCAGGTTTTCTATGAAGCTCTTAGTTACAGTATTCTATCCTAATCAATAGCAACGGCCACTAAACTGTTGACACGGTACGTGTTTTTTTAAATCCGATTCAGCAATGTGCAGGCATTGTTACACAACGCGATATAATCCATCAAAATCCCTCCATGTGCCGTTTTCCGCATGAGATGACAAAGTTTTCTTTTCTTTTCTTTTCTGAGGAAAAAACAAAAGTACAGGTTTTACTGTAATGGTCAGTCAGTCCCCTAAAGAAGTTCCCACAGTCAGTCCCACCAATAATTTTCTTGGGGGGCATCTCCTGTTCACATGTGCATGCGCCTACTGTCGATGTGATGACACGCATATGCGTTTCAAGAAGGTTCCAATGCGCATGCGCCTAGCTTTCCACCAGTTCAGTATCTACTGTAAAAGCTGCTCAGCCAATGATATTGCTTGCAGGAGAATCGCTTGACTGTGCATTGATATTGATATTTCAAAAACAGAATAAAATACGGCAACATTACTCACCATAGACTTTGCCAATCAGCTAGCGTCGAACCACTGCCAGTCACGTATTCTTGATTATACACATAGTTGACAGGTGCCAGCGGATGAGGCTGGAAATCGCTTTGGTACATGCAAGCTTGCTGGAATATGTACGTGAAATTCGGCTCAGGCTGCATGTATCCGGACGGGGACAAACAGCAAGGGTTGCCGGTCACCAGGTTTTCACAGACGGTCGGACCGTTATTGGAAGCTGGCGCATTACTTGCCAGCGATTGACGTTTCTTAGTTGGTTTTAACCTTTTGAAGTCTCCATGATCAAAGATACGGGAAAAATCCGGTGATACACACCAACACCCTCCAATAACTCTGGATCAATACGAAAAAAACATGGATTGATTCATAACTTTTTCCTTATTGCACGCTTCCACACATGAGCATCTGGTGAAAATTTGTAAAAGGCATAGTTTTCGATAAAATACTGATAAATTTGACCAACTGTTGCCATCTTATCATCTGTTGCATTAATCGCGGCCCATATTAAATAAGCGTACGTTATATCAGGTTTTTGGTACATGGACTGCAGCGGTGCACTCATCTCGGGACTCTCAGGACAATAGAACACCAGACACTGCGCATTTAGTTTTTAATATGAAAAGCCTGAATTGATAATGCATTGGCATTAGATAGTGAGGCATTTAAAGTGAGCTTTTAAGTGAGAAATATAGTTAGACTGTAGTTAATATACTTACTTTCTTCATGCAAGACCTATAACCTCAGCTGATATGACATGGATCTAATTGCATTCTCTTCACAGGTATGTCCCTGATGTGCAAGTCCTGTTTAAAAGATTTACTCAGCGGCCTTAAGCATTGATAAGTTGGTAGGTCCCTGATGTGCAAGCCCTGTTTAAAAGATTTACTCAGCGGCCTTAAGCATTGATAAGTTGGTAGGTCCCTGATGTGCAAGTCCTGTTTAAAAGATTTACTCAGCGGCCTTAAGCATTGATAAGTTGGTATGTTTGAATATCAAAAGGTGTGGGTTTTTTTTTCCCCCTCTTAACTCTGTGCTGTTAATTGACCAACTGGAACAAGCTGATTTATTGGGGAGGGGGAGGGTCATGTGCCTGCTTTAGCTGTATAAAACCAATACCCCTCCTGCATTTGCACGCACTGCATTTGCATTAGATAGTGAGGCATTTTAAGTGAGCTTTTAAGTGAGCTTTTAAGTGAACTTTTAAGTGAGCTTATAAGTGAGCTTTTAAGTGAGCAATATAGTTAGACTATAGTTAGACTATAGTTAGACTATAGGTGACTGGGGACTGGATCTACTGCAAACTCTTCTACACATAGCAACAAACGGTGAGCTATTCTGACCACACTATGATCCCTGCTGTTTAGTCTGCGCACACACACTTAGCTCACAACAGCTCCATGCAGCATTATCTACCTCTGGCATAATGAACCTGCTTTTCACCTCCACTTTGTTCTTTCTCATGGCCTCATTGAAATGTTATTCTCTCTATCCTTGACAAACGCCTCCCTCCTGGCCCACACCCAACATCACCATACACCCTGGATTACTCAAAAGCCTTGTACTATCTACTGAATGTTGGTGGAGAACCCTGAAAACCAGCACTCCAACCACCGCACACTCAAATGGCAAACATCATAAAGTAACAAATTGCAAACAACTACTCAAATTTCTACTCATACTATTACTCTCTTTAGCAGGTGATATTGAACCTAACCCAGGTCCTCCCACTTCAACTCTGTCCCATACCCCTGAGAATACCCCCTTCAAATTCCAAAAAGGGCTATCTCTCGCCCATATAAATATCCGGAGTCTGCTGCCCAAACTGGATAAACTAAGGGCATGGTGCCTTACTGTATGCAAAAACCAAAAGCCATCGTTCTTACAGAAACATGGCTAACCCCTAAAACTCCTGCTGCACATATTGCCATTCAGGGAAACTCCATTTTTAGGAGAGATAGGTCAAAGAGAGGAGGAGGGGTGTTATTTTACATTGCAGACACCTTACATAGTTACATAGTTACATAGTAGATGAGGTTGAAAAAAGACTTCCGTCCATCAAGTTCAACCTATGCTAAATTTAGACAACAGATACTTTATCCTATATCTATACTTATTGATCCAGAGGAAGGCAAACAAAAAAACCCTTTAAGGGGAAAAATTAATTCCTTCCTGACTCCAAGAATTGGCAATCGGATTAATCCCTGGATCAATATCCTTCCCATGTATACTTATTTGGTATATCCCTGTATACCTTTCCCATCTAAAAAGATGTCCAACATTTTTTTGAACAAATCTATTGTATCTGCCATCACAGTCTCCATGGGTATTGAATTCCACATTTTTACTGCCCTTACTGTAAAGAACCCTTTCCTTTGTTGCTGGTGAAATTTCCTTTCCTCCAACCTTAAGGGATGGCCCCGAGTCCTTTATACTGCCCATGGGATGAATAGTTCTTTTGAAAGCTCCTTGTATTGTCCCTGAATATATTTGTATATAGTTATCATATCCCCTCTTAGACACCTCTTTTCTAATGTAAATAAATCTAATTTAGCTAGCCTCTCCTCATAAGTTAGAATGTCTATCCCCTTTATTAATTTGGTGGCTCTTCTCTGCACTCTCTCTAGTTCCATAATGTCTTTTCTTAGGATTGGTGCCCAAAATTGTACTCCATATTCAAGGTGTGGTCTTACTAATACTTTGTAAAGGGGCATAATTATGTTTACTTCCCTTCCATCCATTGCCCGTTTAATGCAAGATAAGATCTTGTTTGCCTTTGCAGCTACTGCATGACATTGGGCACTATTGCTAAGCCTGCTGTCTACAAGCACTCCAAAATCCTTCTCCATCAAGGATTCCCCCAATATATCTCCATTTAATTTGTAAGTCGCCTTTTTATTCTTGTATCCCAAATGCATAACCTTACATTTATCTGTGTAGCCATGTGTGAAATTGGTGTACATATCTCTTTCATACTTGCAGTAATCCTGGTAAGTATGCAGGGTTGCCAGTAACAATCATGGAGGTTTGCCCTCACACCCTGGTGAGGTGTCATATGTATACAAGGGGAGTGGTAACATGCTCTGTGTCCACTGCTAGAGGACAAGAGGTGTGGCTGCTTTCTGAGTCTATATAAAGCACAGCACTTCCTAAAGCAGTGCTGTTCAGTTGGTGTTCTGACTCTGTTCAGGAGAGTCATGTGGAGGTCTGCAACAGTGTTGCAGTGTCTGATGCAATAGCTGTGAGTCTGTGCAGCTCAAAGCAGAGAGACAAGCTGGTGAATCTCCCTGAGGGGAGAGGTGGAGAGCAACTCCATTAGAGGAGAAGGAACCTTCCTAATGGAGTGCAGCAGAGAGATGAGCGGCTAGACTGCTAGCTGTGAGGGGCAGCTTGCCCATACCATCATCAATAAAGATGCCCTGTTCAAAGACAACCCCACTGTGTGAGTGTGAAGTTACTCTCCAGTGGAAGGCACCACCAAGAAGGAGTTCCTCATCAGAACCATCTCCTTGCGGACGCAGAGATCCTGATGAGGTGGAGGCGCTGCACTGTATGTAGGTAGGACTCATGCACACTACCTCAGCTGCCTGTCTGGGTTGGCATTCCCCACACGACATCATGCGGGAGACTCAGGAGTCCTGTTGCCAACAGGTGCAACACCAGACACGACCATGTAATGGGGGCTGGTTAGACCACAGGGGCCAATATGAGATTTGGTGGGTCAGGTCAGGCCAGAAAATCCGTTACATCTGTATTAAACCTCATCTGCCATTTACCTGCCCACGTTTCCAGTCTCTCCAAGTCCTTCTGAAGAGAAATTACATCCTGCTCTGATTCTATTACCTTACACAATTTAGTATCATCAGCAAAGATGGAGACTTTGCTCTCGATCCCAACCTCAAAGTCATTAATAAACAAGTTAAAAAGCAGGGGTCCCAGTACCGATCCTTGAGGTACTCCACTCATGACTTTAGCTCAACCTGAAAAAGTTCCATTTATGACAACCCTCTGTTGTCTGTCCTTTTACCAGTTTTTAATCCAGGTGCATATATTATTACTGAGTCCAACTTTCTTTATTTTGTACACCAACCTCTTGTGTGAAACCGTATCAAAAGCCTTTGCAAAATCTAAGTAGACCACATCAACAGCATTACCCTGGTCTAGATTCCTACTTATCTCCTCAAAGAAACAAATAAGGTTAGTTTGGCAAGATCTATCCTTCATAAATCCATGCTGACTATTACTAATAATTTTATTTTCCATTAGGTATTGCTGAATATTATCCCGTATTAAACCTTCAAGTAGTTTCCCTACTATTGAAGTCAGGCTTACAGGTCTGTAATTTCCCGGTTGTGATCTAGCTCCTTTTTTAAATATAGGCACCACATCTGCTTTACGCCAATCTTGTAGTACTGAGCCTGTGGAAATGGAGTCCTTGAATTTTTAAATATAATGGTTTTGCTATTACTAAGCTTAACTCCTTGAGAACTCTTGGATGTATGCCATCAAGGCCAGGTGCCTTATTAACTTTAATTTTTTCAAGTCGCTTATGAACTTCTTCCTCAGTTAACCAATTGTTCATTAATATGTAGGTTGTGGCTTCCTCCTGCGGCACAACTATTGAACTTGATTCTTCCCTGGTAAACACAGAGGCAAAGAATTTGTTTAATACCTCAGCTTTTTCCTTATCTCCAATAATCTGCCTACCCATCTCACACTGAAAGGGTACTATATTTTCTTTTCTCATTTTTTTGTTATTAAGGTACTTAAAGAATTTTTTAGGGTTGACCTTACTTTCATTGCAATCCTTTTTTCATTAACCATTTTTGCTAATTTGATTGCCCTTTTGCAATTTTTGTTACATTCCTTATAATTCTGATACGATGTCTCTGTCCCTTCTCACTTAAAGAATCTAAACGCCTTCCTCTTCTTGTCCGTTTCCTCCCTACCTGTTTATTTAGCCACATTGGTTTTGACTTATTTCTTTTATACTTATTACCCAAGGGTATACACTGATAAGTATGCTTTTCTAACAATGTTTTAAAGACTGCCCATTTATCTTCTACATTTTTCCCTGCAAAAACATCATCCCATTGTATTACTACTAGATTAGACCTCAGTATATTAAAATATGCCTTTCCAAAGTTGAAGGTCTTTGTTGAATCCAAGTAATCTGTTTTTTGATAATTTATTTCAAATGAGACCATGTTATGATCACTGTTGCCCAAATGTTCCAGGACTTGAATATTTGTTATTACTTCTACATTGTTTGATATGACCAAATCCAGAACTGCCCCTCTCCTGGTTGGTTCCTCAATAATTTGGGTCATATAATTGTCTTTAAGCACCCCCAAAAACCTGTTCCCTTTTGTTGTAACACTAATCTCATTGCCCCAGTCTATGTCTGGATAATTAAAATCCCCCATTATGCAAACATGACCCAGTTTTGATGCCTTGTCCATTTGCAAAAGTATTTTAGCTTCCTCAGTCTCACAGATATTTGGTGGTTTATAGCATATTCCCACAAACATTTTCTTTATACTTTTACCTCCACTGCTAATTTCTATTCACAAAGTCTCTACATTTTCATCATTCCCTTCATAGACATCATCCCTTATAATAGGTTTTAGATCCGGTTTACATTTAAACATACTCCACCTCCCCTTCTATTTGGCCGATCCTTCCGAAAAAGAGAATAACTCTCTAAATTAACTGTCCAGTCATGAGTTTCATCCCACCATGTTTCAGTAATGCCTATGATATCATACTGCTCCCTTGCAGCTATTAATTCAAGCTCCCCCATTTTATCTGTCAGGCTTCTTGCATTAGCAAGCATGCATTTCAGTTTTTTTTCAGCCTGTACTATTATTTTATCTGCTCCTTCCTTTCTGCGCCCACTTTGTTTAGTCTTTAGAAGTTTTCTAGTATTATCTGTATTTACTATGGGTGTCTCACTGCTTGTCAAACTTGCACTTGCCCCCATTCTACCTCCATACCACCTTGTATCCTCATCTATTCCATTTAGTTCATTATCTGTTTCATTCCCCTCCCCCCTCCATCCTAGTTTAAAATCTACACATTTACATAAATACAATTTATTTACATAAATACAATTTACACTGTTAAATTGCCCCCCAAGAACAACCTCTTTTGAAATCCTTGTTGGCAGAATCTGCCTCCCCTTCTCTAAGCCCGTCCTGATTGCTGGCATCTACCGACCCCCTAAAGCCCCTCCACAATCTCTGACTGATATCACCCAGTTTCTTGGCTCCATTTCCTCTTTGAATGAGAAGAGTGAGCTGCTAGTTCTTGGGGATTTCAACTTAAATTGGCTTGACCCTAAAAACCACAAAATCCACACACAAATCAAGTCACTTAACCTATCGCAACTCATTTCCCAACCCACACGAACAAACCTTTCCTTGCTAAACTGGATTCTCTCCTCAAATCCCAGCAGAATCCAATCCTCTGGCATCCTTCCTGACATTTTCAGTGACCATGCAATAGTGTACTGTGTAAGGAAAATTAAATCGCCCCAATCAAGCCCTAAAGTTCTCCTCACTAGAACATTTAGGAACTTTAACCCACAACAGTTTCTGTCGGACCTTACCAACTGCCCTTGGCACAGGATCGATTTAATTCCTGACCCTGATTCTGCGCTCGACTATTTCCAATCCGAGTTCTTAAAACTCTGTGATACCCATGCTCCACTACACAGAATAAGGGTACGGGGTGCCCACCTTCCATGGGTTACACCTGACCTTATAGCACTCTACCAGTTCAGGGATGCCTTGTGGAAAAGCAACAACATAACTGGCACTACCAAGGATCTCAATCACTACAGATGCCTGCGGAACATGTACACAAGGCAAACAAGGCATGCAAAAGCACAATATTACTCTGACAATCTCCTCCAGAACACATCAAACCCAGCTAACTTCTGGAAGGTTATCAACAACATATTCCAGCCTTCTGACCATGAAGTATTCGTAGATTTTGCAAAGGCTTTTGATACTGTTGATCATACTATCCTGCTCAACAAACTCCAGAGCTCTGGAATAGGGAAGCATGCTTTAAACTGGTTTCAGTCCTACCTATCAGGTAGATCCCAACATGTGTCCATCTCTGGCTCTAACTCTAGCCCCCTGGATATCACCTGTGGCATCCCGCAAGGCTCTGTTCTGGGGCCCCTAAGGCTCTGTTCTGGGGCCCCTACTCTTCTCGGTGTTCATCAATGATCTTCCCACAGCTTGTCAGGAAGCCTCAATACACATGTATGCAGATGACACGATCCTATATGCACACAGCCATAGCCTCTCTGACCTTCAACACATACTTCAGTCTGACTTTTTGAGACTCGAAAACTGGATTTCCCAAAACAAACTGTTTTTAAACACTGACAAGACTGTAACAATGGTGTTTGGTACCAAGACTAAATTTTTAAAGCTTCCAGTGACTGAGCTCCAGATTAGAACCAACACTAACACCACCCTAACTCCTGTTACTAGTTTTAAATACCTGGGCATATGGTTTGACTCCACTTAACATTCGGGATGCACATTGATACCCTGACAACCAAGACCCATGCCAAACTACGGGTACTTTACAGGAACAAATCCTCCCTAAGTCTCCTGGTCAGAAAACATATCGCACAGCAGATGCTAATGCCAATTATTGACTATGGAGACATAGTATATGGATCGGCACCTCAAACCCACTTTAGCAAACTTAACACCCTCTACAACTCAATTTGTCGTTTTGTTCTCCAATGTAACTATAACACACATCACTGCGAAATGCTCAAAGAACTAGATTGGTTATCACTCGAGTCTAGGCGCAAAGTTCACCTTTCCTGTCTTGCCTTCAAATTCTTTATGGGCAAGCTACCCAACTACCTGAACAAGCTCCTCACCCCTACCACATGCAGTACTTATCACCTGAGATCAGACTCCAAAAGACTGTTCATGGTCCCAAGGCTCAACAAAGTATCCCGCCGCTCCTCCTTCACTTACCGTGCACCCAAAAACTGGAACAACCTACCAGAGACTCTTACATCCACCACCAGTCTAAGTTCTTTCAAATCTAAGGCTGTCAAACATTTTAATCTGGTCTGTAATTGTTTCATACGCCCATAATATAAATTATCTTTAACTGTGCATGCAATGTCTTGTATATAATGTATACCCTGTTCATTATGTAACTGTATTTGTAAACATGTATTATTTGTCTAAATTCTGTACCCAGGACATACTTGAAAACGAGAGGTAACTCTCAATGTATTACATCCTGGTAAAATATTTTATAAATAAATAAATACATTATTGTAACTTCTTCAGTACCAACGTCAATTTACAATAGACCACTGTGGTATTTTTTTAAACACCTGCAGGTCGACACATTACTGAAGCGCATGCGCATTACAATTCATGAATATCTGCCACCTGGCTGATACGCGAAGAATTGCAACCAATTAAATCCGAACCATTATCAATAAACATATCAATAAATACATCAACCGCAGGTGACGCGGGCATGAATGCAACATGAATGCGGCATGAACGCGGTGAAGTGCGTGGCATTCGGAAAAAATCCCCGAAAAAATTTGGAGATGTTGGAGAATAAAATGGGCCGCGACTGTAATGATTTACACCTCTCCCCTAATGGTTAACTGTAAATGAAGAAGGGAAACTATACAGCCGGCAGGCTGCCAGAGCCAGACAGTCACAGTTTCCCTGTTTTTTTTTTATTGGGGGGAGAGGTCGGTGAAGGAGTTGGGGGTTAGTGTGGGGGAAGGGGGTTGGTGAGTGAGTTGTAGGGTAGTGGGAGGGTATTATGAGGGTTTGAAGGTTGGTGAGCGTTTTGGGCAGCAGTAGCGGGTGCTGAAGTTGGGAGGGAGTTGGTGAATGTACTGTAGGCTAGTGGGGGGGGGGGTAGTGTTTTGAGTAAGGGGTTGGTGAGTGTGTGAGTATTTTTTGTTGTTGCATATTTTGTTATTAAAAAGAATAACTTTCTTTTTCGACACAGTTGGTTGATGTATTTATTATCATGTACTGTATGGTATATGAATGTTCTGGCAGTGGATTGTTGTGTAGTTAGAAATTAAAAGGGAAGATTTATAAGTAATGTTTATAACCTGTACATAAAGTTTAATAAAGTCTTACACACAGGCCATTCTGTGAACATTTAAAAGGTATTACTATATACTGTATGAGGATGTGGAGGGGAGGGGGGTGGTTTAGTTTACACATCACAATCAGTTTTAATTCAATAATGTTGAAACCTATAATAATCCTATGCACTGGTACAACTACTGTTGAATTATATTTATACTATACTGTAAGGAGTTGGAGGGGTTGAGTAAGAGGGTTTTCTAAGGTATACAGTACTGGTTAGAAAGGAAGTAAAAATGCAAAACTTGTAAATGTGTACTGACACGCATGCGTATACATTTGTTCAACTAGCCATGACACATGGGTGGCAGGCAGGAGAGTAATTGGATGGACAGGTATCAGGGAAGGCAGGGAGTATTTAGACAGACAAGAATTGGAACTAGGATTTACAAAGAGTTCAGGAAGTCCTAGGTACTGCAGCAGGATAGCAACACAACCTTACTACAGCTAGCAATACTGTTGTTAAGCCCAGATGGCCTGGGATTGTCTGTTAAGGATTGCAGACTTGACGCAAGATCATTTCTTACAGATTGCAGACTTGAAGCGAGACTATCTTTTATGGATTGCAGACTTGGAGCATAACCATTCTTTAACATCAGACAAAAGATATAAGCAACAGGTTCCATGAACGGGGACACAGGAAGAGGTATGTTAAGAAAGCTTACAAACAAGCTAAAACTACCCAGAGAGAACAACTTTTAACCTGTGAACAGACACAACAGATAGAAGATGACAACCACATTATCAGATACATTGGTACATACAATAACCAATGGATTGGGATAAAAATTATATTCCAGAAACACTGGCATATATTGATGGAGGACCACAACCTCAAATAGGTTTTTAAATCACTACCAACGAGGACCTGTAGAAGGGTAACAAATCTAAAGGATAGGCTCGTACACAGCCACAATTGGGAACATCAGACTAGAACATAGCTACATGACAGAAAACCTATGGGTTCTTTCCTTTGCAGCAGATGTCGAGCATGCACGTTTATGACGGCAACTAAGAATGTCATAGACCCAAAACATCTAAGGTCCACTACATCAAAGATTTTATTAATTGCCTGACTATAGGAATAATATATCTCATTGTTTGCAAATCCAGTAAATGATATGTGGGCAAGACATACAGACCTCTTAAGGTGTGAGTACGCAAACAGATCAGATCCATTAGAAATCATGTAGACACCTGAGTAGCCAGACATGTCATAAAAGCAAACAATGGAGATACCAAATCACTCCAATTCTGTGGCATAAAACATGCACCATGGGGACATTGGAAAGGTGGCTGGGATAAGGGACCAATGCAGAGAGAATGCAGATGGATATTTACACAGTAGACACCCCATCCAGGTGGACTAAATGAGGATTTATTTTTTTCACCTTTTTTGTAGAATTAATTTGATCCTTATCTATTCACTGGGGTCAAAGCCATTATATTTTGGGGTTCCGGTATTCAGGTAGAGTTATAAACACTACTAGATCCGTTTTGACTACTAGAGTTGGATCTACTTACATTTGTGTCACTCCTACACCGATACCCGGATACTCCATGCATATTTATTTGGTGCTACTTTACACAGTGCACTTACTAAGATACAACTATATGTATAACACTATGACTACCACCAATATTCACTAGCACATACAATTACAAGATTTTTAGGTTTTGTGTAATTATTCATAAAATGTATACACCACTGCTCACTTGAGCACCTACATGTTCACTGGGGTTAAGGCTATTTACTCAGGGCACTGGTATACAGTAAGAATTATCAACTCTATTAGACCGATTTTGACTATTAGAGGCAGTATACCTTATATATGTCACTCCTAGACCAACTCCTTGACATCCTATACAAATAGAATCACTACCAACTATTAACTGAATAGACAGCTATAGATGGACTCTGCATTTACTATGACTGTCCCAATTACATTAAGCCCTCTGCAGAGACATCCCACTCTGGATGCACTCTGGGAAATACATGTTTCTATATCTACCTTTGAGATGTGATAGATGCCATTGTCTGAGCCCGGAACAGAAATCATCATTATCATAAACAGAATACATTTGCCTCTGCAGACCTAGTCTGTGGTACATACAGATGCAGCAACGAGTATCCGAACACTTGCCTTTGAAAATCGGGGGCAATCTCCCAGTAATGCTGCAACATTTCTGTGACATTTGTGCAAACAGACTAATGGCCCATCGGATTAACACAGCGGGGGTCCCTGGCAGTCTCATTCAGTTTGAATGGGACTGCCAGGGACCCCCGCTGTTTTAATCCGATGGGCCATTATTCTGTCTGCTGAAATGTCACAGAAATGTTGCAGCATTACTGGGTATTGCCCTAGATTTCCCCAGGCAAGTGTTCGGATACTCGTGGCTGCATCAGTAGTCAGTATTCTGGATGTATACTGGTCTAAACTCTTCTATACTTACACTTGAGATGTGGTAAGTGCCAATGTTCAAGCTTGGAGATCTGTTACAAGAAAAAAGAAGTCTTGGTTTGGAGTGGAAAGGGAGCGCTCCAGTCAGGGACACATCATGTAAATAAATAACATAAAAACAATAATTGTGCAGTGTGTTATTTCAAATGTTGATCGGATGTAGTTCTTGGCTCTTGGGGCAATTCTACTTACAGCAATACGGAGTATTTAAAGCCTGTATCTGACTTAGTCAGAAGATGTTTAGATCAGGGTTTCCCAAACTTTTTTTTCCGTGACCCGGTTATTTTTGAACTTCTCCTTCGTGACCCACTAAAAATTTTATCGCCTATACTGGCCTATAGGGCCTGCACAGACACACACACAGCCACTGATACACACACACACACACAGCCACTGATACACATGCAGCCACTGACACACGCAGCCACTGACACACACACACTGATACACACACAGCCACTGATAAACACACACACACAGCCACTGATAAACACACACACGCAGCCACACAGAGACACTGCTACACACACACACACTGCTACACACACAGAGACACTGCTACACACACACACACACAGACACTGCTACACACACACAGACACTGATACACACACACATAGACACTGATACACACACACACTGATACACACACACTGATACACACAGACACTGATACACAGACACTGATACACAGACACTGATACACAGACACTGATGCACAGATACTGATACACACACACACACACTGATACTGATACACACACACACAAACACACACACACTGATATATACACACACACACAGCCACTGATACACACACACTCTGATACACACACACAGACACTGATACAGATACACACGCACACAGCCCCTGATACACACACACACACACACACACACTCGCTCTCCCCTATACGTACACAGACACAAACAGTGAATTACAGGCAATGACGGATGTGAGTGACTGGAGGGGGGGGGGCAGGGACTGGGTGGGTGGGAGGAGGGGGGAACTGGGTGGGTGGGAGGAGGGGGGAACTGGGTGGGTGGGAGGAGGGGGGAACTGGGTGGGTGGGAGGGGGGGAACTGGGTGGGTGGGAGGGGGGGAACTGGGTGGGGGGGGACTGGGTGGGTGGGAGGTGTGGGACTGGGTGGGTGGGAGGGGGGGACTGGGTGGTGGGAGGGGGGGACTGGGTGGGTGGGAGGGGGGGACTGGGTGGGAGGGGAGAGGGGGGACTGGGACTGGGTGGGAGGGGGGGACTGGGACTGGGTGGGTGGGAGGGGGGAATGGGTGGGTGGGAGGGGGGACTGGGACTGGGTGGGAGGGGGGACTGGGTGGGTGGGAGGGGGGACTGGGACTGGGGACTGGGTGGGGGAGACTAGCACAGGGTGGGTGGGAGGGGGAACTGGGACTGGGTGGGTGGGTGGGAGGGGGAACTGGGACTGGGTGGGTGGGTGGGAGGGGGGACTGGGACTGGGTGGGTGGGAGGGGGGATTGGGACTGGGTGGGTGGGAGGGGGGACTGGGTGGGTGGGAGGGGGGACTGGGACTGGGTGGGTGGGAGGGGGGACTGGGTGGGAAGGGGGACTGGGACACTTGGGTGGGAGGCAGTGACTGGGTGGGTGTGTGGGAGACGGTGGGTGGGTGACAGTGACTGGGTGGGTGACAGTGACAGTTACTGGGTGGGTGACAGTGACTTTGACAGTGACTGGGTGGGTGGGTGACAGCGACTGGGTGGGTGACAGTGACTTGACAGTGACTGGGTGGGTGGGTGACAGTGGGTGGGTGGGTGACAGTGGGTGGGTGGGTGGGTGACAGTGACTGGGTGGGTGACAGTGACTGGGTGGGTGACAGTGACTGGGTGGGTGGGTGACAGTGACTGGGTGACAGTGACTGGGTGGGTGACAGTGACTGGGTGGGTGACAGTGACTGGGTGGGTGACAGTGACTGGGTGGGTGACAGTGACTGGGTGGGTGGGTGACAGTGACTGGGTGACAGTGACTGCGTGGGTGACAGTGACTGGGTGGGTGACAGTGACTGGGTGGGTGGGTGACAGTGACTGGGTGGGTGACAGTGACTTGACAGTGACTGGGTGGGTGGGTGACAGTGGGTGGGTGGGTGACAGTGACTGGGTGGGTGACAGTGACTGGGTGGGTGACAGTGACTGGGTGGGTGGGTGACAGTGACTGGGTGGGTGACAGTGACTTGACAGTGACTGGGTGGGTGGGTGACAGTGACTGTGTGGGTGGGTGACAGTGACTGGGTGGGTGGGTGACAGTGGGTGGGTGGGTGACAGTTGACAGTGACTGGGTGGGTGACAGTGACTGGGTGGGTGACAGTGACTGGGTGGGTGGGTGACAGTGACTGGGTGACAGTGACTGGGTGGGTGACAGTGACTGGGTGGGTGACAGTGGGTGGGTGGGTGACAGTGACTGGGTGGGTGACAGTGACTGGGTGGGTGGGTGACAGTGACTGGGTGACCGTGACTGGGTGGGTGACAGTGACTGGGTGGATGACAGTGACTGGGTGGGTGACAGTGACTGGGTGGGTGACAGTGACTGGGTGGGGTGACTTACCTTGAGGCCGGACGCTTTCCCCTGCTGCCCCCGATATCCCCTGCTGCCCGGGACGGGAGGTGGGCTTGGGGGCACGGGAGGTGGGCTCGGAAGGGGGTGGCACGGGAGGTGGGCTCGGGAGGGGGTGCCCCGGGAGGTGGGCTCGGGAGGGGGTGCCACGGGAGGTGGGCTCGGGAGGGGGTGCCACGGGAGGTGAGCTCTGGAAGCGGGCCGCGGGAGGAAGCGGGCCGCAGAGGAGATAGTACTTCCGCCTCCGTCCCACGTTGGGAGCGGGGGGGAGGAAGGGAGCTGTCACTGCTTGCCCTGCGCATGCGCGCGGGACCGCAGGGGGAATCGCTGCTATTTTTTTTAACTCGAGCGGCGGGAGGGGGGGCTGGGAGGAGACACCGCGCGGCCAGCCTCGCTGCGACCCGGCAATTTTGGTGCCATGGCCCGGTGCCGGGTCGCGACCCACCATTTGGGGAACGCTGGTTTAGATTGTTGGTATTGATGCTATCAATTGTTCCCCAGACTTTTCTCCCGCAGTTTGGACTTATCCAGAGTTGTAGAGAACTTTGTACATATGCATTGTATACATAAAGGTATCTTTCGGTGTAAAGTATAGGTCTTAGTAGCGTTGTATTTCTCTCCCGATCCTCCTATGTGTCCAGCCGCGCCGTTGGCAGTGGCGTCTGACGTCACTTCCCTTTCGCGATCGATCGCATCAGCTGGGAATGGATTGTGACGTGCCGGAGGGAGGTCTGTAGGGGAGTTCCAGCGTCTGGCGTCTTCTCGTGAAGGCAGCTGCAGCAAGGCTGCCAACGGCGCGGCTGGACACATAGGAGGATCGGGAGAGAAATACAACGCTACTAAGACCTATACTTTACACCGAAAGATACCTTTATGTATACAATGCATATGTACAAAGTTCTCTACAACTCTGGATAAGTCCAAACTGCGGGAGAAAAGTCTGGGGAACAATTGATAGCATCAATACCAACAATCTAAACATCTTCTGACTAAGTCAGATACAGGCTTTAAATACTCCGTATTGCTGTAAGTAGAATTGCCCCAAGAGCCAAGAACTACATCCGATCAACATTTGAAATAACACACTGCACAATTATTGTTTTTATGTTTTTTATTTACATGATGTGTCCCTGACTGGAGCGCTCCCTTTCCACTCCAAACCAAGACTTCTATCGTGGGAAATCTTAGTACATTTCCAGGAGAGGTTGAGAAGTATCCGGTTGGGTAATCACTTCATGGTTATTATATTTTGTTTTACATTGTTTCATCACTGTTAATATTTAAGGAAACGGTGGCGCCAGCGCAAATCATTTAAATATTACAAGAAAAAAGAAACCATTATTACCATCACAATATATATTTACCTTAGCGGATCAAGTCTGAGGTATTGCTTTTGCAATATGCACACTCTATATGGGACTATATTCCTGACAAGGCACTAAAGTGTTAATAAGACTGTCCCGCAGACTTATAATATGCTGCTTATTTATTTATTTATTTCAGTGACGCCGGTGACGCCGGTGGGGGGGAGCTGCCTTGTCGGGAGTTGAGCGATTGAAGCAACAGTTGTATGGCGATTGGATTACTAGTTTACTGAGCTTTAACCTCTATATATCTCCCATGTATATACCTAAGGTCCTTTAAGTATGCTGTGAGGCATCTTGCTATTGCAACAGAGATTTAACTCGTTGCTTCCTGAGGCTCATAATATTTGTGGATATTAGAGGAATACTTTAAGCCAATGTAGGGTATAATTTACCATATCAATTACTAGGCTTAATATACGCTGTAACTGTGAATTGTGGACTGCATCACTAGACTATTAGTGTTTAAGGGATTTGGGCATTTCAGATTTGACTGTATACACAGTCAAGGATACCACTATACAGCTGCAGCGGTCGTTATTCAAACAAATCACAACGCCAATTTCGTGTGCTCTGCTGTACTCCATGCAGCATGAACGCGGCCAATCGCCCCAGGCACCCGCGCTTATCACGATTGCTTTGTTGAATTTCATGGATTCTGTTTCTTTGTGTGCAATGAAATGGATCAATTGTAATGTGTACAGTACTGTGCAACTGTGGCAATTTAATTTGTTTAAAAACCAGAACACTAAAATGCCATTTTCTGCACTCGCCGCACTCGCGTCTTAAGGCGGTAAGGTTGGAAGACATCCCACATCATGGCATCGGTATTCCGATGTACACAACGCGTGAAGTGTTTGAATAATGGCCGCTGCAGTTGTATGTGTTCAAATACAACTGAGGCATATGTGGTTGAAAACTGTATGACATTTGGCAGGGCTCAGTACATTCAGGGTTTCATTCATCACCTGCACAAAGGGTATTTCATGTGCACATTGGAGTGTTATTTCTAGTGTCAGAAACAGCTGCTCTTGAAACAATGTTGCTATTAAAGTAACCACTCCACCACAAGTGCCTATCCCTGTCAGAACTGCTTGAATTATTTCAGACTGCTACTATGTTGTGCTATTAACAACCCTTACAGTATAAGTACATAGAGATGTGGTTTCTTTTGTATTAATTAATTTTGAGTGAGCAATGATCTGAGACATACATATCCCATTAGACCACTCTTCCTGTTGATGATTGTGAATTACAGTCCCTGCTACAATTAACCCTTAATAGGGTGCTCTCTTCCCCATTGTAGTGTTCAGTGTGGGCTAATTCGCTCTCATCATTAGCTCCCTCCCCATTATCTTAATATTACAGTGTATATACCCTGCACCTTTTATATATGTTTCATGTTATCAATAAAGTTTAATTTTAACTGCAATATTCTATTCAGTTGAATGACATTTGAAGGGACATTGTTAACCTTGGATTACATTTTTCCAGCCTAATCTATGTTCTCAATGAATGCAATATAAGGGATCCTTTTGGTTGATATTCTTACCAACCACTTCTATACACATGTATACTATTTTCCCTTATGCACCATGTGAACTACAGTATATCTATTATTCGCCTGAATTGGTGAGCGGTAGGTACAGTAGACCTTTGTATATAGTAATTTAGACTCTGCAAGGGAATAAGTGAGAGGTAAACTTGTCTTTGAAGTAGGAACCTAAGAATCAACAATGGGTGCACCAGGTCCTGCAAGGAAATCAGTGAAATGTGAGCTTGGTTTTAAAGTGGCAGCCTTCAAATCAGCAAGAGTTATCTCAGGCACTGCATGGATAATTAGTGAGTGATGAGCTTTCCTTCAAAGCTGGAGGCTTAGAATCAGTCAGGGCAACTACTGTATATGGAGATAGTCCAGGGCGATGCAGCATAGTTCATAGGGCCACCTTTTTGACAAAAAGTATGGACTTAGTATTGCCCAACAGCTTGTTCCGCTCGTAAGGTACAGATGTAGAAAGACTTACTGTCCCCGTGGTCACCAAGAAAAATGCAGACGAACGCAGCCGAATGCATTCTGATCGCGGCCCTCATGTTCCAGAAGGACAGTAGGATTTACTACCCTGAAGGGATGTTTCTGTGGTGGTCCACGATTTTGAATGGGACCCTGCAGTGTTAACCTTTTGCTTGATGGGCCATGAGCCGGGGAGAGAATACGGCTACTCAAATTTCATATTGGCAGTGCACTCTTCATTTTTATTATAATTCTTTGTACACAGGTTTGAAGCAGGGGTTTTCCGGAACCTCATTAATTCAGGAACGGGAACCCCTTGCTTCCTGAGATACAGACCTCAGTAGGGTGTGCCAGTATCTTCTGCAAGTTTAAATTTCCAGCATCACAGCCCTGTATTTCAGGAAGCAGGGAGTCCCCAGGCCTTTAAATAATGGGGTTCAGTTCCGGGGTTCAGTTCCCCTGATTCAATCCTATGTCAAAAAAATAATAATAAAAAGCACGACAATTGATGTGAGAGCTGCTTGGAGAGAAACAGAGAGAGGCTGTTTCTCTCTGTTCAA
This sequence comes from Ascaphus truei, assembly GCF_040206685.1. NCBI lineage: Eukaryota > Metazoa > Chordata > Amphibia > Anura > Ascaphidae > Ascaphus > Ascaphus truei. The sequence goes on from NC_134484.1 coordinate 153,074,921, forward strand.
CTCTGTCAGACTGGTGGCTGGCTGATAAAATGAATGCTACAGAAGTCCCATCCAGAAGCATGCACCCCCACTGCATTAATCCTTCTGAAAAATGTATTGTCCTCCCGACCATGAGAGTTTGAGCCATGATGTGGTCCCAATGCAGTCATGCTCAAGCCACATTAGTAGTTAAAAATCGCGGCACCGAGGAGAGTGAGTCTTATACATCTGTAGTAATTTCTCCCTTAAGTCACTGCAACATATTGCAGATTTCTTGCATCTCCGACATGGCTCTCCAGATCGATAGAAAACTTTTTTCTTTGCATTCTCAGGGTTTCAAGTGGAAATTAAAAAGGAGAGTCTGCAGTGTAGATTTACCTCGGGTTGTCAAAGATTGCTAGAGCGAGGGGTCCGGAATTGTGATGCTGTAGTCAGTGGAGAGTTCAGGAAAGAGCTGACAGAAGGGGTAGTCAGGCGATCCAAGATCAGGGTGGGCGACAGGCAGGAGAGCAGTCGTACAGACCGAGGTCATGGTAGGCAGTAGTCAGATAGACTGGAATCAGGCAAAAAAATGTATGTTCGATGGAACTGCTGCCCCTTAGAAAAAAATAGAACTCACCAATGAAAAAAGAGGCAACAGTGCCACAACCATACATTTTTTGCTTACTACAACACGATTGGAGTGATGCACACGGGGGCACGTATTCCTCCACAACATTGGATCACAGAATGTTGAACCAGCAGGAACGGAGACCGTGATCGATAGTGAGCAGCGACAGCTCCACACCAAGCATACCGGAGGCACCAGGTAAGAATTTCAGCCACATTCATACTGTGGAGACTAAATATTTGCCTCTTACAGGTTTAACTGGGCTGTTTATCACTTTACCCCTTATATTGTATTGTATGTCTTTATTTATATAGCGCCATTAATGTACATAGCACTTCACAGTAGTAATACATGTGGTAATCAAATAATTAACAGATAATATAAATAACAGGTCATGGGAATAAGTGCTACAGACATAAAAGTAACATTAAGGAAGAGGAGTCCCTGCCCCGAGAAGCTTACAGTCTAATTGTTAGGTAGGGAGATATATATGTGTCCTCCTCTCTCCTGCGTTGAAATCCAATATATATCAGAAGTGGAAGTGTATTCATTCCGTTCATCCTGGCCATTACCCTGCTATAAACTTTATTTAGATATTGTATTTCATTACATGATTTCCTTGAGCTCATATTCAGTTCACCAGATATTTAGACTGAAATCGGGACCAGGATTATAAAGAGCTCAGGAAGTTCTAGGTACTGCAGCAGAGCATAGATAACCACAGTGGCAATTAATGAATGTATTGGCTAGTGTTTCTTTCTTTTGGATTGTAATATTTGTTTTATTTCATTTGGATTCTTTTTTAGGGTGCCTATTGATTGCCAATGTATCTGTGCATGTATCTGTGCATCCGTAACTGTGCAACTGTATCTGTGCATCCGTTAAGGGCATAGATAACAACAGTGGCAATGAATGGATGTATTGGCTAGTGTTTTTTTTTTATATATTATTTTAATGTTTATTTTACTTAATTGTGATCTTTTCTAGACTTCACAAAAGGCAAAAACACTATTAGCCATTATTGGCTACTAGTGCTTTGGCCATTTGTATGTGTGGTGATGGGGGTAGAGGGACTGGTTCATGGGGGTAGTGTGAGGGTTTAACTCCTTAATTATCATTGCAGTTACTAACTGCCAAGGTAATTAAGTGGTTACTGGCCAGTAGCTAGTGTACTTATTTAAATGTTGGTGCCACTGAAGAGGATGAGGACGGCCTTCATCCTGGCAGGGGTAAGTACAATATTTATTTACTGTGGGGTTGATGGCTATTGATTGTTTTTTAATAGGTAAAGCGCTATTAGCCAGTTATGGAAATTATTGCCTATTACTGTGTGTGTGTGGGGAGGGGGGGGTGTTGGGGGTAGAGGGACAGGGTAGTAGGGTTCCCATTGATTGCCAATGTGGCTATCTGTGCCCCCGTTGTGGCTTGATAACTACAGTGTCAATCAATAGAATAAATGGCTAGTGTTTGTTTTGATTGTATTGTAATTTGATTGTATTGTACAGATGCAGCGGCCGTTATTGAAACACTTCACGCGGTGTATACCTCAGAATACCCATGTGATGGCGTGCGATTTCTACCAACCGTACCGCCTTAAGATGCGAGTGCAGGCGAGTGCAGAAAATGGCATTTTAGTGTTCTGGCTTTTAAGCATCTGAAATTGACACAGTAGCACCGTAGCACAGTATTGTACACATTATAATTCATTCATTTCATTGCATTTAATTGCACACAATCCATGAAATTCAAACAAAGCAACCGTGATAAACACGTGTGCCTGGGGCGGTTGGCGGCGTTAATGACGTGTGGAGTACAGCAGGGCACACGAAAACGGCGCCGTGATTTGTTCGCATAACGTCTGCTGCATCTGTAATTTGATTGTGCTGTATTTGCTTGTATTGAGGGATTGGATGAAGGGAGTAGTTGCCCCAGTGTGGGTAGTTAGGGAGGAGTTAAACCCTTAATTATTCTACTTATGGTAGTAACCAGAGACAGAACATAAAACACAGACAGAGCTCAGTGCACATCCAGTGAAACTCATACACGGTACAGTGCCTAAATATATATGTATAGATCTCTATGAAATAAAATGGTCTTTTAGTTTAACATTTTGGCCAAATTGTTGTAAGCCCCTGAGCCACTACACGGCAGACCACATCTCAAGGGTCCCTAACACTAATAATAAAAATACCATTTTATTTAATAGATATCTATACATATATATTTAGGCACTGTACCGTGTATGAGTTTCACTGGATGTGCACTGAGCTCTGTCTGTGTTTTATGTTCTGTCTCTGGTTTTAAATATGTATTGCCATGCTCAGTAGCACTCCTCTGTGACACTTATATGCTTATATATATGTTGTGGTTATTTTGGGGGTTCAATATGAGCTTATAGGTGTCCTGTATATGGTAGTAACCAGTAAGATAATTAAGGGGCTACTAGTGTTTAAATGGTTGAGTATGAGCCCTTTCTTTCTCCAAAGATGGTTAGGACAAAGAGGAGGAGGAGGGTGATGTTAATCCTGGCAGGGGTAAGTAAAATATTTATCAATGTAATTTGTATTTTATTTTACTATATATTTGAATGGGAATATGCACTTGAAGCCATATTTGGCTACTAGGGTATTGGCCCATTCCTGTGTGTGTGTGTGGGGGGGGGGGGCGGGGGGCAGTTAGTTGGGGGTAAAGGGGGTCAGTGAAGGGGACAGTTACCATGGGGTGGGTGCTTAGGCCTGCCCTGTGGGTAACAGGAGGGATTAACTCCTTAATTAACCATAGCGATAGTAATCCGTGCTGTGATGCCAAGTATACAGGGATCCCCAGAGTGGCATTTTTATTTACTATTTGTGAGATTGTCTTGCTGTGCTGGAATCTCTGGAGAACATTCTGGTTTTCAAAGGGAAGTACTGCATTTTTTGTCTTTTACTTTATAATACGAAGGAATGTGCCAGAAGAAAGTGTCAGTACCATGAAACATAGATGTTGCCCCCTTGTTTGATTGACTTTATTTTTTGATACATACAGTAGATCTTGGATTTTGATGATAGATTTTCCTCTTTTTGACATTTTCTATATATTGGCCTGTTTTTCTCCCCTTTTGGGAGGTGTGCCTTCCCTGCATCATTTTTTAAATATATTTATGTGATCTTAGCACTTTCTTACTGGGTTACAGACACACCATTGATTAGTTTTTCTGATATATCACACATTGTATGATGTTCTTCTACCTCTGTGTATATCTATTTTTCTATCAAATAGTAATCACACTGTACCATATTCTGGTTTGAATAAAAGTGATGTCAGTGTGCTTTATAAATTTCTACCTTCAGATAATGCTTGACTATTTTTGTATTTGCATTTTCTCTCCTTGTTTATTATTATTTTAATTTATGGTAGATTAACATGTTTTTATTACAAGTGTACATCTTTAATTGGGTATTCATATAGTTTTGTTTAACCTTTGTATTGTAGGTGGTGTTTACTAATGTTGTTTTCCTTTTATTTGCTCATTTAATCACCCATCCACTTGCTCCCTCTCAGCAATCCACAGTGGCAAAGTCACTGCTATTACATATGATGCCATCATGTCACTGTCACGGGAGACCAAGCTTATTAACACTTTACCATATGGATCCTTTGATTGAATAAAGCATGAAATAAAATAAATTGTAATTTATTCACACAAGGAACACATACACCTTAATTTACAAAATAACATGAATAAACACTTACTGGGATGCGCAAAACGAAATAAAAATGTCCACGGAACGAAATCCACAGAAATCAAGTCTCTAGGCAGGAATTCCCACACGTGGAGTTGCTGCACAAAAAGAGCCGTGTAACAGTCCTTGGCTAGGGGCGCTAGTGGCAACCCCTGTTTCTCCACCAAAAGTAATATTTTTGTTGCCCCTATGCAGGATTATTTAGCAAATCCTTACGAATACTGGAAGCTGGATACAAATCATTAGTTGCGAGGAAATAGTCTCTGTACCACCTGCTGTAGCTTAGATGAATCAGATGGAACTTCTTACAAGATGGAACTCTTAGATGGAACTGACTCCTGACTGGCTGCGCCAGACTTTTTAAAACACCCAAAGCCTATCTGTATCATGTGCAGCCAATCTTTCGCCTGTGAACCAATCATCCCACCTATAGCAGAGTTCTGCCAGGTTCTTCGTAGCCAGAATACAAAGATAGGGGGGCCCCCGCAACAGCTAGAAAATAGAAGTGAGGTGTTCACTGGGTGCAGTGTAGGCAAGAGTATACTCAGAGAAAAGATGAACTCAGTATATGAGCACTCAATCACAAGAATGTATAGTGAATTAATTAAAATACTTTATTGTCATCAATTAATAAAATACAGGGGTATAAAATAAATATACAGCACTGGGAGTGATTGTGATCAAGGTAATATTGCTGTAAAAGTTCAGTTGAACCACAAATGTGGTGCATTCATAAGTGGATGTTTGAATGTATTGCTGAAACGTGACAGCCTATAATAGTGTATAGTATGGGATACTCTTAATAAAGCTGTGTAGTAGTGATACCGGTAAAGATACCTCCTCAAATGCTACCTTCAAGCCCAATGCAGTGATAACTGAATTGGAGATGGAATCTACAGAAAATTAGTGAGGTTCACAGATGCCTGATATTGATCGTAGTCATCCCCCAAATGTAGATACACCTGTCAATCAGTCTGTATTGGCAGAAGATGTTGGGGTATCTAGCTCTGATATCTATATACTCTTTGATACCCCAACATCTTCTACCAATACACACTAATTGACAGGTGTACTGTCGCGGCCCCTTTTAACCTCCAATATCCCCCAAAAAATTTGGGGATGTTTTCCGTCTCTCACCCGTCTCTCACGGACTTTTCCGCTCGGCCCGAAATCTCCAGATAGTGCTAATAGCGCTAGACAATGAAAGCGCTTAGCGCTAGACAATTAAAGTGCCCGCAGGCGCCCCAAACTGCAGAAAACGGCCCGCATCTGCCCGCGATTTGCCCGCATCTGCCCGCGATCTGCCCACGGCCGCAGGAGGCTAAAGGCGGCCGCCACTGTATCTACATTTGGGGTATGTCTACGATCACTATCTATCAGGCATCTGTGAACCTCACTAATTTTCTGTAGATTCCATCTCCAATTCAGTTATCACTGCATTGGGCTTGAAGGTAGCATTTGAGGCGGTATATTTTCCGGTATCACTACTACACAGCTTTATTAAGAGTATCCCATACTATACACTATTATAGGCTGGCACGTTTCAGCAATACATTCAAACATCCAGTTATGAATGCACCACATTTGTGTTTCAACTTAGCTTATACAGCAATGTTACCTTGATCACAGTCACTCCCAGTGCTGTATATTTATTTTATACCCCTATATTTTATTCATTGATGACTATAAAGTATTTTAATTAATTCACTATTCATTCTTGTGATTGAGTGCTCATATACTGGGTTCATCTTTTCACTGAGTATACTCTTCGTAGCCAGGCACTGAGCTTCAAGGTACGATGAGAGCATGTGCAAACTTTGCTCTTCAGCTGCTTAGCATACCTAGCCAAGCCTACTTCCCTGGAGACCTAATGTCTACCTGTCCCCTGACATGCCGGATTCATCTCCACATGATACCTTAGAAATCCTAAATGACTTCCTCTGACATTACTTCAAAAACCTAACTTACAGTTTTATTCTAACCTGACTTAACCATTTTCCTTACACACCAATAAACTCTCAGCTTTATCCTGAGCTGGAGTAACCCCCGGAACCCCTATACTGGATTCAGGGTACTGGGCATTACATGGGCAGTGTCCCTTTATCCTAGGGACCCTGTGTAGAGTGTGGGGATAGACATTAACCCATTATGCCCCGTGTAGGTTGTGGGTATTCATTAACCCTTAATATGGTGATATGACCCTCTTATTCCTAGCCGGGTGCATATAGACAGTTTATACACATTCACAGGACTGCAGCCAGCAGTTGGCTGCAGAGCTGAAACTCTATGCTTTAACTTAAAATGTAACCCCTCCAACTCTCTCCACCTTATACCTGGTGAGAGTTACGGAATTAACTCAATTAAATACGATTCGGGCATATCCGTGACCTGGAATGTAACCCAGTTCCCTGCCCGGTCGTACTGTTCTGGTTTGTGCTGAAGCAGGGGGATTTGGCGGTGAGTCGCAAACTGCATTCTAGGGGGGATTTTATCCGTTTTCTGTGTTCCTCATGTCTTCAGGAATCTGGGGGGATTCCAGAGTGCATGTTTCGGGTTATGCGCAACATGGACCCCATTGTAGCCAAACACACCCTGACAACATTTTCCCATAAAATCATCCCTGACACTCACGCCTGGCGCATCCCACTGGTTGGCACTCCTGGAACAGTAAAACCACATACATCTTTATTTTATGGGTTGAAGAGCTGACACTCACAATTCCCCAATATGGCTCAGGGGCACAAAACTGGGCACAATACCTTTATTTATGGACTGGGTACCCCTTCACCGTCATAGTCACATCTGCTAGAATGCATGGTGAAATGCACGAGGCATGTGTGCGTCCATGAGGCTATGAACTGTAAGTGAAGGGGTGCAGTTTGTTTTGTACCACTCGCTTGAGAAAGGATCATGTGACCCAAAATGCCTTTTTTTGCCTCAACCATGCTATTTTGGAATCTTGAGTAACCATTCCTGGGTGTGAGAATCCCTCTTGTTTTGTGTTTATATTTGTACAGTATCTCTGGCTAATTTAGGGTTTAGCTACATGGGTTTAAGCACAACATTATTCTTCATACATGCTTTTGCTTGTGTACGTTACTTATTGTGTTTCTGCACTATGAAGGATCCCATGATCAAGTTGCTTGACCTCTCATAAAAATAAACGGATTCAGCTACTCATAGTGTTGCCAAACTGGTTTCTATAAAATGAACAGAAGCCTTAAAAACTATTACGAGCACTGTACCGAAGAAGCCACAGTATAAGTCATAGCACCATTTCTTTAGTATGCTCTGAATGAAGAATAGAATATACATTAATGAGTTTAACAGTATATTATTATACCTAATGCTAAATTTCATAAGTATAAAATTAAAAGTATAGAAACAAGACATTGCCCCCTTGAAATTTCATTAATCAGTTTCTTATGCACTATCAATTACATTACTCTAATAATTTTGCACTACATATAAACTGCAACTATTAATTTTAATTAAAATTATCATTGTAGAGGCGCATGCGCAAAGCCAGGGTGAATGGAAGCATAGATCTCTAGCTCCCTTCACACCGGCATGAATTCTGATTAAAAGCGGCACTAAAAATCATTACAAAACCCTCCCTTGAGCAGATATACCCGTCGGAACACCTAGGGAGGCCAACCAGAGCGAAGTCCAAACAAAATGACCCCTCGGTCAAGGCATACTTCAACAAAAGCACCCCGGCGGCAACAGGAGGTTCCGTCTCACCTACACCTACCATGCAGTCGGACTCGGACAGCGAGAGCCCGGCCCCGCAAGCGGACGACCAGGAACTGGTCAGTAGAAAAGATCTCCGCGAATTCTGCAGGGAAATGAAGCATTTATTCCGCAGGGAACTGTGGGACCTAAGAAGGGACCTGGACGGGGTGGGCGAGCGGACCGGGGCCCTAGAAACAAAAATGGATGCCAACACGAGGGCCCTGCAACAAACAAATAAAACAGTCTCCCAACTGGAGGATAAGGTCCGGGAGATTGCTGATAAGCAAGAGGATACCGAGAACCGGGACCGCAGGAACAATATACGCATAAGAGGGGTCCCAGAAACCATCAATGACCCCGAGGACTTTGTGCAAAGGTGGATGGAGCATCTGCTCCCTGATAAATCTGAGCAAGAACTACACCTAGATCGATGCCATAGAGCGCTTCACTCAAAGCCACAAGCAGGAGACCCCCACCAGACATCATAGTGCGTTTCCATTATTATCGCATAAAAGATTCCATCTGCCAGATTGCTAGAGAGGCGAGATCCATGGAGTTTGAGGGGTTCAAACTCCAGATTTATCAAGATCTCTCGCCTGCCACCCTCGCCAGATGCAGAAATATGGGTCCAATCACAAAGATCTTACAAGAAAAGTGGGTTAAATACCGCTGGCTGTTCCCGTTCGCCCTCCTCGTAATAAAAAATAGGGTCGCAAACTCTATGAAGAGGGCAGAAGATGGCGACGCTTTCCTGAAAAAGTTGGGTCTGCTACAAAAAGCTCCTAGCCCCGGACCCTCCCAACCTCCTCACCTTAATCCGGAGCCTGATCCAGTGCTGGAGACGTCCTGAAGCAGAGTGGGGACCTCCGCAGCTGCTGACCAGTGAAAAGCCGAGGTTTTCTGCAGCAGCCAAGTTCAATTAGGCAGTTAAAGGAGACATTCCCCATTTCCCCTCCTCAGAACGCATGGCCGCCAGTAGGAGTTTTTTTGCATCGCCCGCCCCCCCCTCCCCCCCCCCGTTGGTCACCTTCAGGTACTGCAGCCCACAATAGAAGGCAGCCATCTTCGGAGTCGTGTGGCGGGAACTGGGCTGTGGGCGCGAATGCAGTGGAGGCGGCGCTGTGGCTGGGAGGATGGCTGCGCGTCATGACGGTGACGTATCTCGGGTGCCATCTGCCTGACCCCGTGACCCCTGCGACAGAGGAACTTCCGGTTTTGCACACACTGAGACAGTGCTTATCCGGATCGGCAGGCGGCGGCCTACATTGATCCGGGGTCACGAAGGCTACAACCTCAGCCACAGGCTCCACAGGGGGAGGGAAGAGGGATGGATTATCCGGAGGGCTCCACAGTTATAGTAACCGGGCCCCTGGGTTTTAGATCGGGAGAGGTGGCTAGCTCAATTTGTTACTCTGCTCCCCGGGGATTCCACACTAACCAGGCGGGTCACCTATAGCAGACGAGCGGAGACCAGACGGGGTGCCCCTACCTTTAGCCACTGGACACACTAATATCGGGGCATATAGGGATATCTGGTGGGACGGGGTAGAGGGGAATTACTTACCTTGGCTATCCCACGTCCGAAAGGTCAAACTGTCTTTTTAAGGTTGTATAGTTACTATTAGAGATGCCTATCATTGTTACACTAAGTTGATTGATGCCTAGCTTAGGAGATAGTTAAATGTTGTTATATCTCACGGGTTTTCTGCCTCCTCAGCAAGCAGCGGGACTGGGAGCTCGGAGATACTCACGATGGGGTCCGGCTCTCGCACACCTCTACCCGGCAGTGGCACAGACCCTGACTCGACCCTGCCCTCACTGGCGGGCCCGGACGAGGAATGGGATGGAGAATGTAGCAAGAAAGGGGGAGGTGCGGCGACAGATACGGAAGAATCCATCCGGTCAGTGGGAGGTCTCCGGACGTCCAGCCACAGCTGCTCAGCTAAAGTTAAGTTAATTTAAAGTTACCCAAGTTTATTATGGTGCACTACACCCACACTGTGCCACTATTCATCTCACGTCAAATTGCCGGTGTGAACTAACCCTGGTAGTTCGTCGGCGCCTCAAGAGGTGTCTCATGGAGTTAGTTCATGGGAACCGCTCAACCCTACAGAGGACAGAACTAAGAATGCCTGGTAGCCCGCCCCATCGGTGCCAGGAAGCTGTCCAGTCCATAGGGCAGAAGAGCCAATTCTGACTTAGCCCAGACACGGCTCTTTACATTTTTCTTTTTGTGCATTTTTACGCTCCCTCCCCACTCCCCCTCCCCATGTCATTTTCCCTCCCTGGGGCACAGATCCCCTCCAGTAGGGGGACACAGAGGCCCTCTCCGTACGGGATTAACAGCATTCGCTCAGGTATCACTCATCTACTATGGGTCGAAGAAGAACAGCCTCTGGGGAGGAAAGTGGAGCACTGCGCAGGGCAAAAGTACAGGAACCAGCACACCATAGGTTAAAAACTACTTTATTAAGCAACTAGGGGCGACACCCACAGTGGAGCACCCACCCACTCTGACGCGTTTCGGGCTAGGCCCTTTGTCAAAGAGTATACTTTTTATACTCTTTGACAAAGGGCCTAGCCCGAAACACGTCAGAGTGGGTGGTTGGTCCACTGTGGGTGTCTCCCCTAGTTGCTTAATAAAGTAGTTTTTAACCTATGGTGTGCTGGTTCCTGTACTTTTGCCCTGCGCAGTGCTCCACTTTCCTCCCCAGAGGCTGTTCTTCTCCTGATCTTCTATCAAGTTGGATGCACGCTTGCACGGATTGCTTTCACTTCATACAAACAGTGAGTGTACTGTGGTATTGCCTGGCTGGTTACTGACTGTGTTACCTATATGTTCTGTGTCTCTATCTGAGTGTGGTTGGTTAAAAGGGGACACTCTACCACTGGTATATGTGTCTCCCTAGTACCCTATAAATCCCACCCTGTGGTTTAAGCCTGTTAGATTTGGCGGTCACATGTTTATGATCAGGTTATGATGACACTTCATGTCAGTACTCCTATTCAATATATTGGAGCAGCTTTAGAAGGACTTATACACCCAGGATCAAGCTTGCTATTATCCGTTATATAAGGGATTTATTGGATGTTATATGTCATAAGCCTGTGATTCGTTTCTGCTGCACCGTGGATGGACTTTATGTCCTTTTTTCATACTATGGGTCGAAACACACAAACACAGTATCATAACAGGACACCGCTCAAACATACCGAAATGTAAATGGCTATAAATATTATATCTAATAACATTAACGGTTTCAACAGTCCCACAAAAAGGAAAGCTGCATTCACAGATTGTAAAGGAAAGCAGGCGGACATTGTCCTCCTTCAGGAAACTCACTTTAGCACCAGTAGCTCACCTAAATATTTAGATAAACAATTCTCACAATTCTATCTAGCATCTGCGGCGGAGAAAAAGTGAGGGGTAGGCATTCTCTTCCATAATAGCGTTCCCTTCACATTAGAGACACTCAGGAGAGATAGCGCAGGCAGATTTCTGATTGTCGTAGGAACGATTCAAGAACAACCGATAACACTGGCCTCACTTTAGGCTCCTTGTGAGCAAAGCCACGACTTTTTCAGGGTTTTCTTTCAAAAACTACACCAGGTAGCCAAAGGCAACATTATCCTAGCGGGAGACTTTAATCTTACGCTGAACCCGAAGTTAGATAGGACTGGCATACCTAAGAGTGGTCGGAGGAAAGTTCTAGAAGCTTTAAAGACAGGGCTGAAGAAAAATCAGCTAACTGATATATGGAGGGAGTTACACCCCACAGAGAAAAACTACACCTTCTATTCCCATCCCCATGACGCATACAGTATAGCAGAATCGACTATTTCTTCATCTCTAGTAGACTGGTCCCCTTGGTCTCTTACGCAGGGATCCATGATATTTCATAGTCTGACCATGCACCAATAGAGCTAAGGTGCATTCAAATTCATTCTGATAGACCTGGCGCAAACTGGAAACTTAATGAGTCACTCTTAAAAATCCCGGATATATGTGGCTCGGTAGGTGAGGAAATCAACCAATTCTTTAGCATAAATTGTGGTTCGGAAAGTTCACATTTCACCCTCTGGGAGGCCCATAAGGCAACCATAAGGGGTATGCTAATTGGCATAGCAACTCGCAGAAAAAGAGAGCGAAACAATAAAATTGTAGTACTCCAAACCAAATTACATGCCCTCGCGACAAGACACAAAAAACGAACTGACCCCCAGATTTTAACTGAGATAAAGAACACCAAAATTGAACTTAATCTGCTGATGGCCTCTCAGGCAGACAAATCCTTGAGTTGGTCAAAAAGGAAATACTATGAAAAGGCAAACAGGCCAGATACCATGCTAGCACGCAAATTAAAATCCAAACAATCAAATTATAACATACAGGCGATCCGCTTAAAAACTGGAGCCTCTACATCCAACCCGAAAAACATAGTGGAGGAATTTAAATCTATATAATGGGGAGAAAGTGGCACATAATTCCAAAACCTCAAGAGCCGTAGAAGATTTTCTGGCAAGCTCCAATCTGACGGTGCTGAATGAGCTGGACAGAGAGGTATTGGAAGCAGAGGTCACATTAGAGGAGCTATCCCAGGTCATCACTGACCTCAAGCCTTCAAAGGCCCCTGGCCCAGATGGCTTCTCAGGGCTGTATTATAAGAAGTTCATTAAGAACCTGGCTACATGGCTGCTCCCTATGTTTAACGCTGTTTTAGCAGGAGCCCCATTCCCGGAGTGGATGCTTCAGGCGTCTATCTCACTGATTTATAAATCTGGAAAAGATCCGCAAGATTGCAAAAGTTATCGCCCAATCTCCCTCATCAATACTGATGTTAAAATCTATGCCAAATTATTAGCCAATAGATTGAGTCATATCCTGCCCAGACTTATACATCCAGATCAAGTTGGCTTTATTAAAGATAGACAAGCTGCGGATAACACCCGACGAATTATTGATCTGATAGAGATAGCCAATAACAAGAAAATACACGCTATGATGTTAATTCTGGACGCAGAAAAAGCTTTTGACAGGATTGACTGGCCTTACCTACAACAGACGCTTGGGGCATTTGGCTTCGGGGATCGGGTGAGTGGCGCAATAATGGCGTTGTACTCTGGCCCCGCTGCTCTGGTCATCCACCAGGGCTTCCCATCAAATATATTCCAAATTAAAAGTGGCACACGTCAGGGGTGCCTATTATCTCCCCTTTTATTCGCCCTGTGTATGGAACCTCTAGCGGCGCAGATCCGTAACAACCCGGATATCTCAGGGATTACTTTAGATTCGAAATCCCACAAGCTTTCCCTGTACACTGACGATATCTTGCTTTTGATCTCCAAACCCCTTACCTCTCTGCCGAACCTATTTCACCTGTTTATTTAAATAAGATATCTGGATTTAAAATAAATCAAACCAAATCTGAGGCCTGAACTTCAATTTCAATTGGCAACCAAAAAATATTAAGTACCTGGGAGTCCATATCACTAAGGATTAAAAGGGCATCTACGAAGCAAATTATCCCAAACTGATTCAAACCTTAAAAGAGGATCTGAGAAAGTGAATGCCATATAGGATCTCCTGGATAGATAGGATACATAGTGTAAAGATGAATCTCCTCCCCCGTATCCTATACCTCTTTCAGACTCTACCAGTGCCACTAAGACTGAAGGAAATACTCTCACTTCAGTCTGATATCTCCAACTTCATATGGAGAGGGAAAAAACGAGAGTAAACAAGACAATTATGAAAAGGACCACCCGATCGGGAGGCTTAGCAGTATCTTGCCTGTTATCTTATTATAAAGCGGCGCAATTGTATCAACTCACACAATGGCAGACCAACCCAGCATTGAAAAGATGGGTGGATCTGGAAAAAACGGTCTGCTCCCCATTGGAGTTAGACAATCTGCTTTGGTTACCTAAAACAGCTGGTAAATTGGCTGACCGGCCGCTTTCCTCGATGGCTAACTCGTTGTCGATTTGGGAGGCCGCCAAATATAAATATACCTTGACGTCCAAACACTCACTGATGTCCCTGTTGTGGGGCAACCCCGACTTTGTGCCAGGTCTAGTAGAAAACGCCTCAGGGATCAGGAAACAATATAAATATATTCGGCTCAGAGATCTGGAGGGGATACCAAATAAAATTAAATAATTTGAACAAATCAGATCCGGGAAAAATATCCCACATTCTGAGGATTTTCGACCTCACAATTCCCCCGGACCCTTGGCTGTTCCTTCTGATTAGGCCATGGCCGGGTCTCTCTAAAACGGGAAATAAATTAGTTGCACATTTCGCAACAGCAACGAGGTGTGAGATCACAGCTATGTGGAAACCACCCGATATCCCAAACATCCCCAAGATTCGAAATCGAATGTGGTACATATGCCAGATGGAAAAATTAACGAGTTTAGTTAATGACACTGGCGCCAAATATCTAAAAGTCTGGACGCCTTGGTTGGCACAGATAGATATCCCAGGGGTAGAGGTAGCCACAATCTGGCAATGATAGTGATAAATGCATTCTCACTCAAAGGACGAGAGCACTGCCGTGGGCTGCCAGGCCACGTATGTAGAAGCAATATAATATAAAAGGCCCAAAAGCCAACCTGATAGGGGCTGAAGGATGATGCATGTCGTGAACTGAACACCAACCTCACTACAAGAGCAGGAGGAGCCCGCGACCCCGGGGTCAACACCACCCCCCTCTCCGCCACCCTATCCCTCCCTCATCCCTTCCCCCCCTTCCCCTCCCTTATCCTTATTTTACCCAAAAGCTCAAATACCCTACTGTACCTCATAATGTAAAGCTGGACATTCGTTAATGTTTTTATTGTACAGGTACACAGGAGAGAATTTCGGTATCGCATTGAACTGCTATGTGTGAGATATTTATTTTATATGTATTGCGATAATATATGTACTGAAAACTCTTTACAATAAACTTGAAGTTGTAAAAAAAAAAATTATCATTGTAGAGTACTTCAATTATTCAGTTTTCGTGTGATTTGATATTACAAATTAAACAGTTAAAGCCCTGAGAATTGTACTGTTATTTAGAATAGCAGAAGAATGAAAACATATTTATTTCTCTGACAATATACATAACATTTATCATTTTCATATGACAACTTATTGGTTTTTAAGTGTAAAAAATCGTGGGCATGTACAGTAGTTTTCTTCATTTTCATTTTTTCATGTACCAAGTTCCGTGTGGTGCATCGGTAAAACAGTCTTTGGCAAAAAAAATGTGCTTATTTAGCTGTCAGTTAAAGCTGCAGTTCAGGCAATATCCTGCATGTGTGTTTTTTTTTAATAAATCAGTTCTGTAGTAAGAAAAAATACATTTAGCATTTTCTGTTTTAAAAAAAACAACTTTGAAAGACCAATTTTCTTGTATTCTATTTTAACAAGCATGCTTGTTCCTATAGCAACGATTTACATTCCCCATATTTAAAGATGTCGCCAAACTTTGCAGATCAATAGACCGAGAACGAATTGACCGGCAGCTATGCAGTTCTTTAGGTAATTAGAGATTGCCCACATGAAACTATTGAAGTAAAAAAATTAATTAAAAAAAAAAAAAAAAGACTGAACTGCAGCTTTACATTTTGCAGTCTATAGATATTTTTCAGTAATAAACAATAAACTTTAAGGCGCGGATACCTAATGTACCTAATACAATATGATCAGGCTGCTAGTACAGATATAGCAAGCTTTACGGTTCACGGCACCAGGGCCACCCGCTATTATGAGACCACAGTGGCCCCGGCACCAGAGGATTAACGCTGTGAGGCGTCCAATCCAGAAGCATGGCCCCCCCTGCAGCACAACTGCGGCAGTCTCTGGACCCATGGATTTTTGGTGTTTCGGCTGCGGAGAAAGTACGTTTTGCTACATCTGTACCTCTTGAAGTCTATTTATAAAAGTATATAGGCACCACAAAGTCAAACACATCAAGTCAAGATGGTTCTATTGAATAATGTACTAATAAATTATATTTTTCTCTAAAACAAATTCTGATGCTTGATTTGATATTATAATATTTTTAATTGCATAGTGGTGACATAGAATTTTTGCAGGTTTGGATCCCTGTTCCATACAGCTTACAACCTAGTTTTTGATGCCTGAAGCACAGGGAGATACAGTGACTTATAAACACAAAAATAGGAGCGCATGAACAAGAGAACCAGAGAACCGAGATTAATGCACAATTCTTTATAGTAAAAAACACACAGAAAATGCCACAATAAATTGTATTGCAATGAATGTCTATGACACTATATTCAAGGCGATCTAATAGATCAGAAAACGCTTGTGACACCCACAGAGGGCAGGGTACTAACACCCAATAACTAAGAGAAAACACCCTAGTTGGTAAAGGGTAGAGAACACTCAGTTGCCTACACGTAGGTGGTGATGTCATACGCAGCGACGCTGTGTCCGTGACGACGGATTTCCGTGCTGCTGCCCCAGGACACCACAAGGACGTTACTAACTATTTTAAGGAAAAGGTGGAATCCATACGTCAGAACATCCCCTCTGTTTCTTCCTCCCATCCTACACTTCTTCCTAACTCTCCTCCTGCCTTCCTTGACTCTTTTTCCACTGTCTCAGGGGAGGATGTGTCGCTGTTGATCGCCTCTTCTCCCTCTACCCCTTGCCCTCTTGACCCCATTCCCTCCCATCTCGTAAAACCTCTTGCTCCTACTATAATCACTACGCTCACACACATTTTTAACTCCTCCCTCTGCTCTGGAACCTTTCAATCCTCCTTCAAACATGCAACAGTCATACCATTACTCAAAAACAGCACGCTTGACCCTACCTGTCTTTCTAACTATCGACCTGTCTCCCTCCTGCCTTTTGCCTCTAAACTCCTTGAACGTCTTGTATTCTCTCGCTTGCTCCATTTTCTCAACATCTATTCTCTCCTAGACCCTCTACAATCTGGCTTCTGCACTGCTCACTCCACGGAAACAGCCCTCGCTAAAATAACTGACGACCACCATGCTGCCAAAGACAGAGGTCATTACACTCTGCTCATATTACTCGACCTCTCTGCAGCATTTGACACCGTGGACCACCCTCTTCTCCTTCACATTCTCCATACTCTTGGTATTCGGAACAAAGCTCTATCCTGGATCTCATCCTACCTCTCCCATCGTACTTTCAGTGTCTCTTCTGCTAACACCTCCTCCTCCTCTATTGATCTCTCTGTGGGGTACCCCAGGGCTCTGTCCTGGGACCTCTTCTCTTTTCTCTGTACACACTCACTCTAGGTGACCCAATAACATCTTTTGGGTTTAATTATCACCTCTATTCTGACGACACACAAATATACTTTTCAACACCCGACCTTACACCTGCTGTACAAACCAAAGTTTCTGAATGTTTCTCTGCTATATCATCCTGGATGGCTCTCCGCCGCCTTAAACTCAACATGGCTAAAACAGAGCTCCTCATTCTTCCTCCCAAACCAGGCCCTACTACCTCCTTCCAAATTACTGTTGGAACTACAATCATTAATCCAGTAGCCCAAGCACGCTGCCTAGGGGTCACACTCGACTCCTCTCTCACATTCTAAACATTTCTAAAACTTGCTGCTTTGTCCTCTGCAATATAACAAAGATACGCCCTTTCCTCTGTTGCTCGACTGCTAAAACTCTGACTCAGGCCCTCATTCTCTCCCGTCTTGATCACTGTAACATCCTGCTGTCCAGCCTTCCTGCCTCTCACCTGTCTCCTCTACAATCTATCCTAAATGCTGCTGCCAGAATCACTCTACTCTTTCCTAGATCTGTCTCAGCATCTCCCCTCATGAAGTCCCTCTCCTGGCTTCCGATCAAATCCCGCATCTCACACTCCATTCTTCTCCTCACTTTTAAAGCTTCACACTCTTCTGCCCCTCCTTACATCTCAGCCCTAATTTCTCGTTATGCACCATCCAGACTCTTGCGTTCTTCTCAAGGATGTCTTCTTTCTACCCCCTTTGTATCTAAAGCCCTCTCCCACCTTAAACCTTTTTCACTGACTGCCCCACACCTCTGGAATGCCCTTCCCCTCAGTACCCGACTAGCACCCTCTCTATCCACCTTAAGACACACTTGCTTAAAGAAGCATATGAATAGCACTGTGGATATTCTGAACACATGATACATAAAGCTTGGCCCCCTGCAGATGCACTTACCAGAACTCCCTCCTACTGTCTCTGAACGTTCTCCTACCTACCAATTAGACTGTAAGCTCCTCGGGGCAGGGACTCCTCTTTCTTAATGTTACTTTTATGTCTAAAGCACTTATTCCCATGATCTGTTATTTATATTATCTGTTATTTATTTGATTACCACATGTATTACTACTGTGAAGCGCTATGTACATTAATGGCGCTATATAAATAAAGATGAATGAACAAAGGGCACTGCGGATTTGAACAAAATAAACTCATTTATTGAGCCAACACGACGTTTCGACCTAAGTGGTCTTTTTCAAGTGACAATGGCATTGTCACTTGAAAAAGACCACTTAGGTCGAAACGTCGTGTTGGCTCAATAAATGAGTTTATTTTGTTCAAATCCGCAGTGCCCTTTGTTTCTTCATTCATCTGTCTTGGACTGATTGCAGGCTTTCGTGCAAACACTGGAGCACCGGTAATTGTATGTTTTTTTCTATTTTTGAGGTGTGCAGCATCACTCTATTTGTTCTGGGCTATATAAATAAAGACATACAATACAAGGAGAATTTTCTGAGACACATGGTCTGTTTTTTACCAACTAGGCAACTGAGTGTTCTCTACCCTTTACCAACTAGGATGTTTTCTCTTCATTATTGGGTGTTAGTACCCTGCCCTCTGTGGGTGTCACAGGCGTTTTCTGATCTATTAGATCGCCTTCAATATAGTGTCAAAGACATTCTTTGCAATAGAATTTATTGTGGCATTTTCTGTGTGTTTTTTACTATAAAGAATTGTGCATTCATCTCGGTTCTCTGGTTCTCTTTTTCATGCGCTCCTATTTTTGTGTTTATATGTGCTGAGTATGCTCTGCTGATCACGGGAGACTAGGAGCTGCTGGGGAGACTGGAATAGCCGAGGGAGAGCTCCTGGAGGGACAGTGCGCTCAAATATCCCCCTTTTAGATACAGTGACTTGCCCAAGGTCACAAGAAGCTGATACTGGGATTTGAACCAAGCTTCCATGATTGCAACTCAGTGTCATTGTTTTCAGTCAGTGCCTTTACAGATGTAGAGCAATATCCCAGTAATCCTTGATAGAGTGCTATACGCACGAAATATGTAGATTTTGACACTTCCGTTTTGTATGGACGAATAAAGATGTATTGTTAACCTACTTTTTTGACCCACTCTCTTTGGCGGTGCGCCACATCTTTTGGGATATTGCTCTGGACTTTCTACTAGTGACAGCACACCCCAGGACAAGCACAGGAGGGGGACACTCCAGAGATGTGTGCAGAAATCTTCATTCAACATTGCATTATCCTCCATGGAGGTCCAGGGATCATCCCAATAAGGTGTGTAGTAGTGGGATATTTCTCCTTACTCTGCCCCTTCAGGGATTATTGGTCCCCTTGAGGACTGTATACCACTGCAATATTGTGTATTATCATTATAACCCCCCCGGGACCAGTGCTATGGATTTATGTGGATGATCATTATCAAGCATATCATGCTGATCCGTCACTAGAGCGCTTATACCACAGCAACTTCTTAGACCTTTACAGATATAGCTGGCTTCATTGTTCCCTGGGGATACGTAGGATATGTTGTGATATTCTATACCATATCTGCCATTGAATTCTATGAAAACTCTGTAATATTCTGAATTATAACAGGATATGTTTGGTTATCACTAAGCCCTCACCTTGATAAAGACTGAGTATGCAGTTGAAACGTTGGAACTGGATTTGCTAATAAATTAACTTTTTGTAAGACCGAGTGTCTGATTGCTTCCTTCCTGCTCCATGACTTCTTTGGGGCAGCACACGATCTCCCCCATCTCCATGTGCACCGGCAAATTGGCTTTATTACCGCCTTCAATTGTGTGCCTATAACTCTTTGTACGTTCTCTGGTTATCACTAAGAACCTTGAGGCTGGCTACATTGTTTGTTTTGTAGATGGTAGACAGTATAAGTTTCTTTGACAATCCAAAATATTAACAATAACCTATTTTCCCGATAATAAGGCGACTCTAAATATAAGGTGACCCGCTAATTTCCAGTAGTAGCTGAAAAGAAAAAAGTTTACACACACATACACACACACTCTGTGTCTAGCTCTCTGTCTCCCTCTCTTTGTGTTTGTGTCTCTGTGACTGTCTCTCTCGGTTTGAGCTTCCTGCCACAAGCAACATGGCTGCTTCAGGTCCCCAAGGTGGTGCTTTTTCCATTTTACCCTCCTACCGCAAACATCCGTCTGCTGATTGGCAAGGAAACTGGGTGGGCCCCATTATAAGGCGAGTATGTATTTTTAACTAAACTTTATTGAAAAAAAAACGTTGTCTTATAATTGGGCAAAACTGGTATACAGTACATTACTCCTATCAGTCATATTACAAGATCACGTGTTTAAAATCTAGGAAGAAAGTTGTTTTAAAAGTGACTGTGAGAGTTATTTAATGAAGTGCAATAATGCCAATTGAGCAATATGACAATTAGGCCCATATTCACTAAAAGTTGGTACTAAGAATTAGCATTTCTTAACTCTCATTCATTTGACTTCATTTACTTATTCATTTGAATGGCAGTTAGGGCATGCTAATCCATTTAGTGAATATGGAACTTAAACTCGCATTTATCAATGGCAATTTTCTTGTGGTACTGCCAGAATGGCACTATGAAACCTAAAACCCCCAATAAAAAAAACAGGCTTTTTCCACAGCAAAAATGTAAAAATTGCATTATATGCATAATGTACAGTAAGAAAAAAATAATATGCTATACACTGTAGCACCTACATATTTAAAAAATACTTTATCATCACATAACGTACATATGATATCAGAACATATACTGTAGCAGGGGAGGGAGATTTAATAATCTGCCACCATTTGAAATATATATATATATATATATATGATTTATGTAAAAAACATATAAGAACATTTACAACTTAAAATTGGACAATGGGTTGCATATGGAATGTTCAATTTGAATTGCTTAGCTAAAAAAAGAAATTAAAAAAAATGCAGATTTGACCATTTGTATTATGAATATAAATGTGAAATCATAAATAAAATATGAGTGCTAAATTAAACATATTGTTGTATCATCATATTTATATCACATGGATGTAACAAGTGGTAATAAGACCCACAACATGTATACCTTTAATTAGTAAATATGCAATTTGTACAAATAGTATTGTACAGTATGTTATCATATACTTTCTCTAGTTTCTTTAAACAACTGAAGGAGACAATAGGAGTAGCAAAATATATACACGCACATGAACTCTGCTCTGAACATAGACATGATAAGCAGCTAAAACAAATATTGAGACAAAATTTGGATTTAAGAAATATGATTTATGATAGTAAGCTATTGCTACATTTGAACTGTAATCTGGAGAGGAAGTGCCTTGCTATCACACTGCAGAACTCACTATCTTTCTGCTGAAATAACTACTTTACCTACTGAACCTTACACTAATCTGTTCACCTTGAAGGATGCTTCAGTGACAGTTCAGGAGATTTAGTTTAAAGATGGTCCATCAAAATGTTATATGGGAAAGGAGAATTACATTATTTATGTTAACATGCAATCTTAAAGTTAACTTTAATATGAACTATTCTTATTTTTATATTTGTATTACTATAGTAAAAAGCGTGGCCACATTTCTAGTAAAAACTTACATACAACGTCATTCAGTAACAAGCTATTTCCAGTTTAGTGATCACTAACATCAACAATTGTAATTGCCTCACACCTCTATACCGTAAGTGTGCTTTAGTGACAGCTTATTACATTTGACTGCATTAAAAAGTTTATATAGCACAAATATTTTTTACTCTTATGAAAAGCAGAATTGTCAATGAAGTTACATTTAGCATAGAAGTACATGTAATTACAATGAATAAAATGATAACATAAAGAAAATGTAATAGCTGAATAATAAGTTTAAATGGCTTGAATCAGTTAAGAAGAACTTCATTATTACATAATGTGTGTATATATCTATATCTATATATATATCTATATATATATCTATATATATAGATATATATATATATAATGCTAGATTTTCACAACTACGGCAACAATATTTTTACAATATTAAATTAGTGATCTTTTTAAAAAAAATACTATTTTTAAAATAAACTCTTGACAAACTGTACAGACAATATGCAGTACAAGAATAAACAATCTATTTTTCTGATTGTGATTCATAAACGTACAGAGCTTGTCAGTGCAAATGACTGCTGACCCGCAGCATTTAACCTATAAACGTTGTATATCCAAGTTGATCCATCTGCATCAGACAGATCTCCTCAATTAATCTAATTTCTTTCATAGGCATACTAAGTTTCCAGTTATTTAAGTTAGATGGTGAAATTTCACCTTCATGAGGAAGATAAAACAAATTTGTGGAACTTGCAAATAATATTTGGTTTAAACTTGCTGGAGAAAGAGGAATACCAAAAAATGTAGAGATCATTTCTGCTGTTTTCTGAGGCAAGCTCACAATGTCTTCAAACTTGACCAAAAGATAATTTTGTGGCTGCAAATTTCTGTTTATCCGGATTGCTGCTGCTGTATTTGATAACCACAAATGAGAAAGTTTGGAAAGAGAATTTGATTTAGAATCTGAAAGTTCCTCTTTTAATGTCTCATATTCAAAGGCATAGCCTGAATTAGAATTACATTTCTGCTTTTCTTCTTCTTTAAACATGGCTGATAAACGCTGGGGAACATTCCTCAAAGAAAAAAGATTTGGCTTACTTTTATACAACATTGAATAGATCCAAGCACGCGGGTCTCGAACAACATACAAAGACCTTAATGAAGGTCCAATAATTTTTTGAAGGAAGGGAAGTTTTAACGTCCAGCTTCCACTGCTTAAACCAAGTATAGGTTGAGCATTTGGAAAAGCTATTAGATGTTTCCTAAGTTGTCTGATGTAGTCAGCATCTCTGTCATAACTTCCTTTTAATCTACTCTTTTGCTCTGAAAAATGGTCTTTCCTTCTGAACCTTTTTTTTTTGTCCTTGCTGATCGAGTGTTGAAAATGTTTAGGTTTGCTGGGATCATGTAAATCAATGTTTTGTAAATGAAGTTTTGTATTCTGAAGTAGTGATTGGAGCCAACCTTGGATTAGATGGAAATGTCCATCTTGTACATCAGAACTACTCCATTCACAGGCATCCACAAACGAATCAATTTTAAACTCTGCATCTGGCATATCAATATAAGCAGTAGGGACCCTTATATATACAAAATCTGAACTGTTGAAAAATAGTTGTTTTAAAATCTCAGCTCCTGAACTGGGTAGTGATGTAATTACTACAGTTGGCAGATCCATAGCATGGCTTTCATGTTGCTTGCTGTTTTCTGTGTCTTTCATTTCACTGTTCCACTTTGCACAAATAGGTTGAGTACACGTACTCCATACATCTACTAATTCAATAAACCACAATGTGATAATCAGTACTAGGATCCAGCGCATTAGCTTACCAAAGGAAATATAAAACCTCAGATGAAATGCTAAAACTCCTAAGCTTAAGCATAATATTAACCCAATAATCAAATTTACTTTAAATCCAAAGTGAAATACATTCATATTGATTTGTTTATTTTTTTTAACATGCTCAGTACCTAAACCAAACCGTGTTATTTTGTACTGATCTTCTACTTTTGCATATCCACCAAAACCAAGATAATCAAATCGAGCCTCAAGATCATTATATTCAGTTACTATGGATACTATACTTTCAGTATTATTGACGTTTAGTGAGATTTTAACACCATACTTGCTATCATCTACAAATTTTAGATTTGAAACATTTACATATGGTCCATAAAATAAGTATGCAATTCTTGAAACTTTGTTGTTCACTTCAAAGGTTACATTTACAAACTGTGTCCAACGCTTTTTAAACTCGGCAGCCTGTTCTGCTTCTTGTATCTTAGCAAAAGGGCTATTGCCATTTTGGTCTAGCCAAAACATTTTGTAATGAGCATCCCATATGTCCATCATGGCTCCATTGTACTTGTTTAAAAAGCTAAAAGGAACATATTTAAAATCAATATCAAGGTTATGGAAAAAGGCACTGACTGAGGAGATTGGAGAGTCTTTATACTTTTCTATATGGTCAACCACTAGAAGAGTCTGATGATTTAAAAGCAGCAAACCACGATAAACACTTTTTAATTTCATTGAAGACGAGTAGGCAGAAACTGCTTCACCACTTACAAACATAATTTCCCCATGTTGTGTTGCTGTTATAAGCTCACCAGCTGCATCACTAGCTTCATCTGTTGTCCATTTAAGCCACTGCGAACATTCACCAAGCTGTCCCTCCCATGGTTTATTGCACTGGCTGGTAGGAGATGGCGCAAAAACAAGTATATTATTTAAATGGCTGAGTTTTGGTCCATATAGAGCTTCTGAGACAAATACCTGTCCATTGGGAGCAAATGTAAAGGAATTCTGATCTGGATGTTCATGACCTGGATTAAAACTTCTCCACCCGTCTATCCATGAGTATGGTTGAAAATGAACAATATCATAAACTGCTCGACCACCAAGCTTTCCTGATTTAAAAGAGAGAAATGTGTTAGTCTGAGTATTTGGCAAACCAGCTCCATAGGTCACGACTCCCCAGTTAGGAAACACGTGCATTTTTGCTGTGTCATAATCAGGTGGAGGTTGTGGGGATAGCCCTGCATCAAACCACAAATATTCTGTGTGAAGTGTACTCCACCTTTGTGCAGTGGATTGTACCATAGGTCCATCTTTAGGTCTGTGTTTTCTGATCTGCTGTGCTAGCCAATTTCCAAATCCATTCTTTAAGATAAACTTGTCCAAAAATACTAACTGACTTTCTGGGCCATAGAACCAGTTGTAGTTAGAATCTGCTATTCCGACTGTTCTCTGAAAACCTGGCAGCAGTGTGGAATAATAAAACCAGAAGTGCATTTTCAGCCAGTTGTTTTCATAATGATTGATACCAAAATGGCGCTTTGCTAAGAAGACGTATTGTGTAATTGATTTAGCAGTGT
This sequence comes from Ascaphus truei, assembly GCF_040206685.1. Lineage (NCBI taxonomy): Eukaryota > Metazoa > Chordata > Amphibia > Anura > Ascaphidae > Ascaphus > Ascaphus truei. Next base: position 153,100,212 of record NC_134484.1, read on the forward strand.
AGCTTCCGTAAGCAACGCCTTCATCCAAAGATCCATCAACAATGTGATTAAGTAGGAACATAGTCTTTTCCATAACATCAACAACAGCTTGTTTCCAAACACTCGCCTGGGATTCTTTGTATGTTTCTGTAACCAAAGCCCCTGTGAGCAATGCCAACATGTTAGTGGCTTGGTGGTTGTGGAGAAGTTGTTTTCCCCATGACCGTACTTTTGAATATTCATACATTTCTTCACTGAAAATCTGTATCTTTTCCAAATACTTTTGCCTTCTGTCATAGTCTAGCGATCTGTACAAAAAATCAAATGCTGTGGCAAACCCTGTTAAGGAGTGCCCAAGTGGTACCTCATCCCCTGGGGCATTCTGAACCAACCAGTCTTTGTAATTAACCATTCGGTCCATATACTCAAGTACAAAAGCATATGCTGTTTTATCATCTGGAGAAAGCACACAATATAATGCCAAAGGTGGCAAATTATTTCCATAAATCTCATTCCATTTTGCTGAAAAATCAGCATGCTTTGGTGGAGGCAAGTAGTAAGATGGGTTGGACAGCATAGTAGTAACAGCATTCCTTATTGTCCTAAATAAATGTAAGTGGCTGGTGTGAGATTTCTGTCTCAATTCTAGAATATCTGCAGCATCAAAATATAAGCTTGGATGAAAAATATTATTTTTCTGCTTGGCATTAGCAGGAAATTCATGCAATTTGCGATACTGAGCAACATCATCTGTCAGTGCTAACCAGTCAGAATAATTACTAACAGACTTGTGAAATAGTGAGAGAGAAAATATGGCTATTGTTAGGAATAGATTGTGTCCTATGAAAATCAGAGCCATGATCCATTAGGCAATTAGTTTCTGTCAGTTATACATCTCTTTACAATATTCAGTGCTCTTTTATCCCCAGAGTTTGTAGATGTATAAATTAAATTAATATGAATTATATAACATAATTGTTATTATGTATATCAAATATATATATATATATATATATTACATCTATTTAATGATTTTTAGAACAAAAATATTACGTCTTACAAAAAATTAAAAAACTTTTGGTAAATGCATTTGTTTTAAGGACTAATTTGCTTCCATAATTTTGGCTGAGCATAAGGTGTGGAGAATATTTTCTGTGTACTTTAGCAACCCTACTTGCTAGTCACTTATAAATGCTTTCACTATAAAATAAGCAAGATCAATTTAGCTTTAAATGTATGTTGCAAATTAAGTGTTTAATTTACTTAACAGTCTAAATAACTACCATCGATATTTAACTATCTCAATTATGTTACCCATCTCACAATTTTTGGATTGTATATGTAATTTCAGTTAAATAATGATTAAAATATCCAAATGTATCAATGTTTGCCTTTTTAAGACTCATTTCTCCACTGTTCCTGACCTGAGTGAACGTGACAAATGTGCATTCTCTCCTTGCTACAAAATCAAAGCTTCCATTAATTCTTTATTTCCACGTGCCAGCAACAGATCCAAATGCCTGACTCATCCAACACAGTGGAACACAATGTTTGTTGATTAGTAATCATAAATGAACCTAAATAGCATTCTTCTCTTGTATTTCTTTGTTTATGGAGCTGAAGTATAAACAGTCACTGAAATGCAACATCTGCCTTTCCAATTGTTCCTGTTTTCATTTTCAATTTTCAGCTGAGCAATGGTGGAAAATTCCTGTGGAGAAGGAAAAAAAAATATTTCATATGGTGCAATACAGAAGTCTCATTAAATCCAAAACTGTGTTCATAATATGCAGTATTGCCCAACACACATGCAATGCAAAAAAAATACTTTAACAACTACTGCTATCAATTTACTGTAGCTCTACACTATAATATTACATGAATTTTGCATATCTGTATCTTTTCCATACTGTATGACAGTACCCTTCAAACAAATATTAATCTAAAGTTAGTTATTTGCACATATCAAAGTAGTAATATAGTCGATTTAAATTCATTATTAAATATAGAATATTTGGAGCCCTGCCTTCTCTCTAGCAATGAACCCATACTATCTTGTGACTGCTGGTCACATGAACTTCCCCACATACCCTTGCATCTTTGGTCTTCTTTTGCTGCTTAGTAACCCCCAACCAGAATCTTTTCTGATCGATCACAGAAGAACAGATTGGTCAGAAATTTAGCTAATTACTTCATTGTGTGGATTGTATTTATGCACATATTAAAGGGAAAAAAATTGTTTAAAAAAAATAAAAATGGCAGCTTGGACTGCTGCTTTAAGAGTACAATATCTAAGCCTCTCCTCTTTTGATATGCTGGTAACATTTTTTCATTTTCAATTTCTATCATGATAACAAACTTCCTTGGGAAATTCTTACATTTTTGTATTGGGCTGCATCCACACTAGCACTGAACGCGCTCATGCTTGAGAGCGATAATGTAACCAACTCTCCAAGCATGAGCGATCGGCTGTCCTGCAATAATTTGAGAGCAGGAGCAGGGGGCGTAGCTATTAAGGGAGGGGCGTGTCATTGTCTGGATCATGGCTGTGTGTGTCTCTGTCCCTCCATTCACTCCTTCCCCTCCCTTCTCTCCTTCCCCCCAGTCTCTCCCCCTTCCCTCTCTCTCCCCCCCTTCCCTCTTTCTCCCCCCTTTCCCTCTTTCTCCCCCTTTCCTTCTTTCTCCCCCCTTCCCTCCTTCCCCTCCCTATCTCCCCCTCTGTGTGTGTCTGTGTCTCTGTGTGTGTGTCCCTCCATTCTCCCCTTCCCCCATTCTCTCCTTCCCACCTCTCTCCAGGGCTCTTTCTGGGACAGTTCTGAAACATTTACATTTTGCAATTATCCATTCCTATGTGGTGCAGCAAAAAGGCTGCCACCTTTAACTGATGGCCAACCCTGAGAAAATACAAACATACATCCTCTGTGGTGTAGTGCTTAGAGCAGTGGACTTGTATATGAAAAATCAAGGGTTCAATTCCTAAAGTATATACTGGTAATATAATAATATATAAATTATACTACACCATGCAGGAATTTAACCCCTGATACTTCATATGCTAGTGCAATTCTCTAACTGTAACACCACAGGGTGGTGTGATGAAACTGACTCCAGAAACACAGTTAACATATACTATACAATGCAGTCCATCACCAAATTAGAATATACCTTCCAAATAACCATAGGGTTGTTTAAGGCTGATAACCTTCCATCCATACTGTGGTGTAGTGCTTTGATCAGTGGACTTGTATATGAAATATCAAGGATTCAATTCCTGTGTATTATATAATATAATATAATCATTTATAAATTATACCATACCATGTAGGAATTAAACCCCTCATCCTTCACATGCTAGTGCAATTCTCTAACTGCTACACCACAGCGGGTGTTCTGATTTTCTAAACAACCTTAATACTGCAGTAAATCACCCAATTACAATACACCATACAAACAACCATAGGGTTGTAAAAAGAGGATAATTATCTATCTACATTGTGGTTTAGTGCTTAGAGCAGGGGACTGGTATATGACAACAATCGATGGGTCAATTCCTGCATGGTGTGGTATAATAAATAAATATATATATAAATGTCAAATGACAACCCAGCAGTACTGCACACAAGCAAAAGTTTATTGTGGCTTTAATTCACATGCAGTGTTTACATTCAATGTGCTGTATTATGATTGGTTGGACTGTTGGACTGTTGGGCTGTCATTGGTCAGAAAAGGGTCATGTGACCCTGCTCTATGCTCAAAACTCAAATTTAACTGTCTCCCCAAGCACCAAGCTTGGGAGAGCATATGTGCATGAGCGGGGACATGAAGATTAAAAGTAAATGTGTCGCATGCTCAGCGCTAGCGTGGACGCAGCCTTATACTTCTGATGAAGTACTTATATTAAAATATTTTTGAACAGGCTCTTAAGATGGATAACATTTGTATAGAGATTTGCAAAATGTACATGCAAGTTGGCTCCTGAAAATGTTGCACTGCTATAAACATTCCGAAATGTTTACCAAGTGTCAAAATTGTGAAATTGGTGGGGGCTAGGTAGGCCCTCTTCAGTAAACTTGCTTGAAATTAAAGCTCATGTTGGAGCTTGGTAGTATGATGTGATATTTGTGAATGATACTGAGGTTTCACTGAGAAAGTATTGTTGGAGGATATTTTACGTTTTAATGCCTTTTAATTGAAAACAATAAATGCTACACTGTAATGTTATGAATTCTATACAGTATGAAAGTATATTAAAAAAAACTGAAAACTCAACAATACAAATCAACACCTAGATGTCGGGCCACTTGAACCTCTTCACTGTAATGTTCTGCAAAATCTTCTAGAAATGAAGAGGTTAACAATTTACTCCCAGTTACTTGCAGCAGTTGAATCTGTGTATTAAAGCAGCAGAAGAGGCTGAATTGCATTTAAAAAATGATAATTTTTTTTAATTACAGGATTAAAGCAGGGGGTCTCCGGAGCTGAACTGTGTTAATTTCAGCTCCGGGGACCCCTGCTTCCAGAGATAGTTTCCACCGTAGCAGTCCCAGCATCTCTGCAGTCAGAGAAACTGTGTGCCTAACATAATGTCAGCTTTAAATGTTCCACATCATGTGGGTCTATAGGAGGCGTTGACGTCATCCGACAAGGACATTTCAACTTCACAGGGATTCCAGCACCCTCTACTGAGGTAAGTATCTCTGGAAGCAGGGGGTTCCCGGAGCTGAAATAAACACAGATCAGTTCAGAAGACCCCCGCTTCAACCCTGTAATTTAAAAAGAAAAACTGTAAGAACAATGCATCCTGTTCTGCTGCTTTCATATGTTAAATGATGGCCACCACACATAAAATGCTTTTTATACATTCATAGTGTCTATCATAATTATCCAAATCTAGGCTTCTGAGGTCAATTTTCTGTGTGTTTCTGCAAGTGAAAACCCTGTGTGCAGAATGACTATTGTTCTGTTTGACTCATAAGCATATCTAATACACAATTTGTAATAATGTTTAACCACTTTAGTGCTGAAAGGGCAAGCAACACTTGATGAAGTTGTAAAGTCACATAACATTATTGAGAAGTCACTTGAAGTTGAAATTCATGACGTGTAATTGAGTGCTTTTCATGAGGCAGGAGAGGACACTGACAGAGTACGGGGGTGATCAATCTGACAGATTGAGTGAAGTGAGATTAAATGATGAAAAATAATTACTGAGTGACTGGCTTTAAACATTAACAGTATGCTGGCAGACATGACTCAACCTCCAGGTGGTGTGCTGGACCACCCATTCATGGAAGTCAGGAGTCCCCTATGCCTGATAAATTCTTTATACAACTGTTTATAAAGGTGGGAAGATACTGATGAAAACAGAACATTATCAACTACTCATGGTGAGCAATGACCCCGTTATAACGCGGTCCTTGGGGTCCACAACCACAAGACCACGTTACAACCGGGGTCGCGTTAAAATTTCACCGGCATCGAGCCTCATCATTACAGATTTCATTCTCCTCCATTTTGCTTTATTGACTATAGACACACAATTAAACATTAATACATTTTGTACAAAACACATGCAGGGATTGAATTTGGGACCTTCTGATACCAATGCCTTGCCTCTTACCTCTACACCATAGGCTTGGTGTAACAAGATATAACCTATAAATATATTTAACCTCTACAACACATTGCCACAGGGTACATGTCAATGTTAAATCTTAAGTCTACTTCTATATGTCTATGACATCACACAGCTTCTGTGGTGTAGAGGGGAACTCCTAACCAACATATGAAGAGGTCCTGGGTTCAATTCCTGTGTGATATAGTATATTATAATTATTATTTTAATTATATTGTATAATTTAAAATTAATATATAATTATTATTATTTATTATTCTTTATTAAGTAATAATTATTTATTAATAATTATGTATTAATAATTATGTATTAAGTATTAATAATAATTCTATATTAGTAATTATGTATGAATAATTATGTATTAATAATTATGTATTAAGTATTAATAATAATTCTATATTAATAATTATTTATTAATAATTATTCATTAATAATACTATTATTAATTAGATTATGATTAATAAGTATGATTATTAATTATCATTAACAATTAATAATTTTTACTAATTAAGAAGTATTACTAATTAATACTTAATAATTATTAATACCTGTAATAATAATTATTGAAACTTAATTATTAATAACAAGTATTAATACTTACTAATTATGAATAAGTATTAAGTATTAATACGTTTTGTTAATAATTAAGTATTAATAATTAGTATTAAGTATTAATTAGTAATACTTATTAATTAGTTAATTAATTAGTTAATTAATTGTTAATTAATTGTTAATAATAATTAATAGTCATATTTATTAATACATATTAATACATAATCATAAAGAATTATTAATAATGAATTAGTAATAAAGAATTATTATTAATACATCATTATTAATTAATAAATAATTATTACTTAATAAATAATAATAAATAGTTATATATTTATAAATTATACAATATGATTAAAATAATAATTATAATATACTATATCACACAGGAATTGAACCAAGGACCCCTTCATCGTTGGTTAGGAGTTCTACCTCTACACCACAAAAGCTGTGTGATGTCACCAAGCCTATGGTGTAGAGGTAAGAGGCAAAGAATTGGTATCAGAAGGTCCCGAGTTCAATCCCTGCATGTGTTTTGTACAAAATGTATTAATGTTTAATTGTGTGTCTATAGTCAATAAAGCATTGAATTGAATGTTTGAAGAAAAAAAAACCATGGCACGCGACGGGCAGAGAGATATGAGCACGTGGACAGCAAGAAGGGGAGAGTACTGGTAAGGCGGCAAAATGGAGGACAATGAAATCTGTAATGAGGAGGCTCGAGAGCTGATGCCGGTGAAATTTTCACGCTAGATGAGCACGTGGACAGCAGGAAGAGGAGAGAGATGAGCACGTGGACAGGACAGCTGGAAGAGGAGAGCATAAGGCGGCAAAATGGAGGATTTGAGATGCAGGTAAGGCGGCAAAATGGAGCCATGCTCAGACCGCGTTATAAGCGATTTCGCGTTGTAGTGGATCGTGCAATAACGGGGTTGAGCTGTAGTTAGTAGTAGGGTACCTCCCCCACCCCCCCACCCTACCTGTTAGAGAACCATCAGATTCCACAGGATGGCACACAGGGAATGGATGTTGAACTGGCTCAAGCTTTCCAAAGTTTGAAATCGCAACAAAATCTGTTTTCTTTTCACATTTTCAAACCTTTTAAAAAAATGTATCAAAGTTTGAAAAACATAATTGAGTTGCCAGTCTGAGTTAGAAAGATCATTATTTTCAATTAGAGAAAATGGCAATTTGTGTTATGTTACAAAAAAAGATTACAATATAAGTACTGTAAATATGCCCAACAAATCTATAAAAGGGTTAGCTAATGGCTATGATTCAAGTCACCACGTATTCCCAGAGGAGTACGGGTCACTGGAGCCACTTATAGAAGCTTTCTATTGCCTCCTTTGGTTTGCTGCTTTCTTCCAGCATACTGATCACTAGTTTCTCATCTCATCTTTATAGAATAGATGGAAGAAGCAGAACAGCACCAGAGATAGGAAGCAATTAATCACAGGGATGGACCAATCTCTGATTTGAGATTCCCTTTACTTCTACTAAAGGAGAAAGCAGAGGCTACAGAAAAGATACTGCTACATTTTTAAATGCCAACCACTGCTTCCACTTTCCAATGCCAGACACCTCACTCTTGGGCCGCGCTAATAGTGCTGGCGACGGCGCCAAAAACAAATGCATTGCTGCGTGCGTTTATAGTAAGCGCGACAGCGACAATGCAACGGAGCCGGCACGAAAACTGGTAGCCGGCAACATTTGATTTTTCAACGGCTGTCGCCTCATGTGACGGCCCTTGAATCAATCAAATGGCCGGAAACCTACGACGCCGCCACCCAGCGAAATATAACTTTCGCCTGTGGCGACGGCGATGGGTGACGTCCCCCGTTGTATCGCCGTTGCCATCGACAGCGCTATACGCACAGCCTTAGGCTGGGGCGTTGGTGCCGCAGGCCGTGCGGAGGCGTCTGCACGCTGAGCGATTAGATTGCCTTAAGGCAGTGATCGCGTCTATGCGGTGTGCAGGTAGAAGCAGGAGGGGACGCGGGTTGCGCAAGAAATCAGTTGAAACTGATATCTTGACACGACAGGCCAGTCACGTAAGCGGTTCGCCCAATGTGGGAGAACCAGCTCCATGATGCCCCTAGGCACGACCCCCAGGCGTGGCACGACGCGTCTCCACTGGCCACAAAACGCACCTGCTTCATGCGGGTGATGTCACGGCCGTGCAAGCCTCCACACTGTCTGCGGCACCAGCCTTAGGCTTGTAATATAGTATGCGCTGGTGCGCGGCGTTGCGAATGCACATGGTGCTCGCATTTAGTTTCTATAGGGCAAGCGGTGACGTGTGTGGCTAGGGGGCGTGGCTCTGATGTCACAGCATTAGGCCGCGCTTTGATTGGCTCGCAGTGTCACGTGGCGCTGCAACAGCGCGAAAATACAAATGTCATGTATTTCAACAGGTCTGCCACGCCAACGCTCACGGCCGTGCGTGCTTCTCAAGTATAGCAACGTCAGACTCACACCCTGCAATTATCATTGATGCGTGCGTGCACGGTAGCGCACGCACTATAATACAAGCCTTATTTCACACTGTGCTAACTCTTAGCCAATCCCAGATAGTGCTCTCCCATCGCCAATCAGAGATGCAGCTCTATGCCACTTCTTCCTCTCCCTCTAATGGTAGGCAATGTTCTCCAGTAAAAAAACCTCCACATAATGAAAGACACTATCATCGCCCCCCAATGAAAATGCTGGCCTTGCCAAGCAACACACTTTACTGAAAGCTAAAAACCTAATGTTCATAGTATGATATACTATTCTCCCTCAATGCCTGCTTCTGCCCTCTTTCAGTATCTGACATGTCCCTTCTATCCTAATGCTTACCACTGTAATAATCCTTCACTATATGTCTAACAAGGTTTACCAACTAATTCTTTACATTCCATTCACCAATATGACTATGCTCTCACTGCAATAACAGAGACTCTGACAGATTATGCACTCCCCACTGACAGAAAAACACCCAATAAGAAGAGATATTGCAGTGCTTTTCAATAATACAGCCTCTAGTGCATATTAATGAGTTGCTAGAGAAGAAAATACAGTATTTATTAATTCCCCTGCTACTTGTATGTTTTTTTTTTATAGTTTTATTTATATAGCGTCAACATGGTAAAGCAATGCTTGACAAAATTACAATACAAGGTAAATAAAGTATAAGCAATGGGGGTGAACGCAATAGGTAAATTACAACATAAAGCAAAAGGAGACCCTGCTCTTGAGCTTACAATGTAAGGGGTTTGTAGGAAGGCTTACAGACACAGTAGGAGTATGTGCAGTCAGGGAGGTCAAGGACATCTGGAGTTCGTAGTAGAGGAGTAGAAAATGTAATGAGCTGCTTATTTTAAGAGTTGCAATTTTAGCAGGGCATTGAATGTGTACAGTGAAGGTGCTTGATGAATATTGAGTGGAAGAGCGTTCCATGGAAAGAGATTAGTGAAAATGGTTTAATATGGGAGAAGGCTGCAGAGGTAAAAGGTGCAAAGATGAGACAACTTTGAGAGTAATAGAGTAGTGGTATAATGAGAGATAACAAGAAGTGAGATATATGGAGGTGCAGGAGTGTAAGGCTTTAAAAAAAGGAGAAGAATGTTGTAGTTTATATGGAAGTTAATAGGAAGGCCTCAGAGAGAGTTCAGGAGGTCAGAAGCAGATATAGCAGAAGCCAGAGATGATTCAAGCAATAGCATTTTAATTGGATTGTAAAGGAGAGAGGTGTGAGACAGGGAGGCCAGATAAAAGAATGTTACAGTAATCAATACGGGAGAGAACAAAGGCATGCATTAGTGTTTTAGTGGTAGTGAAATATAGGAAGGGCATATATTAGCAGTGTTGCAAAGGAAGAAATGGCACGATTTAATAACAACATTTATAAGTGGAAAGAAAAAAGGGGAGGAGTCAAATGTAACAACTAGGCAGCATACTTGCAAGACTGGGTGGATGGTAGTATTATTGACTGTAAAGTAGAAGGGAATAATTGGGCATAGTTTTGAAGGGAATATTAGGAGCTCTGTTTTGTCCATGATAAGCTTCCGGTGACAAAAGGGCCATGCAGGTCAAGATAACTGATAGCCACTCTGTATTTTTTAGTGTGGAGGACCAGCGCAAACAAGGTACACCAAGAAAGACTGGGTGTTGGATGTATGCAAAAGTATGTAAAAAAGTGTGTAGCCATGCTGTAAAATGGACTACAGTCATCTCTCCTGCTGACAGTAAGGCCTGGTAAGTTATGGGCATGCCAGCAGTAATCATGGAGGTGTGCCCTCACACCCTGGTGAGGTGCCCTATGTATGGATGGGAGTGGCCACATACTCTGAATCCATAATTAGTGATGTCAGACTTGTACGGAGAAACAAAAAAAGAACAGCGCTGTTCTTTTTTTGTTTCCTTTTTTTTTGCGCTGTTCTTTTTTTGTTTCCTTGATCTTTTTGCGCTGTTCTTTTTTTGTTTCCTTGTTTTTTTTGCGCTGTTCTTTTTTTGTTTCCTTGTTCTTTTTTTTTTTTTTTGTTTTTTTTTGTTTCCTTGTAGCCTTGGTGTTTGAGCCATTCCCACAGACCAGCTGCACAAAACCTCACCCGTTAAGGTTGTATTGTTTATTTTATACATACCTTTTATGTGTAAATCACTTTTCCTATCACAATCACCTATGAGCGCAAGTCCTGTTTTTGTTTTCATGTCAGAGTTGTGCCTGCCTCCAGAAGATACAAAAGGCACAGCACTGCTCAAAAGTTAGAGGTTGGAGAAGTTGTTGCGAAGTTGGTTGTAGTAGTTGGAGTGAGGAGCAAGTCTGAGTACAGACTTGGGAGGAGGCAGCTCATTAGACTGTGACCAGGGACCTGGCACAGGGAATATCTCTCTGAGGGGAGATAGGGAATCCACCAAATTGGGAAGAGATACCTTTCAAAGGGAAGTGCGGTGAGCATGAGCGGCTGAGTACAACCGCTGTGAGGGGCAGCTGGCCCACCGTCTTGCAATAAAGATGATCTTGTTCAATCATACCCTCGTGTGTAAGTGTGGAGTGATTACACAGAGGAGTGCACCACAGAGGAGTTCCTCACCAGGACCATCCACAAGCGGACGCTGGGATCCTTATGAGGTGGAGGCGCTGCACTGGATCTAGGTAGGACTCAAGCCCACTACCTCAGCTGCCTGTCTGGGTTGGCAATCCCCACACAACATCATGCGGGAGACTCAGGAGTCCTGTTGCCAACAGGTGCACCACCAGACACTACACTGTAATGGGGACTGGTTAGACCACAGGGGCCAATATGAGATTGGGTGGGTCAGGCTAGGCCAGAAAATCCGTTACATTTGGAGGCGCTGCTGAGATACCTGTCAACAGGACAGGCTTTTGCTAGGCACACTGGGAAACAGGGAGAGTGTCTGCTGCCACTTTGTGCTGCGTTGGGATGGACCTAGGGGTAGTCAGGGGGCTGATGGAGTTTGTCAGTTCGCAGGGACGACCTAGGGGCCTGAAAGGAGTTGGAGGTTTGGAGCCGGGCTATAGCTGTCCTAGTCACCTTGAGGCAGTGCTAGTTGGTAGGATGCCTAAAGGGATAGGAAGAAGGGGGTAAGATGGTCCGTGGTTCACAGCAACTTCAGCAGCCAACGCATGGATGTCTAAAAAAACTTTATTGATCGCTAGCAGCAAACATCAGGCAACCACTCTAACATGTTTCGTCCAGGCTATGGACTTTTTCAAAGAGTGCTGATAGTGTATGGCAGCCAAATAGATATAGGGAGTGGTGAGTGTATGCCACCAATAGAAACAGGGAACGTATTTAAACCTCACCTGTGGTAGATTAATCATTAAAGTGGATAACTATCTCCCCAACAATCCCCATAGCAATGGCTGCACAACAAGGTATTTACAACATACACATGAAAAATCTTAAAAACAAAACAGAACATATAATGGATAAATTTAAAAACACAACTACTGATGTTTTAAGTTACCAGCATCATTATTATTATATAAAGCTATATCAATTAATGGAAGTATACAGATGTATAACAAAGGATTTCATATATCTAGTACTTATAAAATCTTTTTTGTACTTATAAAGCATTTTCAGTATCAAGATTCACTTTAAAGGGATATAAACATTTTATCAATTTATTCACATAATTCATATCCATGAATACAGTGGCAACCGCATGACAGACAGTAACTTAATATGTCACCTCCCAGATCACAATGTAATTGGGTGAACACTGTGAACCCACCCCAAAACTTAGCCATTACCCCATCAGGAAGTGTTTCAGTTCCCACTCCTGATTGATGCCGGCCGGATGGAGTGTGTTCAGAGTGTACACCCAATACATTTCCTGTTTATTTAATACCCCCTCTCTATGGCCTCCTCTAGCGTTACAAGGGATATGTTCAATTGCCATATAGGAAAAGTTGGCTATTCCCCCTTTAGGGCATCTGGAGAAGTGTCTGGGAACTGGATGAGACACATCATTCTTTTTAATAAGTCTGACATGCTCGGCAATGCGGGTCTTGACTGGCCGAATGGTTCGTCCCACATATAATTTTTTGCAACCACATCTCAAAAGATAAATGGTGTAGGATGTATTACAATTCAAAAATTCTTTAATAAAATATTTTTTTCCATTGATGTCAGTTTGGACAAATTTTGTACTATGAACATATTTACACATGGAACAATTTCCACATGCATAAAAACCTTTAGGAATACTACCAATTCTTTTAAGATCAGTTTTAGTTTGAAAGTGACTTGGCGAGAGGTGTGATGCTAGTGTCTTAGCCCTACGGAATGAAAATTTTGGTCCCTTCAAGGTAAACTCAGCAATATCCTTATCAAGGCACAGGGTGTGCCAATGTTTATGCACAATGTCGCATATAAGCTTGGATTGGCGACTATAAGTCGTGATGAATAATGGACTCATATCACTATACTTGCTCTTAGATTGTATGTACCCCTTATGATGTTTGTCTTTTTTCTTTTTATCGAGGATTCCAGGGCGATCCAAAGTCATAGCGTACTCGTATGCTGTCTGGATATCTGTATATTTGTAACCCCTGGCTTGGAATCTCTCAAATAGTGCTTGTGACTGCAAAGAGAAATTCTCGTCATCAGAACATATCCGTCTCAACCTTACAAATTGGGCCCTCGGAATACTTTTGATTAAAGATTGTGGATGACAACTTTTGGCTGACAGTAGTGTGTTTCGGGAGTTTGGCTTGCGAAATATGTCAGTTTGGATTAGCATGTCATGGTCTATGTAAAGGAGCAGGTCCAGATAATTGATGCAATTTATATTTTGTTCATAAGTGAATTTGATATTAACATTATTGATATTAAGTGTGTTTATAAATGCTACAAGTGATGATTCATCGCCGTCCCATATAATAATGAGATCGTCGATGAATCTTTTATAGTAAATAATTTGTGAACGATAAGAATTATTACTGTGATATATATATTGTGCTTCCCATAACCCCATGAATAAGTTTGCATATGATGGTGCAAAACTTGTGCCCATTGCAGTGCCTAATAATTGTAAATAAAAACGTGAATCAAATAGGAAATAATTGTGAGTTAATAAAAATTTAATAGATTCTAATAGAAAAGTGCAAAGTGAAGTGGACAGATGTGATAAATTTAAAAAGTGCGTGATAGCTAATAACCCGTGATCGTGATTAATGATGGAATACAGAGAGATCACGTCAAGGGTGACCCATCTGTATTCTTTTTTCCAGACCAGATCCTTTACATCTACCATGAGGTCCGTGGAATCCTTAATGAATGACGGTAATGCCAGTACCAATGGTTTGAGATAAGAGTCCACATACCGCGATAACCCATCTCCCAAAGATCCAATACCTGCCACTATAGGACGACCAGGAGGGTCGACCAGTGACTTATGGATCTTTGGGAGATGGTGGAATACCGGAATCACGGGATGTGGACTTCTCAAAAATTCAATCTCATGTTTGTCTAATGTACAAAGTATCTTTCCAAATTCAATAATTTCATCTAGTTGACTAATAAAGTCCTGTGTTGGATCCTTTTTAAGAAGTTTATACTGATCCGGATTCCCTAGCTGCCGTAGTGCCTCCTGTTTGTATTGTAGGGTGGATAAAACCACAAGGGCTCCACCTTTATCAGCATTTCTAAACATGATGTCTTTGTTATGCTTCAAGGTGTCTAGTTCATGAATCTCCGTGTATGTCAGGTTATTGGCATGCATAGATGAGCAGGAGAAACCTTTAGATAAAATTTGAAGGTCTCTTTCTACCAACCTTTCAAATGCCGTAATGAAAGGCCCCCTATTGGCATTGGGGCAGAAGATAGACTTCTTTTTAAATCCTGAGGAGTGGGTGCCAAAGAAAGGTTGGGAGAAAGCATTGATTTCTTCGCCTTGCTGCTCAAGTAATGCGTCCAAGTCTGATAATACACAGGTTTCCTGAAAGGTATCAAGAGAAATATTAGTTAATGCATCATTAGTAACAATATTAGGTAGTTCATCATCAGTATTGGGTAATACAACATCATTATCAGAGTCAGACAAGTTATTAGTTTGAAAATGTCCTCTTGATATAAAAAACTTTTTTAAGGATAATTTGCGAGTAAACCTTTGGAGGTCAATCACAGTCTGGAACAAGTGGAAGTCCTGAACCGGGGCAAAACCCAGTCCCTTATTTAGTAGAGATAATTGTGCATGGGAGAGTTCCACTCCTGAGAGATTAATGACGTTATTATCACACTCATCTATGTGTACTTCTTTCTTTTTGGTCTCCCGCGAGTTTCCACGTTTTCTCCGCGATCGTCTGGTTCGCGGCGTGATCGTGTTCCTGTGGATAAAAAAGAAGACGAAGAGGGAGCCTGTTCCTGATTTTTTGATCTGGCCCCATTAGATGTGATGGATGACCTGCTGTCGCTCCTAGATCTCCCATGGTTATCCCGTATACTCTCAGTAGAACCTTCAAAAGATACAGAGTGAGATCTCAATTCGCACTCTGAGTAGTCTGACTCCGCACCTGAGTTGTCAGCTGATCTTCCCTTTAAGATAGACTTATTAGGGTTGCTTTTAGACCATCCTTTGGATTGAGGTTTAAACCCCCTTGCTGTATTGGATCCCACATTCTCTCTTGTTTGAGGTTTCTGCCAACAATAAATTTGTCCTTTTATATAATCTACACGGTCTCGTTCGAACTTGCTGTGTTTTTTGTCACTTATTGTGTCCTCTATGGTCTCAATATTAGTCAGCAGGGTTTTGTCGTTTTTTATAAATTGATCCATTTTAGTAAATGGCTTCAAGTTGTTCCTCAAAAGGTTTATTTCCAACATTAATTGCTCTTTTTCTTTTGACTTCTGCTGAATGATTAGTTCCATTAGCTTTAAGGAACATTGGTTTAGAGTATCAGTCCAGTCCTGCTCAAATTGCATATTGGTAAAGCCAAATGTTGGTGTCTTTTTTATTCGCAAACCTCGTGGTATTCTTTTACATCTAATATAGTTGTTCAATGAGGTGATGTCCCACCATAGGCGTATATTCAACACCAACAGTCTTTCTAGCTTTACAAAGTAATGTGTGAGGTCTGAAGGCTCCTCACATATAACCTCAGTACTTTCATTAAACAAGTGGGCAGCTTTTTTTGAACGTTTGGCATTATCCCCGCATGCATTGACATATGTATCCACATTTGTATCCTCTGATTCAACATCAATATCTTCCATGGCAAAAAAAAACAATATAATAGTATTGAATTAAAAATAAAAATTATTTATTAATATCTTGTTAAAAACTCTCATGCGTTGGCTGAAGCCTAAGTGCAAAAAACAGTAATCCTTAAATTCTTGAGTAAATAATGTCCTTTATATTTTGGAATTTTCCAGGATAGTCCAAATAAGCATATACAATTTACTTATTCACTTATTCACTTGCCCGTGAGCCATCAGGTAGAAATAGATTGCTAGAGAATATGGAATTACCCAGTATACCGAGGCTGCTAACAGGTATACTGGGATCTTTGGGAGATGGTGGAATACCGGAATCACGGGATGTGTCCCCCTGTACCTCTATCCGGCTTACTATTACCCAACTCCCTGTTTTCAATACCGGAGGCTTATTGTTTCATTAATCATTGCTGGGTCTCTCTTCAATCAAGTTGCCATAAAGTGTGTGCACTACCTGTTAGCAGCCTCGGTATACTGGGTAATTCCATATTCTCTGCCTAAAGGGATAGCCTGTTAACGTGGTCAGGAATTCTGTAGAGGGTCTGCGCTAGGCTAGCCAACAGTAGGTAGACGCCCAAGTACTGCATGGAAGAGCCAGAGTACTCTAGCCCATTCCAGACCACTTACCGAAGGGAGCACAGATTGGGAGGAAGGAGACACAGCAGACACAGAGAGAGTGAGCCTAGCCTGAGGTAGTGCAAACACGAGTCCAGCCTACATTAGGTACACAAGGTGGTGCATCAAGGTAATCTTTATTGTACTGGTGTGGTAGCTGCCCCGCAGAGAGGAGCTCCATGTACAATAATTCTAAGTACAGTGAAAGAATGGCGACCGCAAGTATGGAGGATCCGTGCGGTGCGGAAGGTCCAAGATGGCGGACGGAGGTTAATGGAGAGAGCGCACATGGCGTGTGTGCGGGTGAAGAGCATGCTATGGAAATGACTTTCACGAGCCTGCTGTGGAGTGGTGCTAAGGCTGTGGCTGCACCGTTTTGGTCCTGCCTAGGACCGCGGGGTGCTACCCTGGAGGACAGTGTTGAGGACATTGTGATTGTGGGCGGTGGAAAAGAAGAATCTGCTCGCCAGCCGGCGAGCGCTATACAAAAAGCTACCTCAGTTGCTAAAGTGATTGGGAATGCAAACCAAGATGGCGGCTCCCGCTTCCCTGAGAGACCGCGTGGGCTCGTTGAAGAGAATTCTGCATTTGCAAATGTTGCAGACAGTTGGCTGGGATTGGCGCCAAAGAAAGAACCCCACCCTGTTGGGGGTAATGGCGCGAAAGCTGTGGCCGCGCCCTCCAGGACTGTGAAAGGTGTGGCCTCAATTACAGGACATCCTATTAAGCTGTGGGACCCGCCCATAATTGCTACTATTGGGGGTGGTTTCCAGCTTTGTCAGATGAGGGTGGAGCTAGACAAGGGAGTGGCTGGCAACTCAACCCCTGCTTGTCAGTCTCGCGGAGCCAGTGCACAGAACAGACAGCTGCTGCAAGTATCTCCTACTGAGACAATGGCTGGTCAGTCAGGAGTCAATACGATGGTCTCCACTCAACCATATTCAGCACCAGGAGGCTTACTAGTGATTCAGGTGGCGGGCACCGAGACTGTGGTGTGCCTCTGTCTACAATGCAGGCTACCCAGCGGTACCGTGGGCACGGCGGCGCGCTGCCCGCAATGTGGTACACAGTACTTGTGGCCTATGCCTACATTTGTGCCCATCCAGACTATCGAACCCGCGGGGGATACGGCTAGGCTGTCCGCCGGGTCCCCCGGTGCACTGTGGAAGGAAAGTGCGGATCCCGGAGAATGGGGATCGGGGCCGGTTGCTAAGGCCGAGCCCGAGGAAAAAGGAGCGGTCGGTCAGCGTACCAACCGAGAGACTAAAAGGCGGTCGCCGCGAACGGTGACCCCGAGCAGAGTGGAAGCGGATTCCTCCGATGAGGAACCCAGAGTGTCGTCCGGTGCAGTGATTCGGCCCTTGGCAGTATCCTGTGGTGAAAACGGGAGGAAAGTACCACTTACCGGGAGTTTCGGTGAGAAGAGTCGGGTGTCGCCAGTGGAGCGGAAGGCCGAGAGGCGAAGTCCTTACATTCCGGGGACCGGTGGGTCCAGCGGTGACGGGCGATCCACGCCCACCCTGCAGAGCGGTAAGAGCAGCCCTTGTTCTCACCAGGATCCGGTGACGGCATCCGTGGAGGAGAGGCGGTGTCAGGCCCAGGCGGCGCAAGAGAAGGCAGCGGAACTTCCGGACTTCATCTTGGAAGAAGAGATCCCGCATGGGGATCCATATCAAGATGGCGGAGTTTCCGGTTCCGGTGATGACATCACTTCCGGCGGAGGTAGCGGAACGACCGGAGAGATGACAACGACGCCTCGGCAATTGGTCAGTGCTTCCCGATCACCTGTGACAACAAAGAGCTGGCAGGCTGTGAGGAGAGTCGAGAAGGGTGAGGCTCAGCCAGCGGAGAGTCCTCGCAGTGATCCTGGACACTCTAAGGGTAGAGAGCGGGTCGGAACCCCGCGGATACCATTTGCCCATCCATATGCCCAAACTCATGCCCTAGATAAAGCCCCTGTCCCCGTCACCTTTTCCCGTGGGTCCTCATCTAGTTTGGGAATGTCGGGAGGGTCCCAGGGAACTTCAGAGGAACGGACTGGGGAGAGACTGGCGAGTTATACGTCCGATGATGGGTCGGTGGGTGGAGGCTATTCCGGGGAGGCATCCATGTCTAGTTGGAGCCCTAGCGTGGCTATCGTGAAGTTGGAGGAAAGGCCAAAGCGTGTGGGGTGGCCTAAGTCCCGATCTACTGGGACAACGGGGGTGTCTTCCTGGGGAGACACAGAGGAGGAAGAATCCCTAGAATCAGAGCGCGAGAAGGTTAAGGAGACCCGGTGGTGGGCCCCATTATTCGAGGGTTATGTGGGATGGACCGCACTCGGTTTCTACTAAAAAGGGAGGATGTAGTAGATTACTGGTGGGCTAAGGGAGAATTTACGGCAGAAAAGCGGCAAAAGGAGATGCAGGAGCAGTGGTTTCAGATCTGCCACGGCAGTATAGAGCCCAAGGGTCCCAGTATATTGACAGACCCCGTGGACCCAGACGAGCCCCTGTCATGGGTGTTGCCAGGGAGGGCAGGGAATGCTAATTTGACTCGGTGCAGCCGGGCTGAGAGGGCTATTACCGCCAAGTACAAGTATTCCCATGGCTTGGAATATCCCTACGTTCCGGAACCCCTCATGCAGGAGATCGAGGATAATAGGGACAGGTGGTTACGAGAGACCATAGAAGAGTATATGGTAAATAAGGGGGGTATCATTAAGGGCAGCAGAGCCGAGGAAAGGATAGCGCACCTTATGCGGGTGTTGAGTATAGGCAGGAATGTCTATAAGCATAAAGTGGTGTATCGACCTGAAAGGGGGTTGCCACGTGATTACAGTGTGACAGTCCTGGACATGGGGGGTCGGGAAGTTAAGAAACCCGATCCTCGTCACTATTATTAGGGGGAACAGGATGGCTGTTGCGTAAGTTAGTGGCTGCTGGTCGGGGCTTGCTTGACGCAATGTTTTGTGAATCTGTCAATGTTGTGACTAATTATGTATGTCATTTCACAGTGCTTCCTGAAGAAAGGTACTTCAAATTTAGGTCCCAGCCGGGAAACGGTGGAATTCACCAGGGGGAGAATGTAGCCATACTGTAAAATGGACTACAGTCATCTCTCCTGCTGACAGTAAGGCCTGGTAAGTTATGGGCATGCCAGCAGTAATCATGGAGGTTTGCCCTCACACCCTGGTGAGGTGCCCTATGTATGGGTGGGAGTGGCCACATACTCTGAATCCATAATTAGTGATGTCAGAGTTGTGCCTGCCTCCAGAGGATACATAAAGCACAGCACTGCTCAAAAGTTAGAGGTTGGAGAAGTTGTTGCGAAGTTGGTTGTAGTAGTTGGAGTGAGGAGCAAGTCTGAGTACAGACTTGGGAGGAGGCAGCTCACTAGACTGTGACCAGGGACCTGGCACAGGGAATATCTCTCTGAGGGGAGATAGGGAATCCACCAAATTGGGAAGAGATACCTTTCAAAGGGAAGTGTGGTGAGCATGAGCGGCTGAGTACAACCGTTGTGAGGGGCAGCTGGCCCACCGCCTTGCAATAAAGATGATCTTGTTCAATCATACCCTCGTGTGTAAGTGTGGAGTGATTACACAGAGGAGTGCACCACAGAGGAGTTCTTCACCAGGACCATCCACAAGCGGACGCTGGGATCCTTATGAGGTGGAGGCGCTGCACTGGATCTAGGTAGGACTCAAGCCCACTACCTCAGCTGCCTGTCTGGGTTGGCAATCCCCACACAACATCATGCGGGAGACTCAGGAGTCCTGTTGCCAACAGGTGCACCACCAGACACTACACTGTAATGGGGACTGGTTAGACCACAGGGGCCAATATGAGATTGGGTGGGTCAGGCTAGGCCAGAAAATCTGTTACAAGTGTATAATAAAGTGCAATGTGCAAAACGTGCAAATGAACCACCTGTAAAAGCAACAACAGTGTAAATATTGAATAACCTCTCACTTTCTCTGCAGCTATTAGGACAGTTCTACCATCACAAACTATTCAAAAACATATTCAGCACAAAAAGTACGTATAGCACATGGTGAAAAAAAACATAGGGCAAAACCTTTTGTTCAAGGAAAAATGAATATAGGTGGACCGGAAAAATATGCAGTGACACACAAGATATCTTTGGGGTGAGTATCAGATGTAGGAATCGTGTCAGGGAATTTCTACAAATCTCAACTCCTCACATGGAATCCAAGTAAAAAAAAAAAAGAGAAGAATCGGACATACGGTGGTAGCGTAATATTGTTTAATAAACAAGAAATGGTGGAACAACCAATTCCATTTCACTCACATAGGGAAGATAAAATTAGGGTAAATGAACAAAGTTCAGTGATAGTGCTCTAATGACCGTGGTGGTTATGCATATAGTGATGCAATGAATACTTGATTGGAGATTGGTAATGGCTAGGTGCAGGTATAAGAGTGAGCAATGAGGTACATATGGGTGAGCATATGTGTCTAAACCCAAATATAAATGTCCTGGTGAGTGTGGGTGGTGGAGATATATGAGCCCCACCTAGGGTGACCATTCGTACCGGTTTTACCGGTACAGTCCCGGTTTTTTGAGGCCTGTACCGGTTTAAGTCTGTCCCAGTTTTTGTCCCGGTTTTTGTCCCTGGTCCCAGTATTGCGGTGCAGCGGTGCAGCGGCGGTGAGGAGAATGCGGCGGCCGGTAAGTATTTTGTATGTGTGTGTGTGAATGCTGCCAGGGGGACTGAATGATGGAGAATGCCGGGGGCGGGACTTAGAATGCCGGCCGACCCGCATGGGATTGGATGAATGATGATGCCGGGGGCGGGACTTAGAATGCCGGACGGCCCGCAGGGGATTGGTTGCAGGCAGGTCAGAGGAAGCCGGGGGCGGGACTTCCACTTTGTGCAGAGCACACGTGTCTTCCCGGCTTCCTCTGTGCGCGTGAGTGTCCCCCTTCTGTCCCGGGTCCCAGCCAGGGGGGGGTAATAGGAGGTGGTAGCGGGGGTGCGCCTGCCTTTGTACCACCTTGTACCTTTGCCCCCCCCGGTGCTCCCATCATTGCCCCTCCTGGCGCTCCCAGCATTGCCCCCCCCCCGGCGCTCCCAGCATTGCCCCCCCCGGCGCTCCCACCATTGCACCCCGGCGCTCCCACCATTGCCCCCCCGGCGCTCCCACTATTGCCCCCCCGGCGCTCCCACCGTTGCCCCCCCGGCACTCCCACCATTGCCCCCCCGGCGCTCCCACCATTGCCCCCCCGGCGCTCCCACCATTGCCCCACCGGCGCTCACAGCTTTGCCCACCCGGCGCTCACAGCTTTGCCCCCCGGCGCTCACTTCCCCCCGTCCCCTTGGTGTGGGAGATGGGCTCGGGGGCGGGCAGTGGTTGCTGCACGGTTGCGGGCGGTGCAGGGGCTGGCGGGCGGTGCAGGGGGAGGCGGGGTGTATCTGTGTGTGTGTGTATCAGTGTGTGAATCAGTGTGTGTGTATGTGTATCAGTGTGTATGTGTATCAGTGTGTGTGTGTGTGTGTGTGTGTGTATGTGTATCAGTGTGTGTGTGTGTATGTGTATGTGTATCAGTGTGTATGTGTATCAGTGTGTATGTGTATGTGTATCAGTGTGTGTGTGTATCAGTGTGTGTATGTGTGTGTGTATCAGAGTGTGTGTATCAGTGGGTGTGTGTGTATCAGTGGGTGTGTGTATGTGTATCAGTGTGTGTATCAGTGTGTGTGTGTATCAGTGGGGGTGTGTTGTATATGTATCAGTGGGTGGGTGTGTATCAGTGTGTGTGTGTGTATCAGTGTGTGTGTGTATCAGTGGGTGTGTATCAGTGTGTGTGTTGTATGTGTATCAGTGTGTGTGTTGTATGTGTATCAGTGGGTGGGTGTGTATCAGTGTGTGTGTGTGTATCAGTGTGTGTGTGTGTGTATCAGTGTGTGTGTGTGTATCAGTGGGTGTGTGTGTATCAGTGGGTGTGTGTGTATCAGTGGGTGTGTATCAGTGTGTGTGTGTATCAGTGTGTGTGTATCAGTGTGTGTGTATCAGTGTGTGTGTGTATCAGTGTGTGTGTATCAGTGTGTGTGTATCAGAGGGTGTGTGTATCAGTGTGTGTGTGTGTATCAGTGTGTGTGTGTGTGTGTGTGTATCAGTGGGTGGGTGTGTATCAGTGTGTGTGTGTGTATCAGTGGGTGTGTGTGTGTGTGTGTGTATCAGTGGGGGTGTGTGTGTGTATCAGTGGGGGGGTGTGTGTGATCAGTGGGGGTGTGGGGGTGTATTAGTGGAGGGGGGTGTGTGTATCAGTGGGGGTGTATCAGTGTGTGTGTGTGTGTATCTGTGTGTGTGTATCAGTGGGGGTGTGTGTGTGTATCAGTGGGGGTGTGTGTGTGTGTGTGTGTATCAGTGGGGGTGTGTGTGTGTATGTATCAGTGGGGGGGGTGTATCAGTGGGGGTGTGTGTGTATCAGTGGGGGTGTGTGTGTGTATTAGTGTGTGTGTGTGTGTGTGTGTATCAGTGTGGGGGGGGGGTGTATCAGTGGGGGTGTGTGTATATCAGTGGGGCTGTGTGTGTGTATCAGTGGGGGTGTGTGTATCAGTGGGGGGGGGTGTGTGTATCAGTGGGGGGGGTGTATCAGTATCAGTGTGTGTGTGTGTGTATCAGTATCAGTGTGTGTGTGTATCAGTGTGTGTGTGTGTGTGTGTATCAGTATCAGTGTGTGTGTGTGTGTATCAGTATCAGTGTGTGTGTGCATCAGTGGGTGTGTGTGCATCAGTGTGTGTGTGTGTGTGTGTGTGTGTGTCAGTGGGTGTGTGTCTCTCTCCCTCCCTCTCTCTCCCTCCCTCTCTCTCCCCCACCCTGTCTCCCTCCTTCCCTCCCACCCTGTCTCCCACCCTGTCTCCCTCCTTCCCTCCCACCCTGTCTCCCTCCTTCCCTCCCACCCTGTCTCCCTCCTTCCCTCCCACCCTGTCTCCCTCCTTTCCTCCCACCCTGTCTCCCACCTTCCCTCCCACCCTGTCTCCCTCCATCCCTCCCACCCTGTCTCCCTCCTTCCCTCCCACCCTGTCTCCCACCCTGTCTCCCTCCTTCCCTCCCTCCCTGTCTCCCACCCTGTCTCACCCTCCCTGTCTCACCCTCCCTCCCTCCGTCTCACCCTCCCTCCCTAACCCTCCCTCCCTCCCTGTCTCACCCTCCCTCCCTGTCTCACCCTCCCTCCCTGTCTCACCCTCCCTCCCTCCCTGTCTCACCCTCCCTCCCTCCCTGTCTCACCCTCCCTCCCTCCCTGTCTCACCCTCCCTCCCTCCCTGTCTCACCCTCCCTCCCTCCCTGTCTCACCCTCCCTCCCTGTCTCACCCTCCCTCCCTCTCTGTCTCACCCTCCCTCCCTGTCTCACCCTCCCTCCCTCACCCTCCCTCCCTCCCTGTCTCACCCTCCCTCCCTGTCTCACCCTCCCTCCCTGTCTCACCCTCCCTCCCTGTCTCACCCTCCCTCCCTCCCTCCCTGTCTCACCCTCCCTCCCTCCCTGTCTCACACTCCCTCACCCTCCCTGTGTCACCCTCTCACCCTCCCTCACCCTCCCTGTCTCACCCTCTCACCCTCCCTGTCTCACCCTCCCTGTCTCACCCTCCCTATCTCACCCTCCCTGTCTCCCTCCCTCCCTGTCTCCCTCCCTCGCCCTCCCTGTCTCCCTCCCTCGCCCTCCCTGTCTCCCTCCCTCATCCTGTCTCCCTCCCTCGCCCTCCCTCCCTGTCTGTCTCACTCCCTCGCCCTCCCTTCCTGTCTCCCTCCCTGTCTCCCTCCCTCCCTGTCTCCCTCCCTCTCCCTCCCCCCTGTCTCCCTCCCTGTCTCCCTTCCTCCCTGTCTCCCTCCATCCCTGTCTCCCTCCATCCCTGTCTCCCTCCCTCGCCCTCCCTCCATCCCTGTCTCCCTCCCTCGCCCAACCTGTCTCCCTCCATCCCTGTCTCCCTCCCTCGCCCTCCCTCCCTGTCTCCCTCCATCCCTGTCTCCCTCCCTCGCCCTCCCTCCCTGTCTCCCTCACCCTCTGTCTTATCTTAACTGCCGTATACCTACACCGAAGTAACCTACTCTGCTTTCTTCCAGATCTGACTCAAATTTCACGCGGGAGACATCGGAAGACAGGTAGGGAACACCTCCCCTCTAGTATAGTACCTTGAGGGACTGCGGATCAGGTAAGATCCCAGGCGGGATTGCTGCTTTTAGAAATTGTGAAGAGGGGGCATCCTGACACTGGTTAATGGGTTCAGAATCATTCACATCTGGGTTTTTTTTTTGTTCGATTATTGAGGTGTGCACACACACACACACACACACACACACACACACACACACACACACACACACACACACACACACACACACACACACACACACACACACACACACACACACACACACACACACACACACACACACACACACTCTCTCTCTCGAATGGTAGTAAAGTATAAGTGTACTACAATAAATAAACTGTTATATATATATATATATATATATATATATATATATATATATCATACGAACCAGCCCAAAGACCAGTAAAGAGACAGCAACCAGCGAGGTGTAATCCAAAATAATCTGTATTGAAATGAACAGATAGACGAAAGCCAACGTTTCGGTCTCTCAGGGAGACCTTCCTCAGGGCCGTGCAAACACCACACTAACAGTGACCCTACTTATATACCCACACCCCTAGTGCAACCAATTAAACATAACCAATCACCAGCAACCTGTCATTATTTACCTGTTGTGCAGCTGAGCACCCTTAAGAAACAACCAATGCCTGGACCAAAAGGAGCCATGTGGATCCACAAGCAGGAAAAAGCAATATAGTAATCAAAGGCAGCCAACTCAGACATCTGCGTTTGATGTCCTAGATCCACGAGAAGGGAAACCCCTCTCGTGATCAAGGCTGCCTGCTCTGATGTCCATAGCCTGCGACTGGTGTCGGGAGCTGCAGCGCGTCACCTGACTAGCCTGCGCGTCATAGGGCAAAGGGTGAGCCGGGGAGCCAATGGGAAACATCACTGTGCACTGGAAAGGCACGCAGTACCCTAATGGAGGAACCCTGGCAACCAAGGACGCCAGCACACAGTCCGCGCAGGCGCAGTAGTAAAAACTGATAGAAAGGGCAGCGCTGCACCCACAGCACCAATACAAGGCAGACACACGAGCCAAAAAAGCCTGTGGCTGAAATTAAAGCCACAAAAGGCAGTGGTGAAGGTACCAGGAGTACCAGCTGCACCCCACAACATAAATAATGACAATAAAATGACAATAAAAACAAGGGAGTGACAGTGTGCAGGGGAAGTGAAGCTATGGAGGAACAGTGTCCACACGTCAAACTGTACATGCAAACATAAAAATAGATATTCAAACATGGTCAAACATCCAAGCAAATAAAAATCAATGCGCAGGTAAACATAAACAATTTTACAAAAAACAGCCCAGTTTTAGCTCTTCGTTCAGTCCTCCTGGTGCCATGGTCCGCAGTTCAAAAATGAGTCTGGCCTCCTGTTGTAGCAAGATCTTGCCCCTGTCACCACCACGCGTAGGATAGGGACCTGCAGGATGGGCATGCATCTAAGCGTTGCTAAGGAGTGTCTATGTTCTTTAAAATGACGACGGGATCATTGATTTGAGAGCTTATGGATATGGTGACCATATTTTTCCTGGCAAAAATCGGGACAAATGGCACACATGCGCAGTCGGCACTCTCCGACTATGCATGTGTGAATGGTGATTGCCAACTGTGCATGTGCGAAGAGCGCTTGCCGACTGCGCATACACCATCGGCACTTGATGGCTTCTTGTGCTCATGTAAGATCAGCACTTGCCGACTGCGCATGCGTGAACGGCAGAGGAAAAATATATTGTCTGCCATGATTGAACTGTGGGTGGTCCAAGCTTCTGAATGGGACCCCCTGCAGAGTCAATCCTTTGGTACCACGACCACCATGGTAATCCGGCTGCTCAAATACATTAAGTTTTACAACATCTATATATGTTTTTTTTAAATAAATCAGTTGTGTAGTAATAGATAGTACAGATTTAGCAAGACTTAGGGGCCTATGCTCTAAGTGTTCATAAGCCACTTATCGAGCACTTACTTATCGAGCACTTATAGGCCAAAATGCCTACAACGATATGCCTACTACGATTCTGTAAGCGTCAATAAGTGCGCGAAAAAATCCTGAATTGCCAAAATTTTGAACCTTCAAAAAAGAAAGCAGAGTGTGCGGCGATAAGCCACATATCGACAGGTTCTGAAACCTGTGCAATTCTAGTAGCCATTATTAGCTTATTGAGGCCTATCGCAGCTCTAGAATGGCGAGTTTCTCCCAAAATCCACACAAGAGGAAAAGTTGGCGTGAAGGTGGTGAGAACCTGCTGAGAAGCGGCGAGACAGGACTTAGAAAAAAAAATGCTTTTTTTTCTGCATCGGATTGATGCCGGGAGTCGCTGGAGCTGATACCCATTAATATCAGCACCGGAGACCCCCGGCATGAATCCCATGCAATAAAAATGCATTTACAGCAACGTCATTACCTTAGCAGCTAACCACTAAGGCAATGAAGGGTTTAAACACTCCCACTACCCACCAAGGGCCAAATACCCCTCTCACCCACCCGTTACCCACAATAAACACTAATACCCACCTCCTCAACCCCCACATGATTGATACCAGAGGCTGCAGTTGTCCGGTGGTCTTCAGGTGGATCCCACGGGTGTATGTGGGCCCTCGGGTGGTCCCTGCAGGTGTCAGGGGGCCCTCGGGTGGTCCCCACGGATGTCCGGGGTTCCTCAGGTGGATTGGTGCTGTACCATCTGACCTGAAAATGTGACGTCACAGGCCCTATATAAGGCCTGGGCACCTCATTTAACAGGAAGAAGACGACGAGACAACATTCGTTAGGACTTACCATGGGTTTGGATTGACAGATGAAGACAAAACATAGAACATTAAAGATAAGAAAGAAATAATGACAGATGAAGATAGAAGGTGATAGAAGATAAAAGAAAGAAGAATTTTGTTACCTGTTCCGGAATTTCAAGGTAAATGGTGTTGGATTGATTTTGATGACGTCGCGGTACGAGAGCTTCCTGAAACACCAGGATTCGGAGGGTCAACGCTTCTAAAGGTAAGAAAAATATTGAATGTATATAATTGTATTTTTACAGAATTTTTTAATTAATATTTTTATATTTTTCATTACCCATTGACTGATATTGTATTAATCTGTGCCCGTTTAGGTACAGGTCAATACAGTGACAACCAATGCATTTTTTTGGTAAATGCTTTTTTTCTATTGATTGTTGTTTTTTAGTTTTATGTTTATTGTTTTGCTATAATTGTTTGTAATTTGGATGGCTTGTTTTATTTCATTTTCCGATTGTTTAGCGTTTTAAATTTATTATTTCTTTTGTTGGCTACTGGTTTTAATTGATGTGTTGGCTAGTGTTTTTATTAATTAATTGATTTGTTGGCTAGTGGTCGAAATGTATTGATTGTTTTGTTTGCTAGTGTTTAAAATTATTTTATTGTTTTGTTGGTTAGTGCTTTGATTTATTTAATTGGTTGGCTTGTGCTTTTATGTATTTAATTGGTTGTCAGGTGCTTTTATTTATTTAATTGGGGTGTTTAGGTGCGTGTGTATATATTTTATTATTGTGTATTTTTGGCCTTCATGCTTTTTTATTAGGGTGACCATTGACTGCTATAGTGGCTTATCATGCCCATATTATATGGGTATGATGTACCACTATGCCAATCAATGGCTACAGGGTGGTATAGTGGTCCTGGGGTGGGTGGTTAGGCCTCCTGGGTGGGTAGATGGGGAGGGTGGGTTAATCCCTTAATTAGTATACTGGTTATTAACCACTAAGTGATTAAAAGTTTGGGGCCATTAGATTGTATTTTTTCATGTATTCTTGCTGGCATCGGAGGACATGGACCTGCAGTATGCTGATGAGGACGCACTTCATGATGGCAGTGTTAAATAGAAAGGTATATTTACTTTATTTATGCTGGCAGGCTAATGTTTTATTTAATAATGGGCAAATGAGCTATTATCCATATCTGGATAATATTTATTTTGCCCATTACTGTAATGTATGTGTTTGGGGGGGGGGGGGTGTATTTATTTAAATGTATTGAAAAAAAATTTGGACACAGGATTGGTACCACAGGCCAGTGGAGACCACCCGTGGGCCCACAGACACCCACATGGACCACCTGACGGCACCCAGACACCAGCAGCCTCTGATAAAAATCATGGGGGGTAGAGGAGGAGGGTATTAGTGTTGTTGTGTTTTTAACATTAATTGTGAGTAGCAGCTGTTTTAATATGCATTTAAATGTCCCGCGTCACACGACCGTGGGAATAAAATGCATAGGAGATACTGGCACCCCATAACGGGGCCTGTATCCCGGGAAGCAGGGGGTCCCTGGACCTCGTATAAACATGGTTCTTCTCCGGAGACCCCACGCTCATCTACACTAGTAATAAAATTTATATTAAAAAACTTAAATTAATTTCGGGCGAAATTTACGTATGGGAAAGACAGCTCTCACTGAGCAGCACTCTCTGCAGCTGAAAGAAATCGCTGGGTAAGGCCTTTTCAGAGCGGCGATCATCACGCTGCTGGCTATTCGCCTGTTTTGGGAATTTTACTATCACAGGTAATCAAGGCTTTCTGAATACTGTGACAGCAGCACTCAAAAATATGGCGATTTAAATGGCCCAGTGATTTTTTTTATGAACGCTTTGAGCATAGGCCCCTTACAGTTTTCGGCACTAGGGTAGCTGCAGTCACGCGACTGTGGTTTGCCATTGAGCCCCATTGCCACTTATTCCCGGTACCCGCGCCTCCCCCTTCGCTCTGTGTGGCGTCAAATGATGTGCAGGGTCATGTGACACCACATCACGTGACCCGCAGTCACGTGAGTGCTTGCCGACTGCGCATACACCATCGGCACTTGATGGCTTCTTGTGCTCATGTGTGATCAGCACTTGCCGACTGCGCATGCGTGAAAAGCAGAGGAAAAATATATTGTCTGCCATGATTGCACTGTGGGTGGTCCAAGCTTCTGAATGGGACCCCCTGCAGAGTCAATCCTTTGGTACCATACCACCATGGTAATCCGGCTGCTCAAATACATGAAGTTTTACTACATCTATATATGTTTTTTTTTAAATAAATCAGTTGTGTAGTAATAGATTGTACAGATGTAGCAAGACTTAGGGGCCTATGCTCTAAGCGTTCATAAGCCACTTATCGAGCACTTATAGGCCAAAATGCCTACTACGATTCTGTAAGCGTCAATAAGTGCGCGAAAAAATCCTGAATTGCCAAAATTTTGAACCTTCAAAAAAGAAAGCAGAGTGAGCGGCGATAAGCCACATATCGACAGGTTCTGAAACTTGTGCAATTCTAGTAGCCATTATTAGCTTATTGAGGCCTATCGCGGCTCTAGAATGGCGAGTTTCTCCCAAATGCCACACAAGAGGAAAAGTTGGCGTGAAGGTGGTGAGAACCTGCTGAGAAGCGGCGAGACAGGACTTAGAAAAAAAAATGCTTTTTTTTCTGCATCGGATTGATGCCGAGAGTCTCTGGAGCTGATACCCATTAATATCAGCACCGGAGACCCCCGGCATGAATCCCATGCAATAAAAATGCATTTACAGCAACGTCATTACCTTAGCGGCTAACCACTAAGGCAATGAAGGGGTTAAACCCTCCCACTACCCACCTAGGGCCAAATACCCCTCTCACCCACCCGCTACCCACAATAAACACTAATACCCACCTCCTCAACCCCCACATGATTGATACCAGAGGCCGCAGTTGTCCGGTGGTCTTCATGTGGATCCCACGGGTGTATGTGGGCCCTCGAGGTGGTCCCTGCAGGTGTCAGGGGGCCCTCGGGTGGTCCCCACAGATTTCCGGGGTTCCTCAGGTGGATTGGTGCTGTACCATCTGACCTGAAAATGTGACGTCACAGGCCCTATATAAGGCCTGGGCACCTCATTTAACAGGAAGAAGACGACGAGACAACATTCGTTGGGACTTACCATGGGTTTGGATTGACAGATGAAGACAAAACATAGAACATTAAAGATAAGAAAGAAATAATGACAGATGAAGATAGAAGGTGATAGAAGATAAAAGAAAGAAGAATTTTGTTACCTGTTCCGGAATTTCAAGGTAAATGGTGTTGGATTGATTTTGATGACGTCGCGGTACGAGAGTTTCCTGAAACACCACGATTCGGAGGGTCAACGCTTCTAAAGGTAAGAAAAATATTGAATGTATGTAATTGTATTTTTACAGAATTTTTTAATATATATTTTTATATTTTTCATTGCCCATTGACTGATATTGTATTAATCTGTGCCCGTTTAGGTACAGGTCAATACAGTGACAGCCAATGCATTTTTTTGGCAAATGCTTTTTTTCTATTGATTGTTGTTTTTTAGTTTTATGTTTATTGTTTTGCTATAATTGTTTGTAATTTGGATGGCTTGTTTTATTTCATTTTCCGATTGTTTAGCGTTTTAAATTAATTATTTCTTTTGTTGGCTACTGGTTTTAATTGATGTGTTGGCTAGTGTTTTTATTAATTAATTGATTTGTTGGCTAGTGGTCGAAATGTATTGATTGTTTCGTTGGCTAGTGTTTAAAATTAATTTATTGTTTTGTTGGTTAGTGCTTTGATTTATTTAATTGGTTGCCTAGTGCTTTTATTTATTTAATTGGTTGGCTTGTGCTTTTATGTATTTAATTGGGGTGTTTAGGTGCGTGTGTATATCTTTTATTATTGTGTATTTTTGGCCTTCATGCTTTTTTATTAGGGTGACCATTGACTGCTATAGTGGCTTATCATGCCCATATTATATGGGTATGATGTACCACTATGCCAATCAATGGCTACAGGGTGGGTATAGTGGTCCTGGGGTGGGTGGTTAGGCCTCCTGGGTGGGTAGATGGGGAGGGTGGGTTAATCCCTTAATTACTATACTGGTTATTAACCATCAAGTGATTAAAAGTTTGGGGCCATTAGATTGTATTTTTTCATGTATTCTTGCTGGCATCGGAGGACATGGACCTGCAGTATGCTGATGAGGACGCACTTCATGATGGCAGTGTTAAGTAGAAAGGTATATTTACTTTATTTATGCTGGCAGGCTAATGTTTTATTTAATAATGGGCAAATGAGCTATTATCCATATCTGGATAATATTTATTTTGCCCATTACTGTAATGTATGTGTTTGGGGGGGGAGGGAGGTGTATTTATTTAAATGTATTGAAAAAAAATTTGGACACAGGATTGGTACCACAGGCCAGTGGGGACCACCCGTGGGCCCACAGACACCCACATGGATCACCTGACGGCACCCAGACACCAGCAGCCTCTGATAAAAATCATGGGGGATAGAGGAGGAGGGTATTAGTGTTGTTGTGTTTTTAACATTCATTGTGAGTAGCAGCTGTTTTAATATGCATTTAAATGTCCCGCGTCACACGACCGTGGGATTAAAATGCCTAGGAGATACTGGCACCCTATAACGGCGCCTGTATCCCGGGAAGAAGGGGGTCCCTGGACCTCGAATAAACATGGTTCTTCTCCGGAGACCCCACGCTCATCTACACTAGTAATAAAATTTATATTAAAAAACTTAAATTAATTTCGGGCGAGATTTACGTATGGGAAAGACAGCTCTCACTGAGCAGCTCTCTCTGCAGCTGAAAGAAATTGCTGGGTAAGGCCTTTTCAGAGCGGCGATCATCACGCTGCTGGCTATTCGCCTATTTTGGGAATTTTACTATCACAGGTAATCAAGGCTTTCTGAATACCGTGACAGCAGATCTCAAAAATATGGCGATTTAAATGGCCCGGTGATTTTTTTTATGAACGCTTTGAGCATAGGCCCCTTACAGTTTTCGGCACTAGGGTAGCTGCAGTCACGCGACTGTGGTTTGCCCTTGTGCCCCATTGCCACTTATTCCCGGTACTCGCGCCTCCCCCTTCGCTCTGTGTGGCGTCAAATGATGTGCAGGGTCATGTAACACCACGTCACGTTACCCGCAGTCATTTGATGCCCCTATGCTATGGAGACACTTGGAGACACGCTGGCTGAAGCAAGGTAAGTTTAGGTTCCAGAGGCCTCACACGATCCCTGGCATTTCATTGTAATGCCTTGGGGAAGAGCTCGAGGCCTCTGCAACCACCCGCGCCCCCCCCCCCACCTCCCAGAAAAATCTCACATGCCACAATTTGCACACCCCTAGCTTAGATAGCTACATTGCCTTAAAGTTAAGTAACCTTATTAAAAAAAAACAGCAACAAAAAATGGCAAGAGCCAATACCCCATAATACATTTCATGTAAATTTTTCATACCGGCTAAATAATCATGGAAAGAAATGCTAAATATTATAGCCCTTGGTACCAGATTTGTATAGATTTGTATAGGTTTACGGCTTTGTTTAATAGAACCCCCAAATTAGTTAGATTGTATAGTAACATACCGCCTGCATTTTGTTTTGGGCTGAATGCAAAAGGTGCCAACCATCAGTGGAAAAGAAGAACTGCCCTCTTGCATAAAATACCCCAAGAAAGTATATCTTTTTTTTAAAGTACAGGCCTGAGGGAATCTCACAAGCTTACACAAGCTCACTGTAATCATTTAAAGTAATACTAAATATTATCGCCCTGGGCCATTTGAGTACACTGATACCAGATATGTATGGGTTTAGAAATTATTGTATAACTGAGAGGTTCCAAATTAGTAAGACTGTGTAAAGATCCTCACACCTGAATTATTTCAACACAAAAGGTGCTTGCCATCATTGGCAAAGCAAAACTACCTTCATGAAACTGTGTGTGTGTGTGTGTGTGTGTGTGTGTGTGTGTGTGTGTGTGTGTGTGTGTGTGTGTGTGTGTGTGTGTGTGTGTGTGTGTGTATATATACATATATATATATATATATATATATATATATATATATATATATATATATATATCAAATGGATATATTACTGTATGCTCATTTGCATGTCTTAGACAGGTCTGCAACCCCGCCTTTCACCATTATCACCCAGCACAGAGCACTTCCACTGCAGCAAGGGATTCTGGGAAATGACATGCAAATAAGCACACAGTGCCACTTATCGCTTCAAAACCATTCAACATGTTTTCCCTATAGGATATATATATATATATATATATATATATATATATATATATATATATATATATACATATATATACACACACAAACAAACAGTAGCGCTTAATAATTATGTGCATATTAACGTGCTAAATCTATAAAAATTAGGTGAATACTAAATTATAATAATAGTGATTTAGACTAGTGCTATTAATAGCTATTAGTGTTATAACTAATTATAAGTGGTGTTCATAAATCATAAAAAAAAGTCACTTAAAGTTCACACAAGTGTAGTCCATCAGGTCCACTGAGGATATGTAAAAATTAAGATGGTATCCAGACCCCAGATACTAATGGTTCATGCAGCTCCTTTGATGTGGTATACCCACCCACAAAGTACCTACAGAAAAAAAACGTGGTATACCCACCCACAAAGTACCTACAGAAAAAAAACAAAGAGAAGCGTAGGCACCATAGTGTTATACTGTATAAAAAATATAGTCCATTTAATATGACATGCGGTCCCATGGAATCGCACTTACAAGATTTAAAAAACAATAAGCATGTAAGAGAATAATCTCTAAGGGGTTCGTCAGCTAGGTGGGAGGGGTCCAGTGTAAATACTCTGTCTGAGTAGGTTGCAGCTGTTGGAGCTCCTGACACACACCGTTGTGCTGTGTAGATCAGCCTGATAATCCACTTGCAGTATGAATCCTTCAGTCAATGGAGATTCCAGCTGATAGCTGCGTGTGCAGCATGAATAACAGGGCTCCACACAGGCAGAAGGCACATCCTCTCTCCGTCGCGCACTGACGTCACCACCTCATCCCTACTAGTTTCGTCACTAACACGTGACTTCCTCAGGGGAAGGTGGACACCTAAGAGCACTTCCTATAGGTATCCTAATCAATGTAAACCTGTCCTCATTAGTGTAAACAGCTAGCTGATTCAACACAAGAAAAAACGTATTAACACTTCCCATGCTAAATCTCCAGATTATAAAAATTGTATACCTACAATAAAATATGTATTAGATATAAACTAAAGATACATATTAATTTAAAATTGACCAATATAAGTAAAGTTAGGTACTCAAAAGCAATCCATTCAATCAAATGATATGGATGATTGTGGATTGAATTGGGGGTCAGTACTCACGGCAAGCAAGATAGAAAATTCTCAAAAAAAACATTCGCCGGGGCTGAGCATCACTCAACTCACAATAGGACTTATATAATTTTGATAAAAAATATAAATAATTGGAATGATACTCTAGAGAAGTGTTCGTTGTCTCTTATGCAGATCCTTGACTCTAGCAACTGTTATTAATACATTACAAAATGAACTACGAGTCTTTTCTGCTGATCAGGAATTTATGAGACTTGAGCAGCAGATTGACTCAATGGTTGAGACCTTTGAAAATGAGATTATGGAAAGAAAGACTAATAAGATAACTATGGACAACCTAGATTATGAAAATAAACAGGTTATGAACTGGAAGTGTGTTAACAACTCTAATAAATATCGGAAAGGGAGAAAACACTATAATAAGACTTCAAACTACAATCAGAAGAGAATTACATACACAATAACAATCATCTGTTCCTTAGCAGGTCTAAAAATTAGGTAAATACAACCCCAAATGAACAACAACACATGACATTATACCCTGTGTCATGATTTAACTAAAATAAAGCCACAAATGGAGAAGCTATGTGTGAAAAACGAAGTACACCCTTACTGCTTCCATAGGAATTAAGATGCTAAGTAGCAGACAGGTGCTGCTAATCAAATGCCCTTGATTAATTGATCATCAGCAAGTGTGACCACCTCTATAAAATCCGAAGTTTTAGCAGTTTGCTGGTCTGGAGCATTCAGGTGTGTGTTAACACAATGCCAAGGAGGAACGACATCAGCAATGATCTTAGAGAAGCAATTGTTGCTGCCCATCAATCTGGGAAGGGTTATAAGGCCATTTCCAAACAATTTAAAGTCCATCATTCTACAGCGAGAAAGATTAATCTTAAATGTTAAAGTTCATGACAGTACAATTAGAAAAAGACTGAACATGTATGGGTTGTTTGGAAGGGTTGCCAGGAGAAAGCCTCTTCCCTCTAAAAAGAACATAGCACCACGGCTTAGGTTTGCAAAGTTGCATCTGAACATACCACAAGACTTCTGGAACAATGTCCTTTGGACAGTTCAGACCAAAGTGGAGATGTTTGGCCATAATACACAGCGCCACGTTTGGCAAAAACCAAACACAGCATATCAGCACAAACACCTCATACCCACTGTCAAGCATGGTGGTGGAGGGGTGATAATTTGGGCTTGTTTTGCAGCCACAGGACCTGGGAACCTTGCAGTCATTGAGTCGACATGAACTCCTCTGTATACCAAAGTATTCTAGAGTCAAATGTGAGGCCATCTATCCGACAGCTAAAGCTTGGCTGAAATTGGGTCATGCAACAGGACAATGATCCCAAGCACACCAGCAAATCTACAACAGAATGGCTGAAAAAGAAAAGAATCAAGGTGTTGCAATGGCCCAGTCAAAGTCCAGACCTCAACCCGATTCAAATGCTGTGGCTGGACCTTAAGAGAGCTGTGCATAAACAAATGCCGCAAACCTCAATGAACTGAAGCAACGTTGTAAAGAAGACTGGGTCAACATTCCTCCACAACGATGTGAGAGACTGATAAAGTCATACAGAAAACGATTACTTCAAGTTATTGCTGCTGAAGGTCGTTATACAAGCTATTGAATCATAAGGTGTACTTAGTTTTTCACACATGGCTTCTCCATTTTGGTTTTATTTTTGTTAAATAAATCATGACACATATGTCCTGTGTTGTTGAATATCTGAAGTTGTATTTACCTAATTTTAAGACCTGCTAAGGAACAGATGATTGTTATTATGTCCTGATATGTAAAACCATGGAATTCAAAGAGGGTGTACTTTCTTTTTCCCATGACTGTATATATGTATATATGTATATATAACAATGATGGGAGGAGTGATTAAGTTCATTATTTCTTGCACCTGTACACTTAATGGGTTTTTAGGTATATATGTGTGTTCGTTCTCACTCTGTAAATCACATCACCTTGATAAAGGTCCCGTTTGTGGACCGAAACGTTGGAATAATGTCTTGTTGATTCAATACAATATTTTGACTACCATTTGGAGTGCTGCCTCTGATATTTCATCTTGATGCGGTATCGTATTGCCTATATATATATATATATATATATATATATATATATTTATATATATATATATATATATATATATATATATAATTATTATTATTATTATTATTAAGGTTATGGTGGGTAAAAAAAGTGACAAAAACCCTCCACAGTAAAGCATATAAAACTGGACAATAAATCACAAAACACTCCCTTGCTTAAAAGCTGTGTCTAAAGCAGCATGCATTGACTAAGGGTTGTTCATGTAATGTGAGCACGAGATAAAAGGTGGCACTGTGTGCTCATTTGCATGTAATTTCCCAGAATCCCTTGCTGCAGTGGAAGTGCTGTGTGCTGGGTGATAATGGTGAAAGACAGGGTTGCAGACCTGTCTAAGACATGCAAATGAATATATAGGGATATTTACAGTTGCTTTATATATATACAAATATAGCTGTATGCTCATCTGCATGTCTTAGGCAGGTCTGCAACCCCGCCTTTCCCCATTATCACCCAGCATACAGCACTTCCACTGCAGCAGGGGATTCTGGGAAATGACATGAAAATGAGCACACAGTGTCACTTTTTGCCTCAATAACCATTTTTAACATGGTTCCCTATAGGCTTAAGCTTGCTGCATGGTCACAGCTTTGAGCACAGCCAGGGTTAAGGTGCATACCCAGAAAACCACCCACAGACAGCTGTTTCGACCTTGATGGGTCTCATCTGTGTGGGGTTGATTTTACTGGGAAAGCAAGAGAGGCTATGGGATAGGCTAAACCATAATACATATATATACATAATATATATATATATACACATGTATATATGTATGTTTGGGGTGGTAATCAGCTTGGCTATCCACCCAGTTAGAGAGGGCTGGAGTAAAGATTATATATCGATTATTATTATTGTACCCCTGAAGAAGTCTCTGTTTGAGATGAAACGCGTAGGGTTTCCCTGAAGAAGTGTCTGTTTGAGATGAAACGCGTAGGGTACCCCTGAAGAAGTCTCTGTTTGAGATGAAACGCGTAGGGAGTGTTTTGTGATTTATTGTTCAGTTTTATATCATTCATATGCCACTCTGACTTATGGGACTTTTATTTTTTTGTACTCAAAACCAAGTACAGCCGTACTATTGATATCCCTGCGGGGATCGCCGCAGTCTATCCGGAGAGGCAAGTAACGTCACCAAATCTCGCGAGACTGTTACCAGAGGCTCATTGCGGTGACGAAGGGCTGGGAGTAGAGAGACACTCCCCACTTGCTCCGGTACACGGAGTAGAATTGCAGTGTTGCTGTGTTCCTTCACATTGGACGGTGATACTGGAGCGGCCGTATCCTGCACCTTGGCTGGCGATTGAGTATTACTCATGAATGCTTTTATTCCCTATATGTTTGTGAGTGTGCATTTTTATATATCCAACCCCATATACATTTGTAAACCTTAATATGCTATGTGCGCCTGTTTTTTGTTTGTTTTTTCTGTAGATATATATATAGATATATATATATAGATATATATATAAATAAGAGAGAGAGAGAGAGAATGCACAACACCATCAATATCAAGAAGACAGATGCTAGTCCCATATGATTACAATATTCCAAATTCACCAGAAATGCAACTGGCAAAAAGGGAGACAGCACAGTTTATAATCCAAAAGTTGTATGTATTAAAACAGCGGTGCGCAAACTGTGGGGCGCGACCCCCAGGGGGGGCGCGAGACTGCCGACGGGGGGGCGCGGGGTTTACAGAGGCCCGCGTTCTTCCCGAAGGCACTTAAATTAAGTGCCGGGGAAGCTGCAGCGCCTCTGTAAACCTAACTTACCGTGGCTCCGGCGGCTTCCTCCCTGCGTCGCCATGGCAACGCGGCGTCAAAATGACGCTTCGAGGTCATGTGACGTCACGTTGCTATGGTAACGTGACGTCATTACGCCGGAGCGCGGGTAAGTTGGGGTTGGGGAAAGGGGGCGCGGGAGTGAGGGGACAGCCGGCAGGAGGGCGCAGGGAAAAAAGTTTGCGCCACCCTGTATTAAAACATAGGCACCGCAACCAGTACTATATATAGATATACAACAGTCCAGCAAGAATGTCTTTGATCTGTTTCTGTTGTTTTAGCTGTAGGGGAAAGCCTCTCAGCTCTCCTGGGTCAGCACCCTTGTGTGGGCTAAGGAAATCTCTGCAGTCTTCCTTCTCCTTATGTCAGACCAAATGTGAGCTAATGAATCTCTCACCTATGTCTAACATGAGGCTTTTTACAGAGCTCTCATTAGTCCAGGCGGAGACTAGTTAATTGAGTGGCTGCAATTAACTATCTCTCTGCTGGATTATCAGAGCTCTGAGGCTGCTTTAGTTAAACAGGGATAAGTCCCTGTTACAGTTGGGAAGTATTTTCTTTGGAGCAACAGATTTCGCGATAATAATTTTCATATTTCGCGATAATAATTTTCATATTTCGCAATAACAATTTTCATATTTCGCGATAATAATTTTCATATTTTGCAATAACAATTTTCATATTTCGCAATAACGATTTTCATATTTCGCAATAATTTTCACCGTGGAACTTATTTAATTTGAGTGAACTCTCTTGTGCCGTGTTTTGGCTCAATAATAATTTGCTTTTAGAAATTTACTTACTGTATATTTTATCTTGCTATCAACAATATTTATTTTAACAGGCAGTTCAGCCTTATTATCTTGCCAGATGACAGCATTCTAATGAAATACCAAAACATATTTTCTCAGTTCAGTTCATATTTGCACAATTATACTGCTTTGAAGAAAAACATAAAAGGATTTATCTGAAAGAAAGTCAAACCAATGATGTTCTATATTCTATGCAAATAACATTTGTTTAAAAGGACTATAAATTTGTTCTGCCTTAAGAACTCTCCTCAAATTGCCTGAATACACTTCAGACATTTGATTAAAAAAACACCAAGCTATAAATAAAAAAAATTGTCCTCCAAATGATCATTCAGCTTTTGTGTTGTATAAGTACAGTGCAAGTATTTTTCAGAGCAATAACATAATCAGGAAAAAAAAAAATATATATATATATATTTTTATATATATATATATATATATTTATATATATATATATATAACTGCAGACATATATGAATATGAATATACATGTACATATATATAGAACCTCCGTTTGAGGAGCTACAACAATACTAATAAGCGGTCCCCAGCACAGGGAGGCGCAGTGTGCTCTATAATTTAATTGTTCATGTGTGTAGCGTCTTTGGGGACTCTTGCACAGCAAGGGACCACCTTTCCCTCCAGAGGAGCTACAGCAAGTGAAAATGGCGGTTCCCGCCAAAATCGGGAGGACCGAGTGGAGGAGTTTGCAAGATGCAAGCTTCTTTTGCAAAAATTGGGCTTGGTTCAGCGCGAAAGCTGAAGCCGCACCCATCTGCTATGAGTGGCTTGGCACGAAAGAGAAGCCG
Organism: Ascaphus truei; assembly: GCF_040206685.1. Classification (NCBI taxonomy): domain Eukaryota; kingdom Metazoa; phylum Chordata; class Amphibia; order Anura; family Ascaphidae; genus Ascaphus; species Ascaphus truei. The sequence goes on from NC_134484.1 coordinate 153,140,531, forward strand.
CACCCATCCATAGTGTGCATGTACTCCTGGATCCACCAGGGGGAGGAAGCACTATGCTAATGATCAAGTGAGTGTCAACACTGGCAAAGCAGGAGTTAATCGCCACTATTCCCGCACAACATCTCTAGCATGGCCAAGTGCATTGTATCCCACTATCGACTATCAGGAGGCTTCCTGGTAGTGCAAGTGAAAGGGGAGTTTCCTGCACTGTATCTGCCCCTGCTGCGATTTCTTGGGCGGAGAGGTGAGCTTAACATCCAGATGCCAGCAGTGTGGGACTCCCCACCTAAAACCCAAGGTGTTGCTACCACCCCTGCCGGGCTAGAGGGAGGACGCGGCCGACATATAGAGGTGTGTGGACTGGACCGCAACATCGGGAGCGGATGCTCACAGGGACTCGTGTGTTCCTGTTCCAGACAATGAAAAAGAAGTACCTGGTGAGATGACCACCTGGGAGGAAGCTGAGGCACTTTTTCTGGTAGTGCAGGAGCGGGACCCCTGCCTGCAAGCCGCCGCCAGCGATAGCGAGGTGACCCGGTCCTCTTCCCTAGCGAGCGTGTCCACCACTACGTCGAAAGAAAGTAAAGGCGGCGCTCCATTGGGATGCTCCAGCCAGAGTGTCACTCAAGTGCTGCTGCTGTATAGATGCCAACCCCCAAGATTGCCTCTACGCAGTCTTACTAATTAGGTGACCAAAACAGTATGTAGACTATAGCTTATGTAGACCTATAGCTATTTTGCATCAGAGTACTCAGGGGACAAAGGGAGATAACATGTTGTATTCCTTTCCATGATTCCACTAAGCTGGTATGAGAAATTATTAATGCAACATCTGAAGTTATTAGTCTTTTATTATTTAAATAAATATCTAAATTAGATATTTTAGCCAAATTCATGTGTGAACAGTTTTGCTTATTTAGAGTCTATATTACCACAAAAAGTACAGTATGCAAACCTATTCAGATCTAGTTTCAGTGTAAATAGGGGACACAGAGAGACTAATACAGTATTTCATTTTTCTTTTTTATGAATTAATTTACTTTATTAGTGATATCTGGGATAATGTTAAAACCAAATATGTAGATTTATTTTTTTATTTATAGTACAACATCATATATTGGTCACATAATATGCAATCCACCTGAAACAGATACCAATTAAAAGTTTAACTTGAGCTGAAAAGAACGCTATATAGCTTTCATACCTATATACCATTTTGAAATATTTTTTGGCCTGGCAGGTGTCAACCACCCCAGGCAGAAAAGGTTAATGAATAGCCACCTATTTTGTAAATGAGAGATATATTGCACAAGGCAAACAAGGCAAGCCAAAGCACAATATTACTCTGACAATCTACACCAAAATACAACAAACCCAGCTAACTTCTGGAAGGTTATCAACAACATATTCCAGCCTCCTAACCATCAACAACCAAGTAATATCACTAAGGGGGATATTACTCTGACAGACCCCACTGACATTGCAAATGCATTCAATGATTGCTTTGTGGGGTGCGCCACTAACTTATTAGCAAAACGCAGCCCAAACCACAAACATGAATCTCATCCTGGGAGTACCCCTATAGTCCCACCCCCTCCCAACACTGCCCACAATTTTCAATTTGGCCCAGTATCTGTAGAGGAGATTATACAAGCGCTCCTCAAACTAAAACTAAGCAGCCAATGTGGACCTGGCTTACTACAATCTAGGTTCCTACGACTTGGTGCCCCAGCCATTGCCAAACCAATTGCGTCCATAGTCAACTCTATCCTGTCTGCAGGCCATATCCCTAAGACCTGGAAAACTGCCAGAGTTGTCCCAATCTTCAAAAGTGGGGACAAAAACACTGTCTCAAACTACAGGCCAATCTCACTTCTCCCAATTCTATCCAAAGTCATGGAAAAATGTGCCCACTCTCAATTAAGCGATTTCTATACCAAGACAAATTTCCCTAGCCAATTCCAATCTGGGTTTCGTCCCAAACACTGCACCGTAACTACCCTGCTAAAAGTTTGCAATGAAATCCTGTGTGGAATGGAACGGGGTCAACTCACTGGTGCAGTATTCCTAGATTTTGCAAAGGCTTTTGAGACAGTTGATCATGCTATCCTGCTCAACAAACTCCAGAGCTCTGGAATAGGGAAGCTTACTTTAAACTGGTTTCTGTCCTACATATCAGGAAGATCCCAACATGTGTCCATCTCAGGCTCTAACTCCAACCCCCTGGATATCACCTGTGGTGTCCCGCAAGGCCCTGTTCTGGGGCCCCTACTCTTCTCAGTGTTCATTAATGATCTTCCCACAGCTTGTAAGGAAGCCTCAATACACATGTATGCAGATGACACAATCCTATATGCACACAGCCATAGCCTCTCTGACCTTCAACACATACTTCAGTCTGACTTTTTGAGACTCGAAAACTGGACTTCCCAAAACAAACTGTTTTTAAACACTGACAAGACTGTAACAATGGTATTCGGGACCAAGACTACATTTTTAAAGCTTCCAGTGACTGAGCTCCTGATTAGAACCAACGCTAACACCACCCTAACACCTGTCACTAGTTTTAAATACCTGGGCTTATGGTTTGACTCCCACTTAACATTCGGGATGCACATTGATATCCTGACAACCAAGACCTATGCCAAACTAGGGCACTTTACAGGAACAAATCCTCCCTAAGTCTCCTGGTCAGAAAGCGTATCGCACAGCAGATGCTAATGCCAATTATTGACTATGGAGACATAGTATATGGCTCGGCACCTCAAACCCACCTTAGCAAACTTGACACCCTCTACAATTCAATTTGTCGTTTTGTTCTCCAATGCAACTACAACACACATCACTGCGATATGCTCAAAGAACTAGATTGGTCATCACTTGAGTCTAGGCGCAAAGTTCAAATTTCCTGTCTTGCCTTCAAATTCTTCATGGGCAAGCTACCCAGCTATCTGAACAAGCTCCTCACCCCTACCACATGCAGCACTTATCACCTGAGATCAGACTCCAAAAGACTGTTCATGGTCCCAAGGCTCAACAAAGTATCCGGACGTTCCTCCTTCTCCTACCGTGCACCCCAAAACTGGAACAACCTACCAGAGACTCACATCCACCACTAGTTTAAGTTCTTTCAAATCTAAGGCTGTCTCACATTTTAATCTGGTCTGTAACTGTTTCATACGCCCATAATATATATTTTCTTTAACTGTGCACGCAATGTCTTGTATATAATGTATACCCTGTTCATTTATGTAACTGTATTTGTAACCATGTATTATTTGTTTTTCTCTGTGCCCAGGACATACTTGAAAACGAGAGGTAACTCTCAATGTATTACTTCCTTGTAAAATATTTTATAAATAAATAATAAATAAAATAAATAAAATACTGGGAGATACAGTAAGACAGAAATAGATGAAAGTCAATATGGCCGTATGTCATAAGACATCTTTTGGAGATAAAAGACACCTTATGGCCAATGCGTTTGAAGTGTCACTCAGGTGTTTTCCAGATCCGGAAAGTATTTTATGGAGTAGCGCCACTAAGTAAATGTGGCCAACAGTATTTGCCAGCAAGTGTGTACAACAGGGAGACTGGAGAACATATGAGAGTACCCATGGGTTAGGAAGAGATCCTTGAGATTGTGTGTACGAAAGAGGAATATTGTAGGGTAAGTTTGTGTAAGATGAGGAAAATATGATGGACAGACAATAATTTGCCTAAACAAATGCAGCTGTGGGCTTACTTTTTACTCCGTTTCTACAGTATGACTGTGCAAAAACTGGAAGGTCTAACATCTTAGTTTAAAGCAGCAGGCTTTAACCCGTTTGTGCCCCACCCGCACAATAATTCGCAACAGATGGAAATGGAGAGGGGCCTGTGAAGCAGAACCAAGCTGTTGTAAACTGTGGAAGCCCATCAGTTCTCACAAAATGTACCTTTTAGTTTGCAGGTAGAATCACAAAATCAAGATGTTATCGAATAGAAAGCCTGGCATAATCTTGCAGCTTCTTACTGATTTGAAGAGCTGAGGATGACCCTCAACTATTTTGTTTTCTTAATAGGAAACAATGCCACATAAAAAAAAAATATTTCTCAGGAACCGGGATCCTTGGGGGTTGGGAAAATCAGAGTTCATTTATCAAGCCCTCCGTTTCCTCAAAAATTGCTGGTTTTAATGGGCATTCCCTCCTAGTGCAAAGGTGGACTGGTAACACTGGTATTTGTAATAGGTTAAATGTAGCTGACTGGAGCCTTTAAAATAAAGAAAATCAGACAAGTTTGGTATAAATAATGTTTAAAACAATTTTAAATATTTAACATTTGTTTGGTAAAGAAATGAAGTGGATTAGTGTTTAAAATCTTTATATAATGTATTTTGTTTGCAATGCTGTTTGCCAGTTCTCAAAGCCATGCAGTGAGTAAGTTGTTCTTTTTGCTAATTATGATGCTATCATTAGTGAAACGGATAAACATACTGTAGTAGCTCATGCCTGAATTCAGTTTATCTAGAGAAATGCAAAACATATTGGTTTTTGAAAAGATACAAATAAGTAAATCCTTTCTAAGGAAACCAATTACACAAAGTAATTTAAAAAAATAAATTGTCCAACTATTTTGAACTGTCCCATTAATAATCAGACAAGATTTATTCTTTAAAGCCTCACATCAAGCTATCTTTTCAGTGAATGCTAGGAAAATTATGTCAGTGACAGAAAATACCCCAGACAAAATCAATTCTGATGAAAACGCAAATCAATAAGAATGCTGATATTTAATATTGAGTGTAGACTGCAAATAATAAAATAGTAGGAGTATCCTCTGCCCTGTTAACAAAGCAGTGAACTTTCCATAATGGTTCTCCCATTCTAACTTCCACACACAAACAAAAATAACCATTTAGTGAAATACTAAAAAATAGCTTAGGCCAGATGTTAATTTCCGTAATTAAGAAGTACTGCCAAACCCATGTTTCTCCCTACTTCTACTGCCATACAGTAATTTAACAATTATTGTTTACTGATATTTCACATTAAAACATAGAAAAAACCCAACTACAATTTGCATAAAACATCTAGTAGCAATCTATGTCATTTTGGACCAGATATAGCTTTCTTAAGAATAATCTGCAAGCTTTACATATGTTTAAAATGTGTTATTTAAGTAAATTATAGTATTAATTTATCCATTGTAAAAATTATGAACAAATGGTGATCAATGTTGACAGTATGACCGGAGTAGGGTTTAGTGTAGAGATACAGAGGAAAGAGAGCTTAGAGCTGTAAGATTCTGTGTAGCCTATTGTAAAACATTTCACAAATATTTACACATCTACAGAGCACATTTATGCAATTAATATAGTGGCTGCAAAACACCAGCTGTGAAGCTGTGATGTCGTATAAAAAATGATACACAGTTAGCTCTTGGGCTCACTGAATTTAACGTGAGTCCAATTAATTAAAAAAAAATGCACACATTACAAAAGAAAATAACGTGACAACCTTGGGTGCCATCCAGTGAACTGCTCATGATGCACTGCTGTTAATAATACTGTCCTATACTATGTATAACAGGATCATAAAATGCTGCAGTTTTTGCTCTTTCATGTATTGCAGGGCAATTTGTGTTTCATCAAAATGTTCATACAGTAGGTGTTATTTTCTTGTTATGGAGTGTTATTGAAGTTCTGAGCTAATGGACTAATAATGTAACTCTTTCTAAGAGTTATGTATTAAAATGTAGGTGTATAGTATTTAAAATGTATAGTACAATTCCAAAGTGCGGGGAAACAGTTTCAGGTGAGGAGAATCCGGCTTGTGCAGCCAACACAACATAGGCAAACAAATTCTTCAAAGTGCAGGTCTCCTCTAAGACAGAGATACAAAGTAGATCTCTACTCAAAAGTTCATAATGCAATTCTCCATTTAATGTGACAACAATGTTTCAGGTCCCATATAGACCTTTCATCAGAGTCCATATGGGACCTGAAACTTTGTCTTTCCACTGGTCTTTGCTGTCACATTGAATGGAAAATTGCATTTTGAACTTTTGAGTAGAGATCTACTTTGTATCTCTTTCTTAGAGGAGACCTGTACTTTGAAGAAATGGTTTAGTATTTAAAATGAACAATTAAACAAAACAGATTCAGTTATAAAGACAAAATGAATAAAAGCAGTGTAGGTCATTTATTTGTAACCCAAATATATTTTAGTTCTAATATACTGTATACGATGCATCCCCTCATGTCTCCAAAATATCCATAAAATTGTTCCATTGTGACTGTCAATATATTTGAAAAAGAAGCCTCACAATTTTATGGTGCATAAACTCTGTAGCCTAGCAAACTCCTCAGTATATGTTCAAGCACGGATCACTATCTACATTAGTATGCTACGGTATATACTTTATTAATAGCCAAACTCTACCGTTTATAACACCTCTGGAACAAACAATAGCTAATGATTAAATAGTTGTATAGCTGGATATAGTTATCTGACTGTAATTGAACCCTAGGATACTCATCAATGAGTTCATATTTCCATACTAACATACTGTATTTGGAAAATGTAAGCTGTATGAATGAGACATTGTTGGACTTTGGACTGTAGAACCCCCATAACAGAGACTGGGTATAACCTGGTGTGTTGCATTCCTGCACAAAATGGGTTATTGTTCAGTATGAGGCTAAACCATAGCAGACAGAGGTGAAGAAGGCTGTAAGGATAAAGACATAATGAAAGTATATCTTCAGAGAAGCAAACATTATCTCTCAACTGTTCCACCTCAGACACCACATACATGATTTAGTTACTAGCTGTAGACACTGGAGAATGGACTTCCCTCCTACATGTTATCCCAAAGGAATGCAGAAGATAAAGAATGTATGGGAAATTAATCACATAAGATAAAGATAGGGCTGGGAAATGCCCATGAGCAAAATGATATGAGAATTAAATAATGATAATGTTTTTGTTTTTAACAAGTATATATACTTTTGCCTAGGGAAAGCTTATTTGTCTAGACCAGGGGTGTGCAAACTTCCTGAGCTGCACCCCCTGCCTGGCAGCTGCAGTGTTCGCCCCCCCCCCCTCCAAGGCCCCGGCATTAAATGACGCCGCAGATCATGTGACATCACGTGACAGCGACACGTCACTGAGGAGCCAGCAGAAAGCAGGTAAAGGATTTACAGAGGCCTCACGCCTCCCCCGGCATTTAATTTAAACGCCTTGGGGAAGAGGGCGGGTCCTCTGTTACCGCTGCGCCCCCCTAGAAATTGTTGCGCCCCCCAGTTTGCGCACCCCTGGGCTAGACCACCGTGCTTGTGGTCACACTGAGGCAACACTGTACTATTTATCCTAATTGTTTGCTGTGCTATTAAACACAAACTACTTTAAGAACGCCTTTGTGTCAGACTCCACTTCCTGCAGACATCTACAAATAACACTTTCACTAAAGGAACAGGCAGAAACTGCAACAAACTGCTGGCTGGTTTTTGGTTGCAATAATCTTAAGTGTTTTGGTTTTGTATATGGTTTTGGTATTAAAGGTTCTGGTAGGTTCTGGTTTTGTCCATCTCTATTAAATAGTACAGTAAATTGAATCTATCTGTGCCTTTACAAGAAAGTGTAAGCAACAACAAACAAATTGAATGAATTATATTGTACACTACGATAAATAATGTTGCATATTAATATGGTAACAGCCATACCCTTTAGTGAAATGCTAAGATAATGTAAATTATTTCTTTAAAACTGTGCATACTGTAACTGTATAAGCGTGTTATGTAAACACAAACATTACATTACACTTTATATTATTGGAATTAAATAAAGAACCTACCTAACAATGATCAAAATGTAATTGGTGTATTATCAGATGACTATTACCTTTTTTTTTTTTACATAACTATATTTTTACAAAGAAAAGAGAGAATTAGCAATCTCTCCTATTCATACTGTGTAGCACAAAAATGCATTCATATTTTAGCAATGCAGGCCACTAGTTTTGCTTCTTCAGTTAATAGAATAAAGTGGTCATCTGACACAGTAGCACTGAATTTTGCTATCATAAAAAACAAAGGGTTGTTGGCTATAAATAATTCCTTATTATTCAGTTTCTGTATAGTCTGATACACACACACAAACACACACACATATACACACACATATTTTAAGTTATGGTTGGTGAAAAAGGCGACAAGAAACCTCCACCGTATAGCATATATATAAAGAAACAGAAACGCAAGCTCCATAGTTTAATACTGTATGAGCTATTTTAATGTTACAAAAATAAAAAAGTTTCTCTCTGACTTGCACTCACAAGAGGATTTGATTAAAACAGCATTTGTGAGATAAATCTCAATTGTAGTTACGTCACCATAAAGATGAACAGCAGTCCCAATCACCAGTGGAGTAAGGATCCCCAATCAGATAGATGTTAGAGGAGGAGGTGCACATCAAAAGGTCATCTATGTAGCGGCCAAAGTATACCAGGCACGCGGCTGGGTGCAGGCCTGGTATACTTTTGATCGTCTGGGATGGTGATATTGACGTCCTCGAGCAGATCCTGGTTGGGTTCAATGATAATGATATGGGATTTAGGTTCACACACCAGATTAGTAAAGATCAGATTGTATTTCTGGACCTCTTGCTCACAATAGATGACGATAACCTTATTCAAACAAGGGTTCATTTTAAGGAAGTAGCTGTCAATGGATACATTCATGCGGCAAGTAGTCATCATCCTAAATGGCTACAAAAAAATTCCCCTCAGTCAATTTAACAGACTGAGACCCAATTGTTCGTCTGATATTGTTTTTGACGAACAATCCAAACAGCTTGTGGGCAATTTTGTCCAGAAGGGATATGATCTTGTCCACAAGTAAAACCTATTGAGAGGTCAGTGCTATTGGATAAATCAAAAAAAAAATACAATATGGGTAAAAAAGAAGCACCTAAGAGTATTCAAGCAAACAATTCTAAATGTATTAAAAGATATAGTAGCCAATCAAATAAAGTGGTACAGGTACTAACTAAACATTGGAATGTGCTCTTCTGTGATCAGCATTTGAAAAACCAGTTAACAAAATCTGCCCAAGTCGTTTTCCGAAAAGGGAAAAACATTAAAAATACACTAGCACAGAGCAGACTGAAACAACTGGATACCCCATGGCTTAAATACAAAATGCCCAAGGGACATTTTCGCTGTGGTAGAACAAGATGTTTAATGTGTAGGCATATTGTGTTGGGTAATTCTTTTACCTCACATACAAATGGCTCCATACACAATATTAATAGTCACATTAATTGCACATTTATTGCCTCACTACACATGTAATATATGCTCTCTCATGTCCTTGCCATATACAGTACATAGGACGTACTAAGCGACCTTTTAATGTTAGGTTCTTGGAACATCGTAGAGCAATCACCAAGGGAGTGCTTACACACAGTGTCCCGAGGCACTTTGCCCAGATTCAGTCTAAAGATCCATCTGGACTTCAGAGTTATAGGCCTTGATGCCTTGATGCCTTGATCAATGCTTCAAAACTAGGAGGAGATATGTTTAAGGCACTGTGTGTACGTGAATCCTTTTGGATTTACACCCTTGGAACACTGGCTCCACGTGGTTCAAATGAATGCATAGACACTAGCATCTTGGTCTAAGGCTTTGCCTATAGTGCTGCCGATGGCGACGGCGATACGATGGGTGACGTCACCCGTCGCCACCGGCGAAAGTTATCTTTCGCCGGTCGGCCGCATCGTGGGATTCCCGCAATTTGATTTGTTCAAGGGCCGTCACGTGACGCGACGGCCCTTGAAAAATCAAATTCTGCTGGCGGCGGGTTTTCGCGACAGCGACGTCGCTTGTTCCTGTCGCGTGCACTATAAGCGCACGCGGCGGCGGCAATGCGTTTGTTTTCGGGCGAATTCACGTCGCCGGCACTATAAGCACGTCCTTATGCATCCATTTACAATAGATCCACTTTCTGTTCATCTGTTCTCTTCACTACTGTTCTATTATTCCCCTCCCCCCCCTTCTCCCCTTGTCCTTTGGTCTAAGTTCATTCTTAAATTTCAATTTATATTAACACTAGTTAATTGATTGCTACATTATGTATCATATGTGTGTTATCAATCTATTCATTTAGAACATTAGTATCTATTCTATTTCTTGTTGACAGTGCTTTAATCCCCTGATGTCCAGGTTTTGTCAGGTTTCTTTTGACATTTTTTTATATATGCATATTTTATTATCTAATTGATCATGTTTTGATAGTTATATTCCTCTATGATTAATTATAGGCACATCAATTTATTGGGAGCTTACATAAGGTGTATATTTGTTTACATGAGTGTATACACACACACATATATAATATATTGTAAGCTCCACGGGGCAGGGACCTGTGCCTGCAAAATGTCCCTGTAAAGCGCTGCGTATAACTAGCAGCACTATACAAGAACATGCTATTATTAATATATAAAAAAAAAAATTCAACCTGGCAATGTTATTTGCTCAGTGGTAGCACTCATCTTTTACTCTATGTAATTTTTGCATTTTTATTATGCAATTTATGTCCCCATCTGTGTCTATTTATGTTTTTAACGTAGCCCACCCCACTAGCGACAAGCGCTCTGTTGCAAGGCTAGGACTTGGTGCACACTATGCATGCCGAGTATATCATTAATTTCACCGGTAATGTTTACTGGTTGCCTAGCAATAGCAGCTATTTAAGTGCGTTCTTGCTCCTGGTTGGTTTCCTCTGAAGAAGTCATCACGGCCCGCTCACAAACCCATGAGGAGATCTCGGCACACAAAACAACTGCAGCAACCCGGCGATTCCAGAATATACTCTCATGGCAGTGGGAGGCAAGGCATACCCCCCACTCCAACCCAGCACAGGCAGCGCATGGTGTGGAAGAGTCTAACCGAGAACGTACTGAGGTTCCCTGCGGATGAACTTCCAAAGTATCCCTTACTTACTCCACTGGCGATTGGGACTGCTGTTCATCTTTATGCTGACATCACTACAATTGACATTTATCTCACAAATGCTGTTTTAATCAAGTCCGAGAGTCTTTATTTATGTTTGTAACATTAAAATTAACTCATACAGTATTACGCTATGGAGCTTGCGCTTCTGTTCCTTTTATTCTTTTAGGTATTCTAATGTGGCAACATCATTTCTGAAGATCCGGATTCACTATCTTCATCTGGCATTGGACTTTACTTCTTTAATTTTCATCGATTGGTTTGAATTTTTGCTTATTGAACATTTAATAAGTAATTGGTTATGTTGATTCTATGTGTTTGGTTATAGGTTATTAGAGTAATAGGTTTCCCCAGTTGTCACATATACATAGTGTAACTTGTTCACACTTTACCATTGGGTCCAACAGTATATAGCTCTAATTTCCATACACACATTGGAGCAATCTATAGCACGCTACTTTATTGTTTTTTGTGTGTGTGTGTGTATATATATATATATATATATACACATAGTGTGTGTGTGTGTGTGTGTGTGTGTGTGTGTGTGTGTGTGTGTGTGTGTGTGTGTGTGTGTGTGTGTGTGTACTGTAGTAGTGAATCTTTATTGCTTCGAGGTTTTATTCTAGTTATTTATTAAATTGTACTATTATGCTACTGAGACAAATTCCTCACATGAATTTCGTTAAATAAATTGAACCGTTTCCTCAGTAGACTCCACTAGATGGAGCCACGGGTTTGATAATTCCCTTTCAATACACAAAATGTAACAGGATATACTATAACTTCCAGATGTATCTCTACACATGAAAAAGTCATTAACATACTATCAAATCGTTTTCATTGTGTACGTGTTCAAAGCTCATCGTCTGCCTCAACCTGGAAATGAATTACATGAAAGTATTAGCAATGTACTTACCTAAGCAGAGGAGGAAAGAGCAGATTCACGGTATATCTCATGTGAAAAGTACTTAGCTGCACAGTTGACTAAGATTAATAAGACTTTTCTGGGCGTTTCGCCGTGCTGTAATCATTTCTCTTCTGAGAACAGCAGGCAGCTGAAGTCATCTCTATAACTTCGTCCTTTCGCTGTTGATTGCCCTCACATATTGTATAAGACCTCTTATGGATCTGTTATTAAGCCATGTACTATAAATGTTACTCCTTAGTAGATGTAATCAATACAAGAAAAAATGATTTTCAACACTATAGAAAAGAAATGTAGGGTGAGATCTCCAGTCTGCAAGAGATATCGATCTGGAAATCCCTCTCCTTCTGCAGCAGCCGTAGTAAACAGACTGTCTCCTTCCCTGACACCGCTTCTAAGGTGATCTTGCTTTTTCTACTGCCCGTCCCTTCTCTAAAACATCAGCAAAGGCGATCTGAGTTCAATGTACTCTACAGAGCCGGGGATGTAACGGGGTGTGGAGGGCAAAGCCAAGGAAGCGACATCAGAGAAAGGGAGAGGATTGTGGAGTGAGGCGCAGGGGGAAGCTTTCAGTACGAAGGGGATGTGGGTGGAGCAAGAGGACAGCTCTGCCTGCTCTCTCCTGGATCCTAGTGCTTCTCTCAAAAACATTATTCTCTACTGAACTGTATGCAAAATCAATCAAGGGGTTACATTGCCGTTTGGGTTAGTGCATTTGGAATCTCAATCAAAACGTACCGTAGAAAGTCATATGATGAATGCGTCCTTTATCACCTGTTAGTGGTCCAATCAATAGCTTGAATTTCATGAAGATACACCCTAGACCTAGAGTATGATGATTTTGTTTTATTGATGTAATGTGTGGTCAAATATAGTTTTTTGTCTAATATTCCACATATAGTCATATTTATTATATGAATAATTTAAGGCTGCTTCGTGAGATAAAATAATACTTTCTCCCCAGGTTATCAGTGACAGCATGATAGTGTACACACACGCAGCATATTGTATTGTATACTGTGGGGGTAGAATTGGGACAAGTGGGGGGGGGGAGGGAGAATGGGGGAGAGAGGATAGAGTAATAAAGGGGGGAAAGGGTAGAGTGAGAGGCATGTGAGATAGTGGGGAAATGAGAGAGGTGCAGAGAGGAGGACAGTGAGGGGGGAGAAATACATGGATTGAGGGAGAGTAATGAAGTGGGAGATTGGAGGTGGGAATGTAAGAGAAAGTGAGGGGGGCTCGCAAGTCTACAAAAAAAAAACACACAGACTTAACTTATTTTCAGCTGTCTCAGCAGTTGGAGGTTAGTAGCCCCTCCCTCCCAGGTTTTACACCCGCTCCTCCCCACTTCCCAAGTCACAAGGCCCTTTTCATTTTACTGGATATAGATCGAATGTTGGTCTTTCTCCCTCCTAATAGAGGCAAATGAGAATTTTAATCCTTATAGAGGTATATTAGTATTTTATCTGGTAGTGTTAGGACCTGTGAACTGGGTCTGCCTTGTCGTGACTCACAGGCTTACAATGCTTTGGCCAAAGGGTTAAACTAAATGACCCTTTTTCAAGAGAGTATTTTACTGTGTATTTTTGTCATATTGGATGTAGCATTGGGCTTCTCTGGGGCTTGCAAGTCTGCCAACACGGTGGGTCAGATGAAAACTCTAGTCCTGGGCCTCAGGGAAAGCTGTCAGGAGCCCTGGCCTCAGATGTAATCCTTATTGTGCACAAGTGTCTCTCCACGTGTTGTGTAAAGCTGTGATTGGGGTAGTATATATGTAGCACTGTTTCCCCCCCCCCCCCCCTTTGGGAGATTACACAGCCTATGCTACCTGGTGTGTAGTGCAATACCTGTTCGGGCCAGGAGAGCTGATCTGATCTGCGGTGTTATGGAGACCAGGACAGGCTTTTGATGTCATCTGTAGTTCTTCTCACTGGTGCTTGTGCCTCCAACAGTAGTGGGCTCCAAGGAGTTCGGAGGTCAACCCCCACTATTGCACTCTTTCTCCCCCTGCCCAAGGACTGATACTCAGACAGGGGTATATTAGAACAAGTGGATCATTATTTGGCAGTCACTGCAGGATGGTCTTACAGCGGTTCAAGTGTTCCAACCTCTGGATGGTGCTTGACTCTGATAGCATAGGGCCATCTTCCTGAGTCAGATGTCCCCCCAGCTCAGAAGCTGGGAGTGAGCATGATCATCCTGCCATAGGAGAGACTCACACTCTTTGCTTCCTCTCTCCACCAGAGCAGGACCAAGACTGAAATAAGTTTTGGCTCTACCTCTTCCTCAGGAAGCAGGGGCGGGCTCATGGTCTGTACCTATCCCTGATAGGCCGCACACAGGCCATGAGTCATCACCGTCCATCAAAGAGGAGCACAAGGGGGGCCAAAATCCCACAGATTTAACCTATTACTCCTGCAGCTAACAGGACTTACATAACAGGGATAACGGGGAAAGAAAGGTATAATAGGACATACCCTGTTACACTCTGTCCTGGGTGAAAATCCCAACGGCCTCGCTTGGGGCCAAATTTGTTGCAAAATCCGTCAGTCAAGAACCTGCAAGATACAAAAAACAGGTTACACATAAGAGGGTACACATAACCATATACAATCAGAAACTATATCACCCACTGGTGACAGCGACAACATTTACTTGCGCTTTTAACATAAAGAGCAGGGGAAGTGCTACTTATAGAACTTGGGAACAGTGACAGTGACCAAGACATAGGCAGTGTCATGCACAGGTGTGGCATGGGCAGGGCAGGGCAGGGCTGGTGGAGGGGACCTAACCAAGTCCATGGCCTGTCCATATAAAACTGGTTTATCATGACCTCGTGGAAGTAACGGCAGGGGGGCTTCTGGAACAAGATGACCCCAGCCGTGGCCCCGAGCCACAAATCGGGGAGCATTAGGCGACCAGAGTCCCATAATTGCCACCGTTGGAGCCGACGGAAGCTCAGTAGAAGCACTTGGTTCCTCGGGTGCCATCTTAGTGACATCACATGGCTGTGCGGGTCTCGCGAGACCACCGAAGCAGCTTAAGCCCGGCGCCAGTGATGACGTCACTTCCGGTGAAATCGGAAGTTGGTCACCAAGCTGCACACCGGACAAGGCCGCACCCGGCACCTCATCTGAGTACGCCGCTACCGGACCCTGTAAGACAGAAGGAGCGGGAACCTCACCAGTGATCAGGTAGGCGATGTCCCCGGATTCCTCCGCAGGCAGGTCTGGAACAGCGGCGATGTCATCTGGGGTCGTGGAACCTACGCAGCCCTGGGGATGAATGCAGTTGAGCTGGAACTCCGCTCCGGACGGCAGGTAAGATGTGGGCTTTTCTCCACAGGTTCCGCCCAGTTGGGGTCATCTAGAACAGCCACTGGTGGGGACACCTCCACCAGGACACGATGCTAGGGTGAGTCTATCACCCGGAAGACCAGACATATTGAGCTACTGTGCTCTGCGGTCACCTGGGGACTCACACTCTTACACCCCTGGGGCAGTCCACTCACCCTCCGCAGACACGGATTCCAGTTCTGGACTGTCAGCACCATCACAGCAGGCTGGAACGGCAGTTGTAGGGCACATGGACCTACAGCAGGGTCTGCGGGGGTAGCATTAAGTGGCACCGGACCACTGGTACCTCCGGACATATCCATAAGGGCACACGGGCCCACAGCATCCGTGGTAGTGTAGTTAGGCAGAGCCATTCCAGTTGGTGTGTGGGCTCTAGATATAGGCACGCTTGCCTCATCAGACACTCACTGTTGCTCAGCTTGAACAGAATGAAACACACACAGCAGCACTCCTGACTCCTCCCAGCATGGAACAGTCTCTGGTTGGCTGGACGTGGGTGGTTACCTCCTCCCGTGGGTGGAATCAAAGGCTGGGCTGTTTGGATTGAAGGCTGAACTGACTCAGGATGAGCCAGTCACTTTGGTGGGCAGTGCCAGGCTTTTGGCGCCGAAAGGATGCAACTTGAGGTTGCAAACTTTTGGAAATCTGGAACTGAAGCCCATGCGGTCTGCTGCTTCTTGGAGGGAGCGCCATTTTGTAGCACAGAACACACGCACAGACTAACACGCGGTGACAGATGTTTTAGATCTCCTCCAGCACTAACTTTAGGATACACAGGGGTCCCTGGTTGCGCCATCAGGGCCCATTTCCTTGCCTTTCTCCTTTAAGGCACTCTCAGAAGGCCAGGAGTCTGCCAGGTGCCCAATCTCTGCATACACTGCACAGCTTGCCCCTTACATCAGATTTTCAATTGAGGTAACCATTTTCCCAGAATAATTTTCCTACTTGGAGCCCCCAATATAGAACATAACTTGGAGAACAATAAAATGGGGGTTCACACTACACGGGGAGAGGGGGGAGTCTCAGCCCGGTATGACTCCTCCACAGGACAGTACATTTGTGCCATTTGTAGAACCATCCTGTTTACCTTCTCTCAAAAGGTTAGGATTCTACCAGGAGCCCAAACTCAACATACACTGCAGCAGTTGGTTCCTTTAATAGCAGTTGTCAATTGGGGTAACCACTCTCCCAGGATACAATTCCCACTAGGAGCCCCCAATATAGGACATGACGTAAAGTCGCAGTGAAGGCTAACCAAGCTCCCTAGTATCTTGGGTATGCCCCAACATAGTTGAAAAGGGAAGGGTTTATGGATTCCTGTCTCTCCCACACGGAGAGGCCCAGGGAGGACTCCCCCTTTCCCTGCACAGTCTATTTGCTCGGTGCCCAGGGGCTCCCCACTGTGCATGGTGAGGCTTACCCCTGGTCCCTGTCTTCATCCACCTTCTAGAACATGGGTGCCCAAGGATCCCTGGAAACATCCCATCAGGGGCCCTGGCCCCTTTCTGCACCAGTTCCCTTGCACTGCAATGTTGCTGCTGCTGTTTTTAATGTCCCTTTTTACATGATGCATTGCTTCAGTCATTGCAGTTATGAAAGTCTGTCCTGATCTCAGCAGCGCCTCCAAATGTAGTACTGTCCCCCCCCCCCCTCTGGGAGATTACACAGCCTATGCTACCTGGTGTGTGTTGCAATACCTGATTGGGTCAGGAGAGCTGAGCTGATCTGCGGTGTTATGGATACAAGGACAGGTTTTTGAGTCATCTGTAGTTCTTCTCACTGGTGCTTGCGCCTCCAGCAGTAGTGGGCTCTAAGGAGTTCGGAGGCCAGCCCCCACTATTGCACTCTTTCTTCCCCTGGCCAAGGCCTGATACTCAGACAGGAGTATATTAGAACAAGGGGATATTATTTGGCAGTCACTGCAGGATGGTCTTACAGTGGTGCAAGGGTTCAGAGGGTTCCAACCTCTGGATGGTGCTTGACCCTGATAGTATAGGGCAATCTTCTCGAGTCAAATATTCCCCCAGCTCAGAAGCTGGGAGTGAGCATGCTCATCCTGCCATAGGAGATACTCACAGCTATTTGCTTCCTCTCTCCACCAGAGCAGGACCAAGACTGAAATAAGTTTGGCTCTACCTCTTCCTCTGGAAGCAGGGGTGGGTTCAATGGTATGTACCTATCCCTGATAGGCCTCACACATGCAATGAGTCATCACCGCACTCCTGTCCATCAAAGAGGAGCATAAGGGTGGCCAAAATCCCACAGATTTAACTTGTTAATGTCTGCAACTAACAGGACTTACATAACAGGGATAACAGGGGGAAAGAAAGGTATAATAGGACATACCCTGTAACATATATAATACTTCTCTCTTTCTTATTTTCACACAATTATATGTATAACAAAATATTTAACAAACATTTGCTTATTTGCAAAGAAATCAAAAGGTATGTGCGAAAAAGTTCTGGACCCAAGCTTTGATGCTTTTGCACATCTCTGCTTGGAAAACAAACTCTATGTAGAGATGGATGAATATTTCACCGACATTGGCATTTGCCACAAATGTGCCATTTCCTTTTAGCCACAAATTTAAGCAACTTAGGGGCCTATGCTATAAGCATTCATACGCCACTTAATGAGCACTTATCAGCCAAAATGCCTACTGCTATTCAGTAAGCCTCGATAAGTCGGCGATAAAAGAATGAACTCGCCAAATTTTAGAGCCTTCAAAAAATAAAACGCACAGTGAGCGGCAATAAACCACTTATGGGCATGTTCTGAAACTCGTGCAATTCTAGTAGCCACTGTTAATTTATCGAGGCCTATCGCGGATAATTGCGGCTCTAGAATGGCGAGTTTCTCCCAAAATCCTCACGCCAGGAAAAGTTGGTGTGAGGCTTGTGAGAAGCTGCTGAGAGGCAGCGAGACTGGAATCTCTGGAGCTGATACCCATTAATATCAGCACCGGAGACCCCCGGCATGAATCCCTTGCACTAAAAATGCATTTACAGGCAACTTCATTACCCTAGAGGCTAACCACTAAGGCAATGAAGGGTTAACCCCTTCTGCTACCCACTAAGGGCCAAATACCCCCTTCACCCACCCCTGATACGCACAATAAACACTAATACCCACCTCCTATACCCCCACATAATTGATACCAGAGGCTGTGGGTGTCTGGGGCTCCTCATGTGGTCCCCGCAGGTGTTTTTGGGCCCTCGGGTGGTCCCCATGGGTGTCCGGGGCTGGGGGTTCCTGAGGTGATCCCATGGGTTTCTGTTGGAACTCGGTTGGTCCCTATGGGTGGTGTCCAGAGATCCACATGTTGTCCCTGTGGTTGTCTATGGGCCATTGTATTGTCCCTGCGAGTTTCTGGGGGTCTTCAGGGTGTCCCCGTTTGTTTCTGTGGGCCCTCGGGTGGTCCCTGCTGGTGTCTTGGAGTCCTCAGGTGTTCCCCACAGGTGTCTGGGGGCCCTCATATGGTCCACGCGGGTCCCCGCTGACCTGCGGTACCAATCCCCCCCCCAACACATAAGGATAATAGCTCATTTGCCCTTTAAAAAATAAAACATTATCCAGCCAGCATAAATAAAGTAAATAAACCCTTCTACTTACCCCTGCCATCAATGAATGGTGTCCTCATCAGCATACTGCAGGTTCATGTCCTCCAATGCCATCAAGAATACATGGACAAATACAATCTAATGGCCCATAACCCCTTTATCACCTAAGCGGTTAATAACCGCTATAGTAATTAAGGGGTTAACCCACCCTCCCCCGCTACCCACCCGGGAGGCCTAACCACCCACCCCGGGACCATTATATCCACCCTGTATCCATTGATTGGCATACTGTGTACTCAAATGTTTAATTAGATATTATTGTTTACGTAATAAAACTAGTAGCATTTAATGTGATTGGACTGAGCCCTGTCTATGTCCACTCCCTGGGCTGGGGCCTGGCCTTGGTTCTACTGTCTGTGTCTATTTTGTAACTGTTGTTGCTTGGAGGTGTGGCCTTCCCATGGTTTAAAGCTCGCCCTGCCCCACATTCCAATTAGTTTTTATCATGATCCTGTGAATCACAGACCCAGTATGGTCTTTCTCCCTCCAGCAGAAAAGAGAGGTACATGAGACTTATACCAGGTAGTGTTAGTGTTGGCTGCAGGCTTATAACCATTTGACCAAAGGGTTTAACTAAATTAACCTTACTCATGAGCAGGTAAGCACTGAACTATTGTACATACTGTGTGTTGTGTCATTTTGTATGTTGCACTGGCCTTTCTGTTTTAATTGGTATAATGTTCAATAGATTGTTGCTATGACAAATGTCCATGTGTACTTGATTGTTTCACATATATACAGACTCACACACAACACATTTTACATACAATGTAGCTGTCATGTTTAACATATGATTACCCACATTTACATACAACATAACTAACATCCAATCATGCCATTTATGATTGACTATACTATGGATGTGTAATTTAATATAATACAATTATGTCCTAATGTTTAAATAACAGAATCTGAATGTTTGATGATGTATCTCATATATGGATAAACACCTCACATGTTAGATATAGAATTTGTTTTACATCAATGTCATAATTGTTTCAAATAACAATATATATTTGTGTATATTACTACATTGTACAATGTAAAAACAAAATCTTTTTTATGGTGTATTATAGGTGATTCAGGATACGGTAATAAAAAATGGGTTGAAGGCGGTCACAGCAATAGAAGTCCAGCCCAGGGAAGGATAAGGTTAAAATCAGCTTTAATGATACATGCTGTACATCACAGAAGGGGCACTCTGATGCGTTTCGTCCCTCTCCAGGACTTTATTAAAGAGTAAAGAACCCTTATCACACAGACTCCTTAAATAGGTGGGGACTCAATATAATTGGTTGTTCTTAATCAAAGACCTGTTGAGCATAATCAAACTAATGATCTACCAGTATTTGAGTAGAACCCATTCAGTGAGTCTGCGTGAGACAAATTAGTAAAACAATTATATACAATGACATATAACACAAAACATAATTAAAAACAAATGATACAATGTGATGTAAAGCATGAACTAATATGTAATATTTAAACAAAACACATATGGATATGAAGTCAAGAAGGTATATGTAATATAATTTTATGTGGAAAAATATTAAAGACAATAAATACGCATACCAGTGATTTTTGAGTAATAAAAAGGATAATGAGTTATAAACAATATATATGCTATCTATAGACAACACATATAGAAGATCATACAAGATATAAATATTGTATTTCTATAATATAATGTTAATTTTTATGCAAACCATATATAATGGAAAATGAATAACGATGTGCGGGACAAAAAGAGCATGGGCATACACTCTCTCTACTCTTCCACTCCGTGGTTCAAAGGAAATGTTTTAACTCCCAATCGGTATTTATTCCATGTGGGTGGAGAGTATTGAGAGTGTATATCCAATACATCTCTTGTTTATTAAGTGTGTTCTCTCTATTGCCACCCCTAGGGTGACAATGAATGTGTTCAATAGCAGAAAAGGTGAAATTTCCAATGCCTCCCTTAAGGCATTGTGTAAAGTGTCTTGATACTGGATGGAGTAAATCACCTTTCCTAATAAGGCGCACATGCTCCGCTATTCTGACTTTAAGAGGTCTTGTTGTGCGACCCACATATCTTGATCCACACTTACAGTAAAGAACATATATAACATAACTAATATTACAGTTTAGAAAAGTCTTAATTTTGTATTTACTTAGGTTGTTGTTAAACATAATACTATTTGTTGGAAACGCATATTGCTCAAAACATCCAGGGGGAGCATAAGGGAAGATAAGAGAACACAATATATATATATAAGTGCAGACGTTATGTGATTAGATGAGTATTTCAACAGTGTCTTGGCTCGTATGGCTATTCTACTCACAGGAGCAAGGTATATTCAAAGCAGTTGGCAAATTGGGTTGCCACCCTTGAAGATGTCTATGATCTGTGCCCCCCAGGCGATAATCCGTCAGCGGTATGTGTATAGAGAGAGGGAAAGACTACATAGTGCGATCAGTATGAAAAAAGTTTATATATAGAAAACACAATAAAAATGCGCACTTACAATTTGCACAAAGATAAAAAGCATGTATCACATAATGTGAATGGAGGGTGTCCCGAAACAGCTCACCGCCTCCTTCTGGTCAGTCTGCTGGCTTCCGCGGCTCTGTGTCCTGGACCGGAGCTTCCTTCTGCGCGCCCGTCTGCAAGGTATGACGTCACTGCATTCAGAGCTGGTTTCTACGGATCCTCTCCAAGACCAAAATTGGTCCGCAGGTAAACTCTACGCGTTTCGCCCAGCTACCAAACTGTTTCTCGGCTTCGTCAGGAGTATGTTGTGTGTTCTAATGGTGGCTATTTATACATGTTATGTCACTAGAGTCTTTTGTTTATTAGATCACCCTCACGCCATCTTCTTGATCACTGCAGCACAAATATATTATTTCAATATTTTTTAATATTTTGTATTCATTTTTCTATGTGTGAATAGGAATTATAGTACCATTATTCCCACCCTTAATATTATGGGTCAAGTACCCTGGAATGTGTCATAGAGTGTCCACAGGATTGCTCTCTTCAATTTTTTGCCTTTTTGATGAACCATGACACCTTTTGAATCAGAGCCTCATTAGTCTCTTTTTGACCTGTGGAAAAAAATTTAACACAGACAAGAAGCAATGCCACCAATCTGGTTAAATCACACACAGCAATTCCGAATGTAGCAACTTGTCAACTATTCCCTTTAAATTATAGGGTCATTATTAGCATCTATTGTAATATATATCCCTATATTCTCCTCGATCTGTATTATGGCTACACCTAATGTGCATCTAATATCCACTGTCATATATTTGAATTATGAGCATTTGCCAGGTGACATATCATAAAACCCATTAAGGGCTGAATTGTGGTTGATACCCATTAGAATTTGTTAAATACTATACATGATATGAATAGAATATAATCCCCAACGTCCTATTGCCACCTATGTACCCAGGTTCATTGGATTAACATTGATTCCAATACCTACTCCCTTGTGCAATCTAGATTAATTGAATAATTTTTTTTAATTGAATAACATGTATAAATAGCCACCATTAGAACACACAACACACTCCTGACGAAGCCGAGAAACAGTTTGGTAGCTGGCGAAACGCGTAGAGTTTACCTGCGGACCAATTTTGGTCTTGGAGAGGATCCGTAGAAACCAGCTCTGAATGCAGTGACGTCATACCTTGCAGACGGACGCGCAGAAGGAAGCTCCGGTCCAGGACACAGAGCCGCGGAAGCCAGCAGACTGACCAGAAGGAGGCGGTGAGCTGTTTCGGGACACCCTCCATTCACATTATGTGATACATGCTTTTTATCTTTGTGCAAATTGTAAGTGCGCATTTTTATTGTGTTTTCTATATATAAACTTTTTTCATACTGATCGCACTATGTAGACTTTCCCTCTCTCTATACACATACCGCTGACGGATTATCGCCTGGGGGGCACAGATCATAGACATCTTCAAGGGTGGCAACCCAATTTGCCAACTGCTTTGAATATACCTTGCTCCTGTGAGTAGAATAGCCATACGAGCCAAGACACTGTTGAAATACTCATCTAATCACATAACGTCTGCACTTATATATATATTGTGTTCTCTTATCTTCCCTTATGCTCCCCCTGGATGTTTTGAGCAATACTTAATCCTTGGAACCCGTGAAACAGGTCCCACCAGTGAGGTTTGAGCAAGGGGTTGGGTCACCTATTTCTCTCAATCACTTCTTCACATATTATTTATTGGTTTCATCTGACAAGTAGCGCCTGTCTTTTACCTTTATCTACACAATTTTGGAAACGCATATTGACACATTGCACAGTTGCCACATTTGAAAAATCCTTTTGGAATACCACTGACATTTGGGAAACCAGACCTACTATCGTACATACTTGGTGACAGATGAAATGCCAATGTTTTGGCCTTACGGTACGTGAACCTCGGCCCACTTTCAACAATTGGGCGTATGTCATTGTCCAGTAACAGGGTATGCCAATGCTTATTAATAATATTACAAATCTGTTTAGATTGTTGACTATATGTCGTAATAAAGTAAGGACTTTTCCCTTCATCAAAATTCAAAGCATTGGTCCGCCCTGTGCTGGGCAGTGATCTTTTCCGTTTACAGATACTGCACCGACACACTTTATTCGAGCAAATACCCAGTATGTACCTGGCAGATACCTGGAATGCGCCGCTCCTCACCTCTGACAAGCCCCGTTGCGTTTGCCTTCCCAGCCTGGGTTCATGCCTGGCTGACGGGTGGCTGATCTGTTAAATGATAATGATTAGGATTTAATAGGCTGCAATGCTTCGCGTGTCTACCAGATGGCATAAATTCATGAATTGCAATGCAGTATATATATATATATATATACTGTGCAGTATTGCAGCCAGCGGGAATAAAATGCTTCAATCCCTGCCTGGAAAATACCTCAATGCACTCGGGCAGAAAACAGTCACAAACCTCAATACACCCGGGTATACCCGAATTCGTGGGACTAGCCGAGCTCGAATAAAGTGTGTCGCCAGTGTAAGTGTTTTTCTATCTGTTACATTTGCCTTATCAAAGGCTGCTGAAATATCTTTGGCAGAGTACCCCCTGGCAAGAAATCTTTTAGACATCTCTCCTGATCGAGATAAGAAGACCTCATTGTCAGAGCACAGTCTTTTTAATCTCATAAATTGAGCCCCAGGAATATTCCTAATTAATGACCGTGGATGACAGCTTTGTGCACTTAGGAGTGTATTCCTAGAGTTCTCTTTCCGGTAAATGTCTGATTGTATATGCATATTGTTGTCAATGTACAGAACAAATCCAAATAGTGAATGTGATTAAGATTTTGTTCAAAAGTGAGTTTAATGTTTAAATCGTTTGTGTTTAAGTAATCAATAAAAGAAAATAGTGTGTGTTCATCACCCCTCCAAATTAATATAAGATCGTCAATATATCTCTTATAAAAGACAATATTTTGACGAAAAGAATTATCACTGTGAAAAATAAACCGACACTCCCAAAAACCCAAAAATAAATTAGCGTATGAAGGTGCAAAGCTTGTGCCCATTGCAGTGCCTAATAGTTGTAAATAAAAACGTGAATCAAACATAAAGTAATTGTGCGTAAGTAAAAATGAAATGGATTCTAATAGAAAGGTGCAATGTGAAAGAGATAGAGTGGAAAGTTCTAAATAATGTTCAATAGCTGTAAGTCCCTGTTTGTGTTCTATAATAGAGTACAGGAAGGCCACATCAAGTGTGACCCACCTGTAGTCCTTGTGCCATGTGAAGTCCTGTAGACTGACAATCAAATCTGCTGTGTCTCTGACAAATGAGGGCAACTGTACCACCAGGGGTTGCAGAAACTTGTCCACATACCGCGACAATCCATCTCCCAAAGATCCAATACTCGATACTATTGGTCGACCAGGAGGGTCAACCAGCGACTTATGGATCTTTGGGAGATGATGAAATATAGGGGTCACGGGATGTGTACAGTCAAGGAATTCAAATTCCTTATAACTGATGACATTGAGAACTCTGCCAAATTCTAACAACTCTAATAATTCCCAATGATATTTAGATGTTGGATTACCCATAAGACGCTGATAAGAGGTAGCATCCTGCAATTGTCTCAATGCTTCTTTTTTATACTGATTGGAGGACATGATTACAAGTGCACCCCCCTTATCTGCGTGTTTGAGTACGATATCATAGTTCTTTTTAATACAATCAATCTGTCGAATCTCAGTGTGAGTCAAATTACCAGAATTTACATTCGAACAGGTAAAACCTTGAGCCAATAAACATAAGTCCCGTTCTACTAAATGTTCAAACATAGTGATGGAAGGCCCTCTATTGTAGTTTGGGCAGAACAATGATTTCTTGCGATAGTCAGAATCTTCATGGCCGAAGAATGGTTGAGTGAATGTAGATAAATGTTCACCCTGTGATTCAAGTAATGTATCCAAATCGGAGAGGACACAACATTCTTGAAAAGTCAATACATCAGGTTCATTAATGGGAGACAAAGGTACATTACCGCTCATGTCCGATTTATCAGAACTGATCTTTGAACCAAATATTTTCTTTAACGTTAATTTTCTGGTAAATTTCTGGAGATCGATCACTGTCTGAAAAAGTTGGAAGTTTTGTGTAGGTGCAAACCCAAGTCCCTTATTAAGGAGTGTCAATTGATCAAGTGAAAGGTCCATACCGTACAAATTAATAACATTACCAGGATCCCTTATTCGTATTTCTTCCGCTTGGCCTTGCCTCGTCCCTCGTTTCCTTTTGGATCTCCTGGTTCTCCTCGCCCTTTGGGGCCTGCCTGTAAAAAAGCTGATGACGGTTGACCAGAAGATTTAAACATTTTAATTTGGGAAGATGAAGTTGAGGCTTTGTTATCATATTTAGAGGCTCCACTGTTCTCTCTAGAGTAGTCTACAGACCTACAGTATCAAATGAGACTATATGGGATCTATATTCTTGATCAGAAACATCAGAGTCAAAGCTAGAGGTCTCTGCTCTAGGATTTTTTAGAATGGATTTATTTTGAGGATTTTTTGTCCATCTCTTTTAATGGCGTTGGCCTTTAGGTGTACTAGAACCAGTGAACTCTTTTATAATTATGGTCTTCTGCCAACAGTATATTTGTCCCTTGCTGTAGTCAACACGGTCTCTTTCAAATTTCACATGTTTTTTGTCACTAATATTGTCTTCAATCACTTCAATATTAGACAACAAAGTCTTATCATTTTTAACAAATTGTTCCATTTTTGAAAATGGCTGCAATTTAGTCTGAAGTGTAGTAATCTCTGACATTAGTAGTGATTTTTCTGCAGTTTTTTGTTGTATAATTAGATCCATTAATTGCAGTGAACACGTATCTAAGGCCTTAACCCAGTCCTGTTCAAATTGTTTATTTAGAAAACCAAAAGATGGTACTTTTTTGATTCGCAATCCTCTCTTAACCCCACTGGCTAACCCTCAAACCCCTGCAGAGGAGGTATATAATGCATCACACATATCTACTAGGTCAGTTATAAAGCGGATATTTTGATTGTTGAAAAGTCGTTTCAGATGTCTGGATAGATCAGGCAGTGCCCTACAGTACAAGCCTGAAAAGGTGTCTGACATAGTGATTTGTTGCTGCATTCTGCACAATATTGCACTGTCACAATCTTCAAGGCAACATGCTTGAGTGTCTGGAGGAGGACCCTCCTGTCCATGCTGCAGGGGATAATGAGCAGACAGCTAGTGGGGTGGAGACACGTCTTAATGTGATCGCTACTGTCATGATAATGTCATGAGGTAATAGGTATTTTGATCCCTCTGGTGCTTAAGGAGTTAATGAGCTACAGTTTGAGTTTAAAATACAAACGTGTGGTGTCTTTTCAGAAATATGGGGGCTTCAAAAGGCCTTGATTGAAGTTTGGTGTCAAAAGTACAAAGAGTGGGTTTATTGTATGTTAACGCCGTTTTGCAGGTAGAGACAGATAAACACCTGTTATATTTAGTCTTGTTGTGACCACCATGAAGGCCTGGATGCATTAATGTGTCTCATGTGTGAGTAAGTATTACAGAAGTGAAGTTATGAGTACATTTAGATATGAAAAGGATTGTTAAACGTCCTTTGGGGGAGTTGTTTTAATCCATTGAAAGACTGTCAATCTCACCACTTATTTACGACAGAGGCTGGGTTTAGGTTGTGTTCAATGGGAAAGAATTGTATTTAAGTCTGAGCAAGTATTATGAAAATCTGATGTCCACAGAGGAGTATTTGACACCAGATATGGGATATTAAATTGTTTCTTACCAGCGACCTCTCTGGGGGGGAAATCTATGGCATTTGGTGAAGTATAGATTGTCTATTCTGTTTATCATTTTATTTTAAGAAGCTGTTCTGCCTTATATTGTAACTGTATGTTTATTTTGTGATACCTTTTCTGTAAACTAAGCACTGTATTTTTATATATATTAAAACGTTTAATAAGTAATGCTTTGGGCTCTGAATGAACTGATTGCCCGCTCTGGAGAGAAATTACGATTTGGATACATTTAGCTTCAACTGATTTTGGTGTGTTAAAGTGCATAGTTTTTATATAATTAACATGGACCTGAGGCCCTGGCAAATATTTTATTCTGAGATCTTTTATAATATTTGCATACCTCAGGTGGTGGCAGTGGATCCAAACCTTCATGGCGGACACAACGAGACTAAATATAACAGGGTAATCCTAAAATTAAGAGACATATTAATATCTGTCCCTTAGTACCTGCTAGACCTCACGTGTCTGTAATCATTATGTGCGACTCGGTTCCACGAATACACACATGTAATTTATAGCATGTTCAGTAGAGGACGTCTCATGATATTCTCATACTTAATAAGGTCACACAGTTGGATACCTTCTGTTGCCGCACCCCTTGCCATCCATACACCCCCAGCCAAGAAATGCTTTGAAGCTCGGTCTCCTGTGTACAGGACAGTTGTCACAGGGGCTATATTTTACACCCACATCTTCAGACACTGCCCTTATCTGTCTCTACCTGCAAAATGGTGTTAACATACAATAAACCCACTCTTTGTACTTTTGACACCCAACTTCAATCAAGGCCTTTTGAAGCCCCCATATTTCTGAAAATACACCACACATGTTTGTATTTTAAACTGAAACTGTAGCTCATTAACTCCTTAAGAACCAGAGGGATTAAAATACCTATTATCTCATGAAATTATCATGACAGTTATGTTTTGTTGTACATTGATATTTCTATAGGCGTCGAAATTATTTGTACAATGTACTTCATGGGTTCCTCTTTAGTGTAGAATAGTACAAATTAAAATAAAATACATATAAAGTAAGTCAGTGCATGTTATGCAGTCCTGAAATAAGTTGTGTGGCTTATATTGATGTAAATTCACATCTATTGAGGCTGTGTCACCACTAGAGATGGGCACATTTTTTCTTCGAATTTGAATCCGACATGGATTGGCCCATTTCTTTCAGCCGTGGAATACCATAGATATGCCTCAAAATGTGAAATCTGCGATTTCTTTGCTATCACTTAAAATTGGAGCGACGGATTGCAAATCCATGGTCGGATTTTTAAGACTCTGAACTCACATTCTATCCATATACTTGAAATATAATTTTTGCATGGTGGTGAAGGAGGAGGAGCATCAGCTCTAGCAGTGTGATCTAAACAAACTGATGACTAGCACCCTTGTAATAAGCATACTTTTGAGCTCTACTTTTCACTGAGTGCTCATACCTGTACAAAGCACTTCACCCTCTTCTGGGATCGAGAACCATATCTAATAAGCAAATAAGCAGTCTTCTGCCATGAGACACCTTCTGGCGCAGCCCATTTATTTGAATAGGTTCTAATGTATTTCAGCACCAAATGGCAGAACAGTGCTTAGTAAATATGGCCCACTGGCTTTATCCTTTATAAGAATAAAAGTACTAACTCAAGTCACCAGGTCACATAATTATATTACTTTCTCTCTGTGTCTGCTTATTTACTGTGCTTCACCTTGTTTTTACATGTGTGTGTCAGAAAACCTGTTTTATTTAATCTCACCTGGCCTCAGTAATTTATAGTTCTCAGTACATATTCTCACCTTTTGCTTTAAGTCCTTTCAATGTTACAATTGACAAAATAGATGTTTCTTGGAGATAGGCTAGTAGACTATCCAACAGCTCTTTTTGCTCCTTGTGCTTGAGCTGATGCCAAGTGTAGCAGTGGTTTTAGGTTCTAGTCCCATTGGGTCTGACACCAGTCCAGTCATTAGGTGCTTTGGGCTTGTCAACTCAATACAGTCCTTATACACAACCTTTTAGCAGGTGTTGGATGTGACTCATTTAAATATATTTGCATAGTCATTAGCATATCTCCCAGCCAAGTACCTCATGTGTGCTCTTTTTTCAACACAGGACATTTGAGAGGATATTATATATAGAACTGGAGAGACTACTAAAATGGAAGTTCTTCCCCTCCACCGTCAAAAGGACAGATCCTGAGTGATAGGAAAAAAAATCTGGGCAGACTTACTAAAAGGCAAATTTGGATGTATTTGCTGTTTTTTTATGTACCCAATCCGCATATGAATTTTGGTGTGGGGATCGAATTTGGTCTAAAAAAAAACAAGAAATCCAGGAAGGGGGTTTGGACCAGTATGCCCAACTCTACGCACACCCCTTGAGATGGAAAGAAAAAATCTGCAAGTTATTTGAAGTGGTTAAACTTTTTTGGAGTTAACAGAGCTACTAGAATTCCAACAAGTTGGAAAAATGATAAGTTTGTGCCTTTTTGTCATACCACTCTGATTTGCAAAGCCAGAATGAAATCACTTCTTTAAAAAAGCCTTCCCTGCACAGTTTGGACATGCAAGAAAGGTTTACAGAGTTCCAAAACCTGCAAATCTGAGTGGAAAGTGCTCTTACACATGAAGGTGCACTTCCCGCCTCTACTAAAATATGCCCCTACTCTATGTGTACAGCTAACTTCAGGATTTACCTAATTTAATACGTATGTGACATTACATGCACTTGTTTAATGGTTCAGAAAACATTACTTTATATTAAAACTTCATCATATCATTAGTCCATTCTCATAATACAGAGATTCTCTATGGGTCTAATTATCTTTACTAGAGATTTACAAACCCATTGCGTTTGATTGTCTCTTAGAGATTTGGCAGATTTGTTAGAGATTTGTCAATGTACAGTATGTTTCCACTTTAATAAAATGGGCCAATCTTATGTACACTGGCGACACAGTTTATTGCACTGCGGCCAGATCCGCAAGCCGGGAGATTTCCCGGCTTGCTAGTGGCCGCCCCTCGGCGTGCCGCGCGTCACCGACGCGCGGTCACGCGTCATCGGGAGCGTGCGCCCCCTGCACGCGCGTCCAGGGCTCCCTGAGGAGCCCTGGTGTCCCGCGATGTGGGGGACGGCGGCAGGGGATTCCGGGGGACCCGGCGGACCCGGCAGCAGGAGGGAGAGCGCCCCGATCGGAGGGCGCTCTTCCGCTGCTTCGGCGCGCGCCCGTCACCCTCCGGCGCGCGCCAGGCTACTGCTGCGGCCGAGAACGGGCAAATGCTCGAATAAACTCGGCCGCAGCAGTAGCACTCTTACCCCCACCCTAAGTGAGATTGGGGTGGGTAGGTGTATCTGACTACTTATCAGTGTGGTGCTGTACCTGTTTGGAAACCAGGAGGGCTGAGATTCCTCCACTGGGAAACTGGGGTATATACTTATCTTCACGGTGCAGCGCCTCCACCGACAAGGGATCCCAGCGTAGTGGGAGGAGCCCCTCGCCGGAACTCATATACACAATAATCACGCTCAGTTATATTATAACCATGTTTACTGACACATGATAACTTATAGCCTTTACATAATACGGGCCTGATAGGCCTATCCTAACCCATAACACCTCCAGGGTGAACCCACACAATACTTGAGTGCCTGAGCACGTAACCCTGTGATGTCCCAAGTAAGTCCCTTACTCAAAGAGTGTGATAGAAGATAGCGCACTTCCCTGGTGTTAGGGCCCGGTGGTGCACATGAACGATACCTTCCCGGTCTCAGTCCGGACCAGGACATTATTAGAACTCCTTGGATCAGCGCCGGGGATCCGCGTCACAACCTGTGGCTCCTCTCCTGGATGACTCCTCAGGCCGATGCCTCTGGAGGGGCCTCCCATCGAATGGTACCCATTTAAATGAGTCTCTGATACTGTTCTTAATTGACAGGCTGTCATTACTGTATATTACTGGGGAAAGGTCCCTATCTCAATGCCTTCCCTGCTGTACATCTCTCAGCAGACCTACTGTGGTTCAGGGGATCTATCTAGGATCTAGGGGAAACTCTGGCCTAGTCCAAGGGACACACTCTCCCTGGACCCTACCTTCCCCCTCTGTGTCCTGATCCCAACTCCCTGAACTGTCCTCATCTTCAAATGCCTGACTTGTCCCTTTCTCTCCAATTCTCTCACTGTGTCTCTATTCAATAAAATATCTCAACTGCCACTAACATCTCACAGCCTCACTGGTTGCATAGCAACATGTTAACTGCAGCCTCTAAAGCTGAGCTATACTAACTGCTCTTATTCAAAACTGCCAGCGCGAGCTCCCTATTCTATTACTCTAGCTGCCATATTGGCTGATCCGCGCCGCGTCCTTACTGCCCTACAGGCTCATGGGACATGTAGTTCCCGTACAGAGCCTTCCCTCTAATGGCCGCCACACCTGCACTACTTTTACGCATGCATGATGCTCCCTAATGGCCGGCACGCATGCTCTCCATTCTGCGCATTTTCGAGCCCTGCGCGTGTGTGCGCACGCATAACAAACATGGCGGTGCCCGGCAGAGGGAGCCACCGGCGAGCCCGTCGCCCTCTCCGCAACACAGGAGGTAAGGGTGGGGGGGGGGGGGAAACGGAAGCCCGGGGGGACCAGAGGGTACCTGGTTACAAATACCAAATTGCGATATAAAACACTGCAAGAGCATCCATGTTTCAGGATGTCAGTTTTAAAGTGCTGTACTTGTTGTCTGCAGCAATGTGCATTCAAAGAGCTGTAAAGATTGGTGGGAGAAGTTACATTTATTTTCCATTCTCTAAACCTAAAAATTGCTAAGTGAATAATACCATTCAGTACTGTTTTATATTGCTAAATGAAGGAAATTAATTGCAGGTTATACTGTAGCTTGATAATAATATACATAGAGTATAAATTCCAAACTGTTTTTTATCCAAAACCCAAACCATCTCTTTCTTGTGGGTCCAAACTGTTTTTTTTTAATTCACAAACAATCCCTGGTTAAATGTTTCTATTTAATAAAACACATGCAACATCCAGTACTATTTCTGTTCTTTTTAATGTTCTAAATGAAGCACTCAGCACATTGGGCAATACATCTTCTATATTGATTTGAACTCAAATCTATTCATTGTCAATTAACTTTAGGGCTGAACTATTAAGAAAATCTATTTCCAATCTTGTGAACCAATAAAGGCACACACAACATTTCACAAGAAAAGTAGAAAAGAACAACTTTCTATTCGCAGTGTACCAATTCAAGCTGATAACATTGGTATCTTTCAAAAACTAAAATAAACCAGTTTGACATATCCACTATCTTTTATGAAATACAATAAACAGTGTGCATACCAGCCAATAGTAGTCATTTGAAATTCTGGATACAAAATGCACAATATGCTGTATCAATTTGTAGTGTTAAAATCATGTCATTTTATATGTCATAAAAATGTTTACAGGCCATGAATAAGAAAGTGAGTTTGTGATAGTAAAAGTTAATTAAATGTTGCTATGCATGTAGGATCATAAAAGATCATACTATCAATATAGAGCAATATGATTCAAGTGAATACATTTTTATTCTTATAATTTTATATGCTATTCTGAGCACGTCAATTCACTGATTTGGTGGACTCTAAATGATGTACATGTATGGCAAATCCCATTGTAATTAACTGCTGGTCATTATAAAAAGTTGAACTTATTTCTTAACTTATGTTTAAAACGGTATATACCTGTATAAGCAATTTTTTTTAGAAGCAGATCCACAAAGCTTCATTATTTATTTAACGAGAAGTTAACGTAAGTTAACATCTTGTTAGGAGCTAACAGCATTAAAACCAGTCACTGCTACTGTAAAATGGCCTGACATTAACGTTAATAGCAGTTGGTGTCATTTTTTTGCAAATTAGGTGTGGAACACCTCAACGCATATTCACAGCAGCCCGTTACAGTAAATGCACGTCTTAAAGCTGTGTTATTTTAAGTCATGGCAGGAATTTTCTTGGCCATGTCCAGGGTGCTGAAGTGGTCCACTTTAGTTTCGTATATTGTCTTAGCAATATAGGGAGCCATTTTTAGCCAAGACTTATGTATTATTTATTTATTTTATTTTATGGTTAAACGTTTTACCAGGAAATAATACATTAAGAGTTACCTATCATTTTCAAGTATTTTCAGCGTTGCAGTATGATGAAAATACAGTTGCATTAAATGAACAGCGTTTAAAGACATTGCGTGAACAGTTAAAGATTATATATGTTATAGGCGTTTGTAACAATTACAGAACAGAATAAAATGTAAGACTGCCTTAGTTAGACTCGGAGTGGCATTGAAAGTCTCAGGTAGATATTAAGGTATTAATCGTTGGAATGTCATAGTGGCCATGAGTGCATTTTACATTCCTTCATGATCACTAAGGTAGCAACGGAGTTAATATCAATACCCTAACTACCTATTGTATGTCATAGAGGTACAACTGCTATGGCATACAAGAGCTTAACCGCCCCCTTAATCCCTACAGGTGGCCTAACTTCCCTCCCTGGGGCACCTACCCCCTAACCCACTCTACCTCCACCAAAAACCTAACATTCCTCTACAGTATCTGCTATTAGCCAAAGGTGGCTAATAAGCTTAATGGTCAATATAAAACACAGTATACATTTACACCCCAAGCAATAAAGTGATGTAAATAATTCAATTACACATTTTATGTATATATATACATATATATCGATATATACATACATATATATATATATATATATATAGACATATGGAGACCAGGGGATCCTGATAGCCAAAAAGAGACAGCACACTGCAGGTATGGTATCAAAAAAGTGTATTCAGTAACACAAGGCCGCCAAAGTTTCGGTCCTCCCAACGGGACCTTCCTCAGGGCATATATATATATGTAGCACCTGTTCCCACCTGCCACGGAAGCGCCAGACACTATATGGGTATTGTCCCCGGTGCTGTAGTTCCATCTCTTTACTGTGCAGTGCCTCCATCCCATGAGGATCCTGCTGAATGCAGTTTTATTGTACAACAGCATGATCGTCCTCCAGCCCTGGAGCAGACCCCAGGGGCTTGAGGCCCCCAGAGCCCCTCCCAATATTCTTGACCCTGTTGTGGGGAAAAGGGTATCACACTGTTCCATAATCAACCACACTCAATTTGGTGGAGGGTCAGCTTTTATACCCAGGGGAAAGAGCTTGTAACCCTGCCCATTAACAGGGCAGGTATAATCACACCATATACATGTGACCCAGTCAGTACCCTCCCCAGGTATGACACTCTAACTGCTGGTTTCAGCCTGACCCTGCATAAGCAACATAGTACCCATCCAGGCTGCAACTGCATGCTAGGCCCTGCATAGGAGTTTAACCCCAACACTGCCTGTTCTTACCGGGAATTATAGTATTGAGGCCAGTAGAAGGATATAGCCAGATTTATATATTCTGTATATATACATTTAAAAAACTTGAAAAGGTTAAAAATAACCAATTGTAAGTGGGGCTCCCTAAGTTCTCTAAAAGAGAGCCTAGGTAGAAATAATGCCACTCAATTTGACATTTGACAACCCATCTTAGTTGATGGCCACTATCTTCAGGGCAATGAGCCCCTACACAACCAATCCCCACAAAAGGGCCAATTTACAACCATAAATTTTTTTTCCACAGAAGTCTGTTGTTGGTTGTTTTTTATACTAATGGTGGGGTCTAGGAAATATACTTCGTCCGGGGAATGGGCGAGTTTGAGGTTGATGGTCGAGTGAAGTTCTCATGGAACTGTATGAGGTCCTGTTCACCAGAGGTCCACATCACGAGGCTGTCATCGATGTACCAAAGGTGTGGAAGGGGTTTTAAGTGACAGGTGGAAAGAAAGTCACTTTCCAGTTTTGTGCAGAACAGATTGGCATACTGTGGCACCATCCGAGTGCCAATAGCGGCCCCAGTTGTCTGGAGGTATGTGTCATTTCCAAATGTGAAGTAGTTATGGATCAGAATAAATTTGATGCACTTAGTCACTGTCTCTGTGAGTGGCTCATGCGGTCCCAGAAAGTATCCGCAGGCTGAAATCCCATCTTTGTGGGGGATGTTTGTGTAAAGTGATTCTACATCCATGGTTGCTAGTAGTGTTCGTGTTGGGAGGGGGCCAAATGTATTCATTTTGTTTAGCAGGTCGGTGGTGTCCTGGATATAGCTGGTTGTGTTTTAGAATGCCTTCTACCCAGCCAGAAATATTCTCAGTCAGTGTGCCAGATCCAGAGATAATAGGGCACCCAGGGTTACCCTCTTTGTGAATTTTAGGGAGCATGTAGAATGTACCAGGTTTTGGGTTTGCTGGTATCAGGTCCAGAATTTGTTCTCTTAAGTGGATCGGAAGTGTTTTAATGATCTTGTTGAATTCTCACATGTATTTTTTTGTTGGATCCACCTGCAGTTTGGTGTCATACTTTGCATCAGAGATTTGTCCGTGCGCTTCCCGCAGGTTTTCTGTGGTGTTCATTATGACCACTGCTCCTCTCGTCCGAAGTTTTTATTGTTATCTTGTGGTTGGCCTTTAGAGATTCTTTGGCTCTCCTCTCGATCAGTGTCAGATTATAAATTTGTTTAATCTGACAATGATCGTATAGTATAAATATATATACATATTATGTGTAATTGTATTTGCTTTATTATTTTATTACTTTGGGGTGTAACAGTATATTGTGTTTACATTGGTCATTAGCTATTAAAAAATAATGTGGCTGGTAGGGTTAATGACAGTACTGTAGAGGGGGTTAGATTTGTTGGGGAAATGGGAGTAGGGGGGGGTGGGTTTTAGAAGTAGGTGCCCCGGGGAAGGAGGTTATGCCACCTGGGGGGGGATTATGTGTGTGTGTGTGTGTGTGTGTGTGTGTGTGTGTGTGTGTGTGTGTGTGTGTGTGTGTGTGTGTGTGTGTGTGTGTGTGTGTGTGTGTGTGTGTGTGTGTGATTCAATAATGCAACAATCTGTTACACTACTGTGTGAAATATTAAAGTGTAAATCACATAGTCCAAATAAACTGCCTGCAAAGTCCACTGATTTTGTATAGGGATAGGAGGAGTTTGCTATTTTTGTTCATGACAAGTATCTGTTTTATGTAGCTTAAGAAAGGTTTTTTTATTTTCACTTTTTTCTGGTGGGTCTGAATGTGCTATAGGAGCGGCAATTCTACTGGTCTTTTTTCTTTCTACTGTGAATTCCTGATCGGATCTATGGCATGGAGGGACGCTGATCACCTAGCTAGGTGTACCGCGAGGCCAGGAGACCAGGGGGACGGTAGCAATCATGAGTAAGACGCACACTCCATACCAGCAACAAGGACTTTGTATTTATTGCAGTCGCAACAGTAAGCTCTGTTATGTACAGGTGTCGCTTGATTCAAGCCTTGGTTAGTGCGGGTCTGCACTCAGTCCACCCCCCACATCCATCTCCATTTGGGCTTAACTCCGCTTATGCTCCAACATCATACTACTCAATTACCAGGCAATTTATTGCCATATGTCCCCGTGGCGTTCTATGAGCATACAGACGGTCCTTTCCATCTCTATTCCTATATATCAGTTTGAATCTCACCACTGAGATCAATGTATAACATCAGGTCTAAATAATAAATGTGATGGGTATTATCCACATGTATAAAGATAACGTTGTATTCATTAATGTTAAGTGTATCTATAAACTTGTGAAGTGTGAATCACTATCCCCCCCAAAAAGGTAAAACATCTATATACCATCTATAAAACTTAATGTGCCGTCTAAAGGAATTGTGATCACTATAAATAAAAATGGATTCCAAGAACCCCATAAATAAATTGGAATAGGACGGTGCAAACGAAGTGCCATAGCCATGCCACTAATCTGTAAGTAAAAATGTGAATCAAACCGAAAGCAATTGTGCGTGAGTAGAAAAGTGAAGGCTTCAATAAGGAAAGTGCAAAGTGCTGGTGCTACTGTAAATCACACAAGTGAAGAAAGTGTTCTGTAGCAGCAATACCCTGTTTATTTTTAATGATGTTATACAATGTCGTCACATCCATTGTGACCGAACAAAAATTTGTTTCCCATTTCATTTTTTTTATATCAATAAGCAAATCTTTTGAGTCCTTGAGAAATGATAGTAGGGACTGTACTAGGGGTTGTATGTATCGTGAGAGACCATCTCCCAGAGATCCAATACTCAACACAATAGGCCTACCAGGCGGATATGTGAGTGATTTATGGATCTTTGGGAGATGGTGAAAGATGGGCACAATCAGATGTGAGGGGTATAGGAAGTCCAACTCTTTTGAGTTCAAAACATAAAGAATTTGACCCATTTCCAATAAAGCTCTCAACTACTCCAAAAATTCATTGGTTGGATCTTGTGTTATGCACTTGAATCACCTAGTTGTCTAAGTGCTTCTCGTTGATAATCTGCAGAGGACTGAACAACCACCGCCCCTCCCATGTCTGCATTCTTTATGACAAGGGATCTATCTTTTTAAGGATTTGGATTTGTTGTCATTCATTTTCTGTGAGATTGTCATGAAAAGATGGTTTCAATGTGCATCCTTCTGCCAAGATTTTTTGGTCTTTTTCCACCAAACTTTGAAAAGTGGTGATATAGAGACCTCTGGAAGCATTTGAAAGAAAAGTGATTTTTTCTTAAGGTCGGTGTGTTTATGACTGAAGAAACTGGACGGGATCATCTGATTTATCTAAATCCAATATTTATTCTGTCAATAAACCCTCCATATTTGAGAGTACACTATGTTCACTAAAAGTCCATTGAACATCATATGTGCCCGAATCAAAATCAGCACCTACACATGTAAATTTGGGAAGCTGAGTATGTTCAGGCACCATGATCCCCCCCCCCCCCCCGTCTCCCCAATTTGGTCTCTGTCAGCAAAAAAAAAATATTAAGGCACAATTTGCGAGTAAAACACTGCAGGTCTATAATGGTATCAAAAACAGAAAAGTCACTCTGTGGAGCAAAATTGAGTCCTTTGTTTAAAAGGATCAATTGCCATATAGTTAGAATTGTGTCGGATATATTGATAACATTCTCTCCTATGACATCCAAGAGTACTTTTTACTTTTTGTCACTCCTCTCTGTTCTCTTCCTTTTGGATCTCCTCGTCCTAAAAACCATGATTGATTGCTATCTGTTTGAGACTGGAAAAATGTCCCGGTTGTCCTGGGGTTGATGTCTCCCTCTGATGTCCCCCCACTTTGTTCCTTGTCCTCCATGTGACCTCTGTGTGGTCAAAAGATACTGAAGGATGGCAATTGTCTCAATCTGAGGTGTTGGACTCAAAACTGGAAGTGTCTGCATATCTATGTTTGAGGATAGATTTTTTGGGGAGGTATTTTGCAAAGACTTGTTTGTCTCCCTGCGGACGAAATGGTGAATTGGATCTACCCCTATTGATGTTTGAGATTGTTTTCTGTCATATGTAGACCTGGTTCTTCTCGTAATCTTGTTTATCACATTCAAATTTGCTTTGCTTTTTGCTCATTATGACATTTTTCAATTGATCTATATTTTGGGATAATATTGAATCATTGTTGTCATAAAGTTTCATTTACTCAAAACTTTTTAATTTTGTCTGTAGATAATTGATGTATTTTTCCAATATCAACTTATATTTACTTTTATGATCAATAATGGTTTGAATAAGTTTAAAAGAATAGTCATCTAATACTTGTCTCCATTCATTCTCACTTTCCTTGTTGTCAAATTCAAATGTAGAAGATTTTTTAATCTGTAGAACCCTTGGGATCCTTCTGACTTTAGTATAATTTTCTAATGTGGTTATGTCCCACACAATCTCATATTTTGTGTGAGTAATTTTTCCAATTATAGAAAATGAGTCGTAAGGTCGGAGGGTTCCATACAGAACAGTTCACCACCTTCCTCAAATACATTCT
This sequence comes from Ascaphus truei, assembly GCF_040206685.1. Lineage (NCBI taxonomy): Eukaryota > Metazoa > Chordata > Amphibia > Anura > Ascaphidae > Ascaphus > Ascaphus truei. The sequence continues at coordinate 153,179,693 of NC_134484.1, forward strand.
CAGCTCGTCTCCTACATCTGGTGTTATCACTGCAACGTTGTTTTTGGTCTGGTGTCTTGTTCAATGCCCTCATTTAGATCCTCCATCTACACAATTACCAAATATCTGATGTATGTCCCTGAATAGTTTATTAAATAAAAAAGTTACAAATTATCTAAAAAAAATTCAAAAATGGATAAGTATTGCCAGCCAGCCGTAGTGAATTGTAGTCTCTACATTAACCTGTTATATACTGTACATTTGAAGTGAAAAACAACATCGGTATGCATCTTGTACTATAAACGGAATCCTCAACATGGGTAAAAACTTGTTGTATACTACTATATTGACATTAATCTCGCATACATTTAATTTATATCATTAAATCTAGAGGGCTTACTGAGAACTAAAGCAACAGTAATATTAAGTTATATTAATTTAAGTATATTCAGACATACATATATTGTAGACTCTGCAATACAGAAGCAGGTGACAGGGTGCACTACATACGTCACCTAGTTATACAATTAGAAAATAAAAACAGCAACATTACATATAATTAAAAACTGTAATAACGATAGATAACATTAAAATTGGCACGTGAAGTAATGTAATGACTATACTACAGAGTGAACAAGAAGAGGTACATAGGACCTACTGGAGCTGTAAGAAACAACCAGACCTCTGAAGCAGAACATCTTAGCTACATGTAACCCTTTTGAGTAAATCTTCTTTTGTACATTGATCTAAACAGCCTCCATTTTCAGAATTAGCTTTATTCTATCCCCAGCATTTTAACTTGACAGCATTTTAATTTTAAATTGCCAGCATTTTAACTTAACAGCATATTATCTTAATCTCAACTGTGACACATGCATCTTTGTTTTTTAGTCTAATGACACTCTTTATTTTGTACAGTCGTTGTATACATGGACTTTACATTTGCCCGACATAAACCAATCAAGTCACCATAAATCAATTAGCATTCATGAATCAAATCACAAAACAATTTAAATTCCATCCATAACAATTAAAAAATTAACTATTTCAATCATTACACAGAACAAGTTACCATCACACAAAATATAAGTACCAAAAAGAATACAATATACAAAAGCAAGCCTCACCCAGACCTAAAGTACACCATACAAGACCAAAAATTACATCTATCTAATTTTAAAATACATTACACACACATTTATGCATAGCAGCATAGCCAAAATCATTTTCAACACAGCAATACAAGCATTTCCTATCAAACCATTTCTTACCCTGTATATATATATCGATCTAGACATACATACATACACACATACATACAGTGGCAAGAAATGATCGTAAAAAAAAAAAAACACATGTAAAAAATGGAAAAAAAATTGAACAAGTTAAATGAAATACATTTCTTTTGTTCACTTACCATTACTTGACCCACTCACAGACTCCCGTTGAACAGCTTACTCGCGAACCAATCCACACACAGGAACCCATAAAATAATAAACCATAAAATAATAAACAATAAAATAATAAACCAAAACAATCCACGGGTCTTCTATTTGTAATCCATCTTCATCTGTTTTCTTCTTTGTTGTATCTTCTTTCGCTCTCTTCCGGGGTCTAATTGTCTTCTTCGGCCATGCCCTGGTCTTCCGGAGGTCCTTCCTCCTCGGCGTCTGCTTCCAAAATGAGACAACATAGGCTTTTATAGGCCTATGATGTCACATTTTCGTCATATGGTTCCCACGGCCCTGATTGGGCTGTGAAAACCATGTGCTTTGGCCGAGACAAAAAAAAATGATGAAGTCATTTAAAGGCAATGAAAGCACAGCCAATCAGAATGGCTGTGCTTCAATTGCCTTTAAGATGACGTCATGAAAAGAAAGATGGCCGGCCTCACATGTTACGGTAGCCAATCAGAGCGTGGGAAATACATCCCAACTCTGATTGGCTCTAGTACCATGTGACAGGCTTTCAATGACGTCACATCCGTTCTCCCCCAAGCCTCTGTCACATGGTCTACTAGAGCCAATTGTTATTGTAGTAGAGCATGTTTTTGATAACCCTTCTACATTTATTTGTATATTGGTTCATCATGTGTGTGTATATATATATATATATATATATATATATATATATATATATATATATATATATATATATATATGTGTGTGTGTGTGTGTGTGTGTGTGTGTATATATATATAGTTGCATGATGAAGCCATTATACAAATGAATGGGTGAAGGGTGGGTTTCGGGCCAGGGTGGCTTAACCCCTTAATTACCTTTGCGGTTATTATCCAATAAGGTGATTAAGGGGTTAATTGATATCTGAATGTAATTGCAATGTATTGTCTATGTATTTTGTTGGCAACGGAGGACAAGGATTTTGCTGGCGACGGGGGCTTCTTATTGATGAGGTCAGTAGAACTTTATTTATGTTATTATGCTAGTTAGTGTGTTTAATAATGGGCAAATAATCTATTATCCATATCTGGATAATAGTTATTTGGCACAATATTGTACTGTATGTGTTTTGGGGGGGGGGGGTGGAGATTGATGTATTGAATGTATAAGTCAGGTTTATTTTTTTTACATACAGGGTTGGTTCCTCAGGTGCGCGAGAGACCTCTGGGACCACCTGAGGTATCCTCGGGCTTCTCACGGGTACCAGGCTGCGTGGTCCACGGGGGACACCTGCGGGGGAAAAACCGGTGGCCACATATCTGTGGGGGCATCGCGGTCCCATTTGGACCACCCGTGAGTCCCCAGACTCCCGTGGGAACCACCCGAGGCCCCTCAGACACCTGTGGGTCTGACCCGCAGCTCCCAGACATCCGCGGGCCTACCGTAGGGACCCGCGGAGACCACCTGGTGGGCCAAGGCGCCTGGTGGGACCCACCAACAGGCCTCCAGAACCTGTATGAAATAAGTTGCTGGTACCCAGTAGGTCTGTCGGGTGACCCGCCGGGCCCACCGGGGACTCGCGTGGGGCTGGGGTATGAACCCTGTATGTAAAAGAATAAATCATGTATTTATGGGGGGGCACAGGGGGTGGGTTATTTATTTAATAAATAGAATGATGTTTATTGTGGGGCTGTGTATTGTTTTTATTGTGGGTACTGGGGGTGGGGGGAGGGGGTATTGGCCCCAAGCGTATTGGCCCCAAGGGTATGTGGGTAGGCCTCCTGGCTGGGTAGTGGGTGAGGGTGGTTAGGCCTCACAGGGTGGGGGGGTTAGTGGGGGAGGGTATGTTGGCCTCCCGAGTGGTGGGTGAGGGTGGGATAACCCCTTAATGACTGTAGCAGGTAATAACCGCTATGGTGATTAAGGGGTTAGGGGACATTACATTGGCTATTGTGATTGTTGTGCATGTTTTGCAGCACTGGAGGGGCATGGGCAGGATGAAGATGAGGATGAAGACGGCCTTCATCGTGGGTGCCTGTAAAAGGTAAGTGTAATATGTTTTTACTGTATTTATTTTAATTTATATGTATTTAAAATGGGCAAATGCATTATTATCCATATGTGGATAATAGTAATTTTGCCCATTACTGTATAGTATGTGTTAGGGGGGTGTATTTAGTTATAAATATTGTTTATTATTTTTGGAGGTGCAACATTGGTACCGCAGGCCCGCGGGTACCCCAGGACTCCCGCAGGGACCCCAGGATGGCCGCAGGGACACCCATACTCCCGCGGGGACCCCCGCACTCCCACGGGGACCCCCGCTTGGTGAGCCTGGGACCCCCGGACCCCCGTGGGGTCAGCCGGGGACACCCGCCGGCCTGTTGTATGGGTGTTGCGCATGCAAAAATGAAAAGCAATCATTTTTTCTAAGTCCAGTTTTTTTTGCGTCTACTCTGACCTGACGTGTTCTGATCAATGCAACTTTCGCGTACGCTAAGGTTGCGTTGCTTACTGCATCCCGCTTAAGGGCAGAATTTTACACGAACAGGGTTACGAACAAGCAAAGTTAGACGTAGAAAAAATTCCAGAACAAAGTCAGTTTTAGAGCGCAATGTGCCTGTTTGCGTTGCTTAGTGCATCGGGTTGAGCGCAAAATCCTGTTCAAGAACCACTTTGCGCTCTAAAAGTGACTTATCGGAGCTTAGTGCATGACCCCCAGTGAGTTTTTGGAGTAGATAATGTATGCTTGCACTGGTTTATCATAACTCCTGTATGAAAAATAGGCTTATTTTTCAAAAGCTTTACATATTCCGGGTCTTTTTGTAAAGTACTGGGTTATGGTAGACCAGGAATATTTACACAGGAAAGACAATAGAATGAAGTAGTTAAATAATACAGGTTTATTTCAACCAGAGCCAACAAGAGCCAACAAGAGAAACACAATACACAGCTTCAGGGTTACACTTATTAAAAGAAGGGTTATGGCAGGAATACAAGCTTGCTACTGTAGGTGCTAAGCACCAGGATGTCTTCCACAAAATAATAGTATTTATGTAATTATATCTTTATTTATATAGCGCTATTAATGTGCATAGCGCTTCACTGCAGTTATACACGTGACAATAGGATAAATAACAAATAATACAAATAACACATAATGGGAAGAAGTGCTTTAGACATAAAAGTAACATTTAGGAAAAGGAGTCCCTGTTCCGAAGAGCTTATAATTTAATTGGTAGGTATGAAGAACGTACAGAGACTGTAGGAGGATGTTCTGGTAAGTGCGCTTGCAAGGGGCCAAGCTTTATGTATGAGGTGTTAATTATCATCCATGGAGCTACTCGTATGCTTCCTTAAGCAGTTATGTTTTGAGGTGGGTTTTAAATGTGGATAGAGAGGGTGCTAGTCAGATATTGAGGGGAAGGGCATTCCAGAGGTGTGGGGCAGCGAGTGACAAGGGTTTAAGCCAGGACAGAGCTTTAGATACAAAAGGGGTAGAGAGAAGACATCCTTGAGCAGAACGCAAGAGTCGGGATGCTGTATAATGTGATGGTGAAGGGGTTAACTAGGCTTTATAATAAAGGTTAAGCTCCCTTGGTTAACCCTGACCCGTGTGTTAGGGTCTTAGAGTGTCAGCTCTGGGACCCAGGTGTAGAAAATGTATTACTGAAATTGTATGCTAATTTAGCGACAATAAAGAATTATGTGATTTTTGCCTTTACTGGGATGCTGGGATCGGGAGATTTCTAGGCTGTAAGTTTCAGGGTGGGTTTGTTGGAGAAAGTCTTTACAGAATGTGGCTATGTATCGGGGTTCCAAAGTTATGGGATACCCCAAAAGTTGTATCCAGGGATTGAGTGAGATTATCGGATACATCCAAGCACATTACTCCGCCAAACTCTGACTCTGAAAGCGTTCTTGTGACTCACTGCCAGGATCCCTGCTGCAGCATCATCCAGACAAGGTAAATGGGTATGAAGAGGTTAAATTGTATATGCAGCTATTCACGGAATCCCTTGTGTAGCAGGGGTTCCCCAATATAGCAGAGATACCCAGATACATGCCCAGGTATACTGAACCTAGTTTAGGGGTTCAGGGTCTGCTCCAGCTAGGTTATTAAGCTGAGCATGTTTTTAAAGTGTCTAAAAGTTTTTAAAGTTATTTTCTCATGTGTGCCAGAAATGAGGCTCGTGATTGTAGGGAATGGACACTCACTCCATTCCTGACACCAGAATAGGAACCCATAACTTTTAGCACACAGAAACAGGACACCATATATTTTATTATACGGGAATAGTTATTGATAACCTGTATATTAATTGAGGGCTCTCTAAGTCATGGATTCCAGAAAACCCAGCTGGCTACCAAGCTTGGTGCCACTGTGTCTGGCCAGAGTCCGTACTTGAAAGGCTCAGGGCTGCCAAGGTGTTAGAACAGGAGGGGCACTGCAGTTATCCTTGAGTACCCAAATCCTGGATAACACAAGGCGATTCAGCAACCATCTGCCCAAAATCCAGACTCTGTGGAGCCTGAGTAGAGGGTGGGCTCAGTATGCAAAGAGGCAGAGAGGCCAAGTTAACCCATGCCCCCTTGCTACTGAAAAAAGGTGTTTACAATACTAGCAAATCGGTGATTGGCTGGCAGGAGAATTCCCACGCTCTGATAAGCTGTTCAGGTTAGTGAATGGAAGCCTGAAAGCCTTAAGAGAGCCTGCAGCCAATGAGGAGTGCAGATTCCAAGCAAAGACCAACAGCGGCGAATTCAAAGATGCTCAGAACTGAATAGAGCCAACTTCAAGGATTTTAGAAGCAGAAAAGTTTCAAAGTCCAGCTTTTTACAACAGAGTGGTTGCAGCAGGCATTGCATGCAGAAAACAGTTCCAGGACTTTTGTGAGTAAATACCAGTCATTGGAAAGTGCTCTGAAAAGGTGATCAAAAGGCATTTCGTTCCAAAAATTGATTTATTCATTAGCCCCATTCCCAGTAAGTGTGTTAATCTTGAATTCTGTAACTTTGTGTGTCTGTCTTTTATAAGAAATAAATTAACATTTATTTTACCATCTTGTTTTGCTCAATCAAATGATCCCAGTTATAAAATGGTGTTGTAGAACCTGGTCTCCTGTGACATACAGCGAGAAATTAGGGCTGATATGAAAGGAGGAGCAGAAGAGTGTAAAACTTAAAAGTGATGAGGAGAATTGAGTGTGTGATATGGGATTTGATAGGAAGCCTTGATAGGGATTTCAACAGGGGATACGCTGAGACAGATTTCAGAAATACTGTAGTAGAGTGATTCTGGCAGCAGCATTTAGGATAGATTGTAGGGGAGACAGGTGAAAGGCAGGAAGGCCAGACAGCAGGAGGTTAAAGTAGTCAAAACGGGAGAGTTTGAGGGTCTGTGTCAGAGTTTAGCAGTCAAGCAACAGAAGAAAAGCGTATCTTTGTAATATTGTGGAGGAAAAACGACAGGTTTTAGCTACCTTTTGAATGTGAGAGGAGAATGTGAGAGAGGAGTCGAGTGTGACCCCTATACAGCATGTTGTGCTACTGAGTGTATGGTAGTGCTTCCAATAATAATGTAGAAGGAGGTAGTAGAGCCCTGTTTGGGATGAAATTTGAGCTCCATTTTTTACATGTTAAGTTTAAGTTGGCGGAGGACCATCCAGCATGAAATAGCGGAGAGACATTCAGAAACTTTGGTCTATACAGCAGGTTTAAGGTCATGGGTTGAAAAGTACATTTGAATGTCATCAGCATAGAAGTGATATTTGAACCCAAGGGATGTGATTAGGTTACCTAGAGAGAGAATGTAAAGAGAAAAGAGAAGAGGTCCCAGGTGTTATGCCGGTGCTGCCCGCAGACCAGACCCGTCCCTTATACTGAGGTGGGGACGTAAAGGAACACGCACCCGCAGCAGAAGGAGCGTGTCTGGAGTGTGGTGTATTAGGCGTTGCCAGGCCAGGTGGTGTTAGCTAGCAATACTTGCCGGTACCGGTTAAAGAAGTTCCGTAGTCGTTGCCGTTAGCCAAGGTCGGGGATAGGAGAATTCCGGAATGTCGGAGTCCAAGCAGGGTTAGAGAGCCTGGAGTTGACGTCCGCCAAGCCAAGTTGAGTGCTGTGTAAATAAAGAGATAAAGTGCCAGAGTAGATCTCCGCAGTGGAGACTATGTTGAGCAATGAGTGAGTGGCAGGACAGGCAATATAAAGTGCGGATGACCACCAGGAAGAGGGTGCAGACCCGGAGGAGTGCACAGAGATGTCCTGGATATGCTGCCTAAAGAAGAATACAGGTGAGCAGTCTTTGAGCCTGATTGAACTTTGTGTGTGTGTTGGGGGCGGAGCCTCACTGCAGGAGCAGTGAATAAATGAAAAAGATCTGGCGCGCACTCTGTAACAGAGGAGGGCGCGCGCCCGTGCACAGTTGCAGCCGTCATAGCTCGAGCCGCTTGAGGCTCAGCACCCGCCCGCCGGGGACGAGGAGGGAGTCCCCCAACCACCGAAACCAGAGGGAGCCGACGTAGGGGGCGCCTCGCAGTAGCGGCCAGAACACGAGGTGAGGGGAGGCCACGCCGCGGCTGCTGCGACCCCCGGATCCTCACAGTGACCCCCCCTCAGGGTCGGCCTCAGGACAATCCTCCCAGGGTTTAGACGGAAATTTCTTTCAGAAACGTTTCAGAAGTCCAGGTGCATGGATGTCTTTAAGAGGTACCCATGATCTCTCTTCGGGTCCAAAGCCCTTCCAATGTACCAGGAATTGAACCTTACCTCTTGAGAGGCAGGAATCCAGTATAGCTTTGACCTCGTACTCTTCGTTGCCCTGTATGATCACTGGGTCTGGTTTAAGAGTGTGGTCCGGAAAGAGGGAACTGGAGATGAACGGTTTGAGAAGTGAAGTGTGAAAAACATTAGGAATTCTCATGCTTTGAGGTAATTGAAGTGGAAAGGACACCGGGTTTACCTGCTCCATGATAGGGAATGGACCCAGGAACCTAGAGGCCAATTTGGGGATGGGGTCTTGAGATGGATATTCTTGGTAGACAACCAAACCTTGTCCCCAGGCTTGTAGTTGGGTGCAGGTCGGCGACGACGGTCAGCCTGGGTTTTAGATGTCAGGGAGGCTTTTTGAAGTGCCGATTGAATTCTAGACCAAGAGTCCTGTAGGAGGGAGATGTGTTCGTCCACGGCTGGTACTCCAGAGGAGATATTAGAAATAGGTAGGCGAGCCGGGTGGAATCCGTAATTGATAAAGAAGGGAGTCTCATGAGTGTACTCGTTCCTGGAGGAATTAAAGGCATACTCAGCCCAGGTAAGTAATTCCGCCCAGTCATCCTGAGAGTTAGAGACGAAGCACCTTAAATATTTCTCGAGGGATTGATTAACCCTCTCGGTCTGTCCATTAGATTGAGGGTGATATCCTGAAGAAAAGGAAGAAGAGATGCCCAGTCCTTGGTGAAAGTCCTCCAGAATCTGGAGACGAATTGAGAGCCCCGATCAGATACGATGGATGTAGGAATCTATGGATCCGGAAAATCTCTTTGGAGAAAATATCGGCTAGGGCGGGTGAGGAGGGTAATCCTTTGAGAGGGATGAAATGTGTGACCAGGGGCGCTCCGGAATGGGTAAAGGTAAAAGAAGACCATGGGGTTTCTGATGAGGAATCTTATTACGTGCACATACCGGACAGGACCGTGTGAATTCGAGAATGGTTTGGGCCATATTGGGCCACCAGAAGGTGCGACGGTTGAGATCCAAAGTTTTCTTGAATCCTGGATGTCCTGCCGAGCGGGCAGGATGTCCCCAATCGAGTATCTCAGGAATGAACTTGGGCTCTACGTACAAAGTATCATTCAGAACCTCAAGACCAGTCGGAAGATGTTTTTGAGATTTGATGATCTTCTCAAGATTCTTGAATGCCGCGACTGCGAGGATCCTTTGTTTAGGAAGGATGGACTCGGTGTTTTTTTCCGGTCTCTCTTCAGAAGAGTATTGTCTAGAGAGGGCATCAGCCTTGATGTTTTTCGTGCCGGGAATGTATGACAGAATAAAATTAAATCTAGAGAAAAATAACGACCAGCGAGCTTGGCGGGGACCTAAACTGCGGGCATTCTCGATGTACAACAAGTTTTTATGGTCCGTGAGAATCGTGAATGGCACTTTTGACCCCTCCAGAAGGTGCCTCCATTCTTGAAGGGCTAATTTGACAGCCAAAAGTTCCCTATTGCTCACGTCATAATTTTTCTCCGCTGGAAAAAACTTCTTAGAGAAAAACCCGCAAGGGTAAAGTTTGTCCTCTGGAGAAAATCTCTGGGATAGAACCGCGCCAGCCCCACAGTCCGAAGCGTCAACCTCTAGGGTGAATGGAAAATTAGTGTTCGGATGTCAGAGGATGGGAGCAGAGACAAAAGCTTGTTTCAATGTTTTGAAAGCCGTGACTGCCTTGGAAGACCAAGATGAAGGATCTGCACCTTTTTGGATCAGTGTCATGATTGGAGCGATGATGGTGGAAAGTTGCGAATAAATTTCCGGTAATAGTTAGAGAATCCTAGAAATCGCTGAATAGACTTGAGGGAATCGGGTTGCGGCCAATCCACTACGGCTGTCAGTTTCTCTGGGTCCATGGCCAAGCCTCTGTTGGAGATAATGTACCCAAGAAAGGTAGTGGTAGACTGGTGAAAAAGGCATTTCTCCATTTTTGCAAACAACCGGTTCTCTCGGAGACTAGAGAGCACAAACTTCATATGGATGATATGGTCCTGTAGGTTCTTGGACAAAATAAGGATGTCATCCAGATAGACGATTACAAAACGATTAAGGACATCCCAAAAGATGTCATTGATAAAGTCCTGAAAAACCTCTGGTGCATTGTCTAAACCGAAGGGCATCACAAGGTATTCGTAGTGCCCGCTACAGGTGTTGAAGGCAGTTTTCCATTCATCGTCCGGGAGGATGCGAATGAGATTGTTCGCCCCACGAAGGTCAAGCTTGGTAAAGAGGTTGGCCCCTTGAAGTCTATCAAACAGCTCAGAGATGAGTGGAAGTGGATAACAATTCTTTACCGTAATGTGGTTCAGGCCCCGGTAATCTATACACGGTCTGAGAATCTCATCCTTCTTCTTGACGAAGAAGAATCCAACCCCCGCGGGAGAGTTGGAATGACGTATAAAACCCTGCCTCAAGTTCTCACGAATATATTCATCCATGGCTTCTGTCTCAGGTAACGAGAGGGGGTAGGATTTGGACTTGGGCAAGGTGTACCCAGGTACCAGGTCAATCGGACAGTCGTATGGACGATGAGGGGGTAGGAGCTCAGATTGCGATTTGCTAAAAACATCCAAAAAATCCACGTATGGGGAGGGTAAGACTCTCTTAGGATTGGATGTGTTAGCTAGTAATTGAAGCGGACGTACCGTAGATGAAGAAGATTCCTCTGACCTAGACCTCCAGACAATGGGGTTAGGAGATACCCAATCGATATGTGGATTGTGCTTCTGCAACCAGGGGAGGCCAAGAGTGACCGGTGTACCAGGAGCATGACTCACGTCAAAGTCCAAGGTCTCCTTGTGGGAGTGAGAAGAAAGAGTGATGGGACCGGTCTCCAAGGAGATATATGCCGGGGTGAGCGGCCGATTATCAATCCCGACCAAGGCAACGGGGAACTTCTTCTTAGAGAGTGGAATATGATTCTGTTCGGAGAAGGTCTGGTCCACAAAGTTCCCTCCTGCGCCGGAATCAATAAATGCTGCTGTGGAGGTGCGGAAAGTAGGACCAGAGAGAGAAACGGGAATGGTCATTTTTTTAGGGAGTTCCCTCCTGGATAGGGGACAAGAAGATTTAGCACCCAGGGAGAGCCACTTCGTACTCACTGGGTTTGGTCGTTTCCCGGAGATGGTGGACAGTCATGGGTCCGATGCTCAGAAGATCCGCAATGGTAACACAACTCTCCGGTTGGGCGAAATTGTCATAAGGGTACTCGAGGACGCTGGACTCTGAGTTGCAATGGCTCTGGGGCTTCCAGCGTGGGCAGCGGGGAGAAGGCGGGTCTTGGGGTAGTAGAGAACCTGGAGAAAGGAGCACGGAAAGGCGTAGACCGGGGTTGCTGACCCTGAGCGCGGCGTACCTGAAGACGCTGAACCATACGAATGGCTTGGGAGATAAGGTCCTCCAGAAGTCCTAGCCTGGGTTGAGAAGCAAGTTCGTCCTTCACAGAGTCCGATAAGCCTTTACAGAAGATGGAGACTAAGGCCTCCTGATCCCATCGAGTCTCAGCTTCTATGTCCTGAACTCCAAGGCGTATTGGGCCACAGGTCGACGTCCCTGTGAAAGCTGCAGCAGGGAATCAGAAGCAGTCTCTTGTCGTGCAGGGGTATCGAAGACCCGTCGAATGTCTCGTCTAAAGGCTGCGTAATCTCGGGTAATATTGGGACGCAGTTCCCAGATCGGGGAGGCCCATGCCAGTGCATTACCTGTGAGCAGGCTGTAAACATAAGCCACCTTTTTGTGACCAGTGGAATACAGCTGCAGAGCCTTCTCGAACTGGATCTCGCATTGATTGAGAAAACCACGACAGGCGTGTGGATCCCCTGCGTACGGCTTCGGAGCCGGAATTTTCGGACCTGGGGACGAAGTGGATATCGGATCTGACTGCGCCGGCGGTGCAGCTCAGGTGGTGCCTGAAGAGAAAGGTCCTGTACCTGTTGGGAGAGGAGAGCCACTTGATCCGTTAAGGCCTGAATTTGTTGGTACATGGCCGTCATCATAGAGTCCACATCTGTCTGGTCTGCGTCTTGTGGGCTCGACATAATTTTACGCCGGTGCTGCCCTCAGACCAGACCCGTCCCTTATACTGGGGTGGAGACGTAAAGGAACATGCACCCTCAGCAGAAAGAGCGTGTCCGGAGTGTGGTGTATTAGGCATTGCCAGGCCAGGTGGTGTTAGCTAGCAATACTTGCCGGTACCAGTTAAAGAAGTTCCGTAGTCGTTGCCGTTAACCAAGGTCGGGGATAGGAGAATTCCGGAAGGTCGGAGTCCAAGCAGGGTTAGAGAGCCAGGAGTTGACGTCCGCCAAGCCAAGTTGAGTCCTGTGTAAATAAAGAGAGAAAGTACCAGAGTAGACCCCCGCAGTGGAGACTATGTCGAGCAATGAATGAGTGGCAGGACAGGCAATATAAAGTGAGGCTGACCACCAGGAAGAGGGGGCAGGCCCGGAGGAGTGCACAGAGCTGTCCTGGATAGGCTGCCTAAAGAAGAATACAGGTGAGCAGTCTTTGAACCTGCTTGAACTTTGTGTGTGTGTTGGGGGCGAGCCTCACTGCAGGAGCAGTGAATAAATTAAAAAGATCTGGCGCGCGCTCTGTAACAGAGGAGGGCGCGCGCCCATGCACAGCAGCAGCCATCACAGCTCGAGCTGCTTGCGGCTCAGCAACTGCTCGCCAGGGGACGAGGAGGGAGTCCCCCAACCACCGAGACCGGAGGGAGCTGACGCAGGGGGCGCCCCGCAGTAGCGGCCGGAACACAAGGTGAGGGGAGGCCACGCCGCGGCCGCCGCGACCCCCGCATCCTCACACCAGGACAGAGCCCTGAGGTACCCCCACAGAGAGATAGAGTAGGAGGTGTTTGCAAAAGAGACACTGAAAGTACAATGGGAGAGGAGAGGTAAGAGGAGATTCAGGATATAGCTTTGTTATAAATAATAAGAGTATGGAGAATGTGAAGGCGAAGAGGGTGGGTCACAGTATCAAATACTGCAGAGAGGTTGAGTAATATGAACACAGTGTAATGACCTTTGTCTTTGGCAGCATGGAGGTCATTAGTTATTTTAGTGAGGGCTGTTTCAGTAGAGTGAGCAGTGCGGAACCTAATGGATGCTTGCCACCTGCTAACTTCCCGCTTGTCTCAACAACTGAGCCTTGTTTTGGATCTGTGTGTCTCTGGCCAAACCTCAGAGGAACACACCAACTGACTACGGAACAATGGTCATCAGTGGGGTTGCATAGTTTCACAGTCTCCATCCAAAACCAGAGAAGGCTGTGTGCTCACAAATAAGGACAATGATGCTACATACCGGCCAAGCACACATGGAGGGCTCACTGGTCATAGACAATTAAGAGCCATGGGCAGGGATAGTTCTCTGTGACAGCCCACCGGGGAAGGTTTGAGGGGAGTGGAAAATTCAAACTGTCCAATGAGAATCATGGTGACAGGGATAGGACCCAGGAATGGTTCCAAGTGCCGGCTTGATGCCTCCAGCAGAGATAGGCCCCTCAGAGTCGGGGACGAACAATGGCTCCACTTTTGGAGTGACTGTTCGCCAGGCCTGAGTAAACACACCTCTCCACTCCTCTAGTGTCCCAAAGCTACATTTACATAGCAGGCCCAGATTCCTGTGTGTGCTGGCTCTTAAGTAAATTATCAAGCAAGCACAAAAAGGAGTCATGCACTTACATTACATTTATATTTGCTTGGGGAATAAGCAGTTTTAGGGGACACATAATATAATACAGAACGGCCATTTTAGCCACAATAAGTTGGAAATTGTAGCCTGTTGTTTAGGCATCCATCTTGATAGGTAGGGGCAGCTGACAGGCTTAACCTTTAATGTGCTTATCAGGCTACCCTACCGTCACATACTGTGTGCCAGTTTTTAGGTACACTGTTTTAAACCTTTTAGAGTGAACATTGAAAGTAGTTACAAAAGTTTTTCTCCATGCACTTTTACTGCATTACTTTGTTGATTCTCTACGTTCTCTTTTCAACTTTAAAGCTCTATTTATAATACAGAGTAGCTCTCCCTACTCATAGCCTTGAACTACTAATGTGTTAATCCTAGCCTCAGACTGCAATTCAAAGAATTCATCTGTGCTAGTTATTCTACACACTCTAATTAGCTGAAAAAAAAGGGATATTTTTAATCATATATCTATGGTAAAATCTAATGAAAAATACTACATTTTTGGGAACTTTGGCTTTTTGATATAAACTTCAGACCCATTTTAATAACTAGTACAGTACATCAAAGAAGAGGATCTTAGTGTCATATTCACATGTAAACATAATAGTAATGTTTAATGTGTTACATTCACTGATCATGCTTTGCAATTCAATCTCCGTGCTTTAACAGCTTAAAAAAAAACCCATCGATTTAATGCATCCATGTTTTAAGATAGAGAAATAGGAGTTGATGATTAACTACTGTATGATGCTGTACTAAATTGACCATGATGAAAAAAGTATACGAAACTAATGATATTGGTGGGTGCAAAACTATGAATTATTAGTGAATAACAGAGGGGAATGAAGGGCATAAGGACATGCTTTTGCATCGAATTAACTTAGTTGCACATCACCCTAATAAAACATAACATTTAATAAAGCAAAGTTAAAACATGTATCACTATTGTTTAATTTTAACAGTAATTACAAAATTTGACTAGGGTTAATAGACAATTAAACAAACCTGTAGAAAGTCTCAATGTAGCTTAGGATTGTCAGTGTTAGGCTGAGTTCAGGGTGGATACTACGCAGCATGCTTGCACACGATGGGCACACTGCAATGTTTTTAAACATACCATGTCATATTGCAGCTTCTTGTGGTGGCAAAGTACAGCGTTGACGCTGCTACATTTTGCCACCACAAGGGAAATTGATTTTTCGGGCTGCAGTCGCGTCATGTGAGCTGGTTCAGCGAACCAGCTCTGAGCCAAGTTCGCCACGCTCCCCATCACGCCCCCAAACGCCGCGACCCAACTCTTACAGCTAAGGCACAGATCTGCATGGAGAAATAACAGCAATGTGTTACCCTGCAGAGTCTATGCAAGACAGTGAGCAGCCGTGATGCAAATAGACCTAGGGGATAATTGTGGGGTGTATAGGATGCTACTGGTCAAACACATCCACTATTAGAGTAGTAACAAGATACAGAGGAGATGCAATTCAAATTTTCCCTGAGAAAGCTCTGTAGTTGAAGGGAAACGTGCATTGCTCACATAAGCATCATGTAAGCAGATGCCGACATGGGTCTGCATTAGTGGTATCTAGTGGGTATCACTTAGAGCTGTAAGAATTAGCAAGTGGGATATTGAATCGGGAGTGAGTAGAGTAGCTTTCTTCACAGCCTTGTTATTCCTCCTGGGAGGACAGCTACCAGGAAGTATCAGCAGGGATTCTACCCTACCACTGTGAAGTTGCAGTCCGGATTTTTTTACAGCATCTTCCTCGGCATCCCGTCTGCTACCCTGTGGTTAGTGTTGTCCTCCCCTTCTGTGGCTTTAAAAAAAAAATGTTTTTAATGTGTTTTTTATGTTAGTTATTTTTTGGCTATTGTGGTCACTTTAGTAGGAAGTTATTTTGGGTCATTCATATTGCACTTCTAATGCACTGTATATGCACTTTCATTTTAGTGTAGCTGAGTCCCCCTCCTTACTTCAGGTGAGAGGGGAACTGCTCCATTGTCTGTCTGGGATCCGGAGCTACACGCGATTGGTAGTGTTGGGGCAGCCAGTTGTTAGGCACACATGCGCAGTGCGGCAAGGCGCGTATGCGCAGTATTAGGAGTGTAGTGGCCATCTTAGAATGGCTCCACATATACATCAGCGGGACTACATGTCCCAGAATCCTCAGGGGGAGGGACTACCACATGGACGATTCCAGCGAATAGGATTCTGGCAGTTAGAGGGACAGGATATTCTTCGTGTGCAGGGAGCACGCGAGGCAGTCCTGATGGAGGAGCGAAGGAAGAAGGTAGTTTCCAGGGAGCAGTGATCCTGGACTAGGCCTAGACTTTGCCCCTTAGGCCACAGTCAGGCCCTGAGCCACTTGAGATCAGTGTTGCAGGGAAGGCCCCATATAAGGACTCTTTTCCCCTTATTATTATTGCTGCGCTGGTGGGCAGACAGCCACACGGCAATCTCTGACCTGGGACCAGGCCGCAGTACTCCGGGACATTGTGTGAGACCCTCTGGCTGGAGCTCACACCACGAGGGGAATCTGGACCCTGAGGTGAGAGGAGAATTACTGTCGGAGCTCCACCTGCATGGGACCTTCTTCAGCCCAGGTCTGCAAGCTGCACCTGGGTACTGGAGTACCCAGGCAGTTACCCAACGTTCACCAACATTCACAGGGGGTAGCGCTACCTCACATTTGGGTGGGGTTGCTGGGACAGACACCAGGGGTTATTGGTGCCATGGCACCCTCTGTACTTTGGGGGAACCACTCAGTGTTTGGGGTCACTACACTATACTGTTGTTACCTAGTAGTGTGTGTTATATGTATTTCGTATTGTATATAGTAAAGATCTGTTATATACATTGTGTGGTGTTATTGTTTACTACTGTTGTATTGGTTCCTGTGAGGGGTTATCCCGCCAACGCTGTGATCCCTCATAGGTGGAGGTGCTGCACGCAAGGAGATAGAGCTCACCCAAGGCTCCCAGAAGCAGAGGCTCAGGCCTCCTGTGACCATTCAGGTCCAGCAGCACACGTTGTCGCCCACATATTTCCTTTAGGCATAGGGAAAGGGGTCTACGTTAGTATTGCACTTTATATGCTTATAGTGAGTTGCAGCCTCTGTGTAACTTTTTGCATGTATGTGGATTTTGTTTCACCATAGGTGATCATTCACAGCATTTATATTGCACTTTCTATGCCCTTTTTATGCCTGCACTGCATGTTTTGCACTTGCAGTAAGCTGTAGTCACTCTATATGGCTATTATTCCATTTGTTATCTTGCATGTAGGCGGTATTGTTTCACTTCATAAGAATAATTATAGATGAATTATAATTTTTTTTTATTCTTTATATTTTATGCTGGTATTTTAACCTGTGAGATCTTAATAAATATTCCAACCCTGGTGCGCTGTGTGCATATTATTTTTAATTTATTCTGAGGTTACCCTTTGGGTTATTTCATTCAGGAGACTGTGGGGAGTGACTCCATGTGCCTAGCAGCAATTGGATTGGGTTTCTTATAAGATTTTCAAGACCACACAAGCGCGGAATTCTCAAATTGTGTTGGATATTCAAGAAGGTTATCATGGAAAAACTGTGGTAATTCTGTAATTATCATTGGGCTTTACAAACTTTTTCTCACCACTGTAATACATTAATATGTTAGCGTGCGATCACTCTTCCCTGAATATGAAGAAAAAACATATAATTACATTTAAAGTAGTTATCTTTAGCACAATTGCTAACAACACTATTATACATTCACACAAAGGGTCTTCAATCATGACTATTTTAAGTGCCGACTTGGTACCTCTAATGCCTTAATCATTTATAATAGATGTATATTAAGACTGCTCGTCAATTGTACATAAAATTGCATTTTCAGAACATTATTTAGTCACTACTTCAAACAAGCATTCTTGCCTCTATGGCATTGTGGGCATAGTGGTGACAAGTATTTATAAATACAGAAAAATAAAAATGTATAAATGTTGAAGTTAATCTGAATCAGATACAATGGACACCCTGGGAGGTGATATACAATTTTTCTTTTTTGTAATACAGTAGTTATATTACTGGGTTATTAGATGATCTGTTATTAAAAACTGTATTACCACCTATTAATTTCTGATCATAAATTGTTTGAATTAATGAATAAATATTTTTTCTTAATCCTTTTCACTTGATCGCCTGACGATTAACAATTTTTTTTATTTTTCAACTATCTAATTAACATATTTTTGTTAATCAATGATAAATCACTCCCCAATCTGCTTTTTTGATTTTTACAGTTTTTTTTTTTTCATTTTTGTCATTTATCAATCATTAGCATTTATTTTCTATTTAGATTTTCTCTGAATATTTAACCTATCCAATGTAATATTTTTAATCTCTTTATTTACAATATTAGTGAATGTGTGTAGGGTGTGATTCGTACCCTGCAGGTTAAAAGTACTAAAGCATTTTAAAGAAACAATATTTTGAAGATTCTCAGTGATTGCAGGCACATCAACATTATCAGCTATAATGTGAAACATATAAAAAAACAAACAATAACAAAAAAAATGCAGTACCTTTATGTGTGGGTTCAACCCTCAGTTCCCTATAGATATAGATAGCACAGTCCAAATCCGTTCCCTATAATTTTTTGGATAGTTAAGGCCAAATCTGTCACCCCCCCCCCCACAAAAAACCGCCCATGGAATTGGCATTAAAAATTGTTAATATTTCGGACTGATTCCAAAATGCTTTTTATTCTTTAATAAAAAATAGGGCTTAAGCAAATGGAGTTCCCAATTTTCAGCTCTGGGGACACCGTGCTTCTCGAGAGACATACCTCTGTAGGGGGTGTGTAAGAAGACATGTGCAGAGGTACGCAATGGAAACTGTTTAAAGGTAAAATTAAAAGAAGGCTTTATTGTGCCTGTCGCTTTAAACAAGCAAACATATGAAAAATAGTGAGCCAAACAAAACCTGCTCCACTTTTGCGTATATGTATACTTATATTCCAGCCCTCTTTAACTGGGTGACTACCCAAGCTATTCATCAGCCCAAGTCATATATATATATATTTTTATATAAAGATATAGCTAACAGTCCAATAAGAAAGTTGTATCTGTTTGCTGGGTTGTTGCCTTTTCTCCGGATATATCAGCATCCAGGTTTTGAAGTCTTATTTGTCAGCTGGGTTGTATCTTGCAAGCTCCAGACATCTCTTTGTTCCTTCGTTAGTCTCACCTGTGAGTCTCAGGAACCTCTGCTCTGTCTGTTTCCTGGTTCAGCTCACATGTGAGCTCAGGAAGAATCTCCCTTCCTGTCTCAAAGCCAGGCTTTTCTAACAAAACTCTAATCAGCCAAGTGAAGTTGGTTAACAGCTGGATCCAATTAACCAACACACTGCTGGATTAGCGGCATATTCTGAACAGGGATAAGTTCCCTTTTATATACCTCCCCTGTTTGTGGGAAGCTCAGGCTTGCCACGGCCAAAGCCCATCCTTCCACTTTCATTCGAGATCTTTCTGTGACTTAAATGAGAGTGGATGGAGGAAGAGAACCCTTAGTCCCGCTGGGATTGGAGCCCTTTCTCCTGTTTATTTGTGTCTCCTCCCGAAGGTGCTGGAGCTCAGCACTCCTCAGTCGCTCGAGGAGGACTTTTCCCAAGTATCGTCTTCTTTCTGAGTGCGTGGTCATGAGATTTCCCTTGCATCGGGCGCTCCTCTTTTTGTAGGTAAACTGTATGACGACTGTTGTAGAGCAGTAAGGACTAGCCCTTTAAGTTTTCCGCCCTTGAAGCCGTCTTTCTGCACTTCCTCCACTCAACGAAGTTGCCCGTTCAGCTTCTTTGGGATTGAGTTGCACTTCCACCTCCCTTTCCAGAGAATGTCCTATCTTCTCAGCTTCACCAGCGAAGGGTTTTTCTGGTTTTGATTCAGCACGTATACAGTACCTTTTTGTGTTGCCTGTTGGGCCGCTGAAGGTTTAGCTAGTGCTTGCTTAGGTGGTTTAGACTTTGCAACCTTGTTTTTTAGGTGAGCGGTGTTCCCAGCTCTCACTGTACCCTTTTTTCTTTGGATTTTTGTGGCTGTGGGATACTGATGCTTGGTCAGGGTCAATACTTGTCCTTGTAGTACTGTAATCTCATCCGCGAGAGATCCCTGTTTTTTGAGTGCGTCTAACAAGTCTCTTCTCAGGGAATTTATCAGCGCACTTTGCTTTCTCTGAGTTTGTATCAGTGTCTTCTTCATATGCTGGAGCTCTGTAATTTTTGCCGTCAAGGTTGCCGCAGCGTCTGTTTTCTCCTTGGTGTACTGACTCAAGGGAATGTAACAGACTCTCTGTCTCTCCAGCTCTTGCTCCATTTTCTGGGCCTTCTCCCGCTCCCTCTCATACAGAGTCACCTGGTATTGAAGCTCCGCCTCCAACGATGCTCTGGTGACATGCAGCGTGGCCTTTAGTTCCTCATACTGCTCTGTGTGGATGCACTGGTTATTCAGACGTTCCTGCAGCGCTTGTACCTCTTTAGCAGCCTGCAGTTTTTCTTACTGCAGAGTTCGCTGCTTCTCCTCGGTATTCTGGAGGTGTGTATGCAGACCTTGTAGTTGGTTCTGCAGTCGGTGCTCTGCTTCAACCTTTTCACCTTCCAGAAGTTTCTTTATTTTTTCCAACTCGTGGAGCTTTTCATTCTTTCCATTGACGTGGTCTGTCAACTCAGAATTTTCTTTTTTTAGTCTTAAATTTTCTCTTTTTTCAGTCTCTGTAATATTCAGGGCCTCCTTGTAGTCCGCCTTCCATTTTTGCACCTCTGCTTGGAGACTGACTGTCTCCTGGCGTGACATTTATGTCTCTAGGTTGTGGGTCTGAAGCTCCTTCTGAGAGACTTTGAGATCTATATTAAGATTGACAATAGTTTTTTTTAGAATTGTCCAGCTCCTAAGCGAGACTGTGAAGTTCCTTTTTGGAGACTTCCAGTTTTGTGCGGCAGCTGCCGATCTCGTGGTGTGATGCATCTAGTGCTTTGTGGAGTGTATGAACCGCCTTCTGGGATACGTCCACCTCTGTCTGGACACTGTTGACCTCCTGGTGTGAGGCATTCAGTTCTATGCGAAGAGTGTGTTCTGAGAGATTTCCACCTCTCTATGGCACTTGCAAACCTCTTGCTGAAAGACTGTAATCTCTTTCAGTGCCTCCTCATACTTCTGCTTCAGATTAGCAATCCTTCTATCGGATTGACTCTGTTTTTCCACCATGGTGGCATTAGTAGTGTTTGCAGTGGCTAGCTCAGTCGTGGCCACCGAGCAAATTGCGAGCACATTCTTCTGTAGCTCCACGTTATTTTTCTGTAGCTCTATGTAAACACCTTTCTTCAGTTTCAATTGTTCACGGAGCAGATCACAGTCACGCCTGATAATTTTCAGGGCTGGTCAAGGGATCGTCACCTATTGGTTCCGGCTCTGCTTCCCTGGTATGATTGGTTGAAGGTTTCACACTATTAGCACCGGACAGACACTTCTTTGTGGTACAAGACTTCTGCCATGGGCCCTCTGGATATTTGGTCATCCGCGGGACGAATTCTCCATTTTCTCTAGGCTGCAGGGCTTCTCGGACCCCCTTTTCCTCCGCAGGATCTGCCAATGTGTCTGTTACTTCCACGGTAAGTGAAGACCCTTTATTCTTTTTCTTTTTACGCCTTTTTGTTTTTGACGACTTTGTCCTATCAGGGATACTGGGGTCTCTGTCTTTATTTGAAACTTCAGCAGCTTTACTGTATCCGCCATGTTTTCCTTGCAGTTGCGTTAGGTGCCGTAAATATTCAGCGATCTGCTGTTCCCGCTCTTACTCCTGCCGTTCACCTTCGTCATCATAGAGAGCGGTCTTTTCGGTTCATACCGAGTTCAGGCACCCCCACCATTCTTGGGGTGTTTTGTGGGTGTGACTCGGTTCGGGTTCCCCGTAAGAGATGTCTTCCTCCTTATCGGACTGGAAGGGCCACCCTTCCATGGGGTAGGGTTCATTACAGGAAGGTTGCATCTTGTCCTCCATTTTGGGGCTATCAGGTATATTTTTCTTCCTGACCTCAGGAGGCGCTATTGCATCTGTTGTCACTGTATTCGCTAGAACCCCAAATTGTGGTAGTCCTACCGGTGGGCATATTTTGCTTGTAGAGGTCGTAGCTCTCACAGGCATCTCTGTAGACTTTTTATTTTCTTTGGTAAGTTTTACAATATTAGCAGTACTGTGCATGCATTCACTCTCATCGTCTGAATAAGGCCCGAAGGGACACTGCACTGTGTGGTGGGGTTCTTTACACCAGGAACACATTTTCTTCCCCATTTTTGCAGTGTCTGTATTTGACCTCAGCTGGGCGGCCATTTTAAATTCCCAGGGTTTTTTCCCCCTTCCCACACAGGTGTATTCTTCACCTTGACCTATTGGGGCACTATTTCTTTAAATACAATGCTTGCTAGCCATTGCGGGTGTTTTTTTTTGGGACTGATCCGCAGAAATTCCCGGGCAAAACCAGTCAACCCTGGGAGGATTCAAATCCTCTAAAAATGTTGCCCATCTCTAGTGCTCTATTAATCACAATTTCTTCATCAACCATCAGCATGTTAGATTAAATATTCACAATCTCCCTGTGCCTTGATAGGTGGTTTGGTTGTTGAACATCTCCCATTTTGTTTTCTAATTCTCCTTATTTTCCAGCTTGGGTAACTTTCCTTGGTGTTGTGGTAACTTCTTTCTCACCCTCTAGAAAAAAAAGATGTTGATGTGGATAAATAATCACATGAATCAGAGACTCTCTCAAAGCTTACATGTCCATACTCATTGGTTGTCTCATCGTTCAACTCCATTCTGATCTAAGGCTGCCATGTTATTGTCTATGAAATACATAAATGATCTAGCAAGGTACGTACAGAAAACTTCCCAAAATAACAAGGTCACTCGGGTGTACATAAATATAGAAAATACCATTTATTAAATGTAACCCTCTGGGAGACCACGCTAACATTAGCAGTGTTTTGCTAGTTACCTGCTGGTTCACAGGATGCTGAGCTTTCCGCCGGTGTCATTGGGGAAGACTGGACAGGCTTCTGGGATAGATTACTGAGCTTTATCTCACATGGTACAGCACCTCCATCTGCTGCAGGCTCCAGGGATGTGGAGACAATCCCTGCAGGAGAACTTACTTCCACTCCCCCTGATAGATTGCACACCTGGCAGGAGTATATTTGAACACAGGAACACTTTATTCTCCAACAGCATACACAACATATACTGCACAGCACAGTTTTTGGGCTTCACCCTCAGGATGGTCCCTGGACATCCACCCCAGGCCAAGGCCACATGAGGCAGTCCTTGCTCTTCCCTGACTCCCTAATAGTTAGGGGTAAGGTATCACTCCTAACTCCCAAAAGGGGAGGGGATAGTAGATGTCAGATCCCAGCACACCTATGCGTGACTACCTGTCCCTCTCAGGGGTAGAGACACTAATTACATTTAGGTGTGGAGCTCCTTAAGTACCAGGGAGGAAGGTCCAAAGTCTGAGCCCAGAATTTTGCAGAACAAAGGCCTTAGCCCGCCTCCTGCCCTGTCACGAAAGGCAGCTGCTTACTATAGGAACAACCCAGGATTATTGGTCCTGTAACTGCCTGCACTGTTACCAGGGCTTGCATGCCAGGGAGGGCAGACTGATAGCCAAACCAGGCATGGCTACATACAAAAGACAGCAATATCCATAAAACAATTAAAACAAACATCAGGAGAAGTACATCTTCAATTCAAAGGATAACAGTATAATATATAAATAATGATCGAGAGGGAAGTCACAAGGATACCCTCAGAAAATATGTACTATTGTACCCAGTTATACATTATAATAAATTACCATAAACCATAATTAAACATATTTAAAAAATAGGAAACCTATTAACTAGATAACCCTGGTTATAAACATAAGTGCCATAGGCGCTGCCTGTTAAAGAATATTTAGTTAATTGCTACAAAGAAACAGTAGGACTGGATGAAAAACGGCTAAATATATACATGTAAATGGGTCCCAAGTTCGAATGTTGCCAAAGTATATGAGACTAGCATGATCTGAATCAAGTGAAGCCTACAGTGTCCATGTATAACTAACGATATGGTGTAAGCGAAGGCTCAGATGAATAGCTTCACAATGTTCAAAGTTTGATAAATAATTGAATGCATACAACCGGATGATAAAACCAGAATACATTACAGGCATACCCCGGTTTAAGGACACTCACTTTAAGTACACTCGCGAGTAAGGACATATCGCCCAATAGGCAAAAGGCAGCTCACGCATGCGCCTGTCAGCATGTCCTGAACAGCAATACCGGCTCCCTACCTGTACCAAAGCTGTGTTCAAGCGGGGAGACTATAGAGTCTGTTACAAATGCGTTATTTACATCAGTTATGCACGTATATGACGATTGCAGTACAGTACATGTATCAATAAGTGGGAAAAAAGGGAGTGCTTCACTTTAAGTACATTTTTGCTTTACATACATGCTCTGGACCCATTGCGTATGTTAATGCGGGGTATGCCTGTACATAGTTAAACCGATAAAGTCCTGTTATACTGTAGGATATTGCTGCAGGTCTGTATCATATCAGCATAAAGAGTCGGCAGGTCCTGTATCAGCATCCGACAAGACAGGCAGCAGACACAATGTCTCCTGGTACGTGTGGGAACCTTCTGATGACATCGTCTAATGTGCATTTTTCTTGATGCTGTGTCAGTGGAGAGGATAGTATGGGGAGCCTGTTGTGCTTATAAGCCCACATGGAAGACAAAAAAAAAAAAAAAAATCCACAATAAATAAATAATATTATTGCAACAGATCCTAACTTATTAGTTGAATATCTGTAGAAAGGTATGTACACGTGTACCAGTGATTACTCCTTCTCAAAATCTAAATCACACCTAGTGTTAGAGAAGTCCAGGTTAACCCATAGGTAGCTGAATAATTTATCATAATGTAAAATATAGGGTCAATTTTAACATAGAGCCAGCATGATCTCTGGCCTCAGTAGGGTCCTCAGTGCATGACATCTGGAGCCAAAGTACAGTATGTTCAAATGAAGGCTGAGAAACATATTTGGAAGCTACTGAAGCTATATTGAAGATCTATTTGGTTTCAGATCTCAAAAGATATTGTTCTAGATTGCTCCTTCTCCTACCCAGTTGTACCCTCTGTATTCCCCACGCTCTTAATTACAGTGGGGAACCATTATGAATAGTACGGAAATGTCGTGCCACACTGGTTAGTTGCTTGGCTCAAGCCACATCTTTGACTGCCTTACATATATTACATCCATTGTCGAAAATCCACTTGAGTTCTCTGGTAGTTATACCCTCATTAATCAATTTACAGAGGCATGACACATCATTTAATCTTTAATAGTAAATTCCTTGATGTGTGCAGTATTCCAGAATGTTTTAATTGGAGGCATAAATTTAAAATATGGTTGGACAACCAAGTTAAATAAGTTTAGGTGTCTACTAAACACCACAAGCATTCAGGAACACTAGCCCTAGTTCCCGTAGGATTCCCAAAATATCAGCTGGAAGCAGGAGAGAGACACGCAGCACCTCACCATGAGGGAGGAGAGGTGGAGAGAGAACATCAGCTGTGTATGAGCTGACTCACTGGGGACTCAACCCTGAATGCTGTGGTGTACAGTTTTATCAACCAAAACGCCTAGAAGAACAAAGAATTTGTGAGTGCAATACCTGTTTCTTTATTGTTGTCTATTAAATAACACATTACACTATTTAATCTTTAATTTTGCATATGTGGTGAGTGGTTCTGCAAGCAAATTTTTCAAGCTCTAGTGTCCAAATCAAAGAAAGGGGAGAGAATGAAACCATTATAAGAAAAACTTCTACATTCTGGGTAAAAGCCCACAAATTGTGTGTTGAATCAGATGATTCTATTGGACGTCGTATGTGTATTTGATGTATTACGTTATCTTTTTTTCTTTTCTTAATATATCTATATCTATATCTATCGAAAAATCAGATTCCATCCACAAATCTTCAATATTTAAGATAATCTTGTGCCAGGGAGAACTAAAACATCTATTTCTGCTTGATTATTATTAATAACTAACAATCTCACAATTATTTTATAGGTTAAACTGTACAAAAGACAGCCAGAAGAAAATCTCTGTGGAAAATGTTATTATTGTAAGGAGATTATTTCACAATCACATATCATTTGTGTTAATTTTCCGCGAACATCTAAACTCCTCCTTTAACTCTCCCTTAATATATTTTTTTTATTTGTGAAAAAAAAAATTGGATGCAAACACTAATTTTGATTGTATATATTTGTGCAAAAAGACACTTTTCTTTGTGATGGTTTATACAAAATGGCCTCTCTGTTTCTATGTTTCTACATGATGTTGCTAAATTGTAAGGAAAACACAGAAAATATGGTTTGGACCAGTACTCAAAAATGTCAACCAATTCAATAGATAATCTTAAGAAAACTCACATACTCTCTTTGCTGCTTCTTAAAGCTGCAGACCAAGCAATATACAGTATTACATGTATTTTTTTTTAATAAATCAGTTCTGTACTATGAGAAAATACTTGTAGCATTTTTTTAAACAACTCAGAATTACATTTTTAATGTATTATAATGTAACAAGCATTTTTTTGTTTCTATACCAACCATTTACAAAGTCACTTCCCCTTCTGAAACAGGCTTTGGCACACCCATTTTGAGCCCTGTCCTCTCTAGCAGTGCACCAATTATATCTAGTGACTGCCTGGTCACATGATCTTCCTTACAGAACTTTGCATCTTTGGTCCTCTTCTGCTGCACTGACAACCCCAAACCCCCAAGGTGAATCTTCACCGATTAATCACAGGAGAATCGGTCGGCAACTTAGCCAATTACTTATAATTGTGTGGATTTTATTGGTGCACATATTAAAAGGGAAAAAAACAATTAAACGGCAGCTTGGACTGCTGCTTTAAATTGCAGATTTAATGCAAATATTATTGCAGTTTACATCATAGAACCCATACTGTTAATATAACAAGCAATGTTTCTGGGCCCCGGCCTCTTTCTAAATCTTGCAATATACATGATGCCCACCATCTATATAAAAAAAAATCCTACGTGCCGGCCCTTTCTGCATCGAACGCACATGTCAACATAATGATGTCATGCCACTTAAAAAATTATATGCAAGAGAAAATATCAAATAAACGTGTTCCTTTTTGAAAATAAGCAGACCAGCCTCTAATGCTTGATTTCCAAGGAGAGCAACCAAAAAAATAAACATAAGAAAAATGAAGTAATTTAGCTCTGAAATCACATCTACAGATATTTACTGTATGTCAACTCTCTGCTCCATTGTCCTTGAGACACACCTTAAACAAATGTAACAGTGTACAAATGTGCATCAGACATTGCCAAGGAAACATAGCAAATATACAGTATGTATTTTAAAGGATAATTGCATCCTACTGTATAGTGCACACATCTATATCCAATCATGTAATGTACAGTATAATTCTGATAACTAAGTAACAGTTTTAAAATAAAATATGTTCAAGGTTCTACTGAGTAAACATTTTTTTTAAACCCACATATATTAAAATATTTTTAATAAACAAGATCAATGAACACATTAAAAAAATATTATGCAGTAATAAATACATGTGGGAAACATCCTTTAAATACAGTCATAGCTTTATAGCTAGGCACAGTAATTATGTATGACATTTTTATCTCTCCCATATTCTCCAAACATCAGCTCTTCAATTATAAACATAGCTACAGTAGCTAACTAGACAAATTACTGGTATGAAGTCCATGCTTTATAAAATCATACAAAGAATAATCCAAATTGGATGTTCAAAAGTGAAGAATTGTTCAGATCTGGATCTTTTATATGGCTTGGCACTTATACAGTATAGAGAAACTTTAGCAACACTCAGCGAGCAGCAAATTACAAACTATAACAAGAGGTTAAGGTTCTTACAGAGATGGGTATATGTATTGAAAGGGCAAGCAAAGGAACTCTGTTTGCTGCACTCAATTTAACCTCTGACAATAAATTATTAAACAGTGAAACAATGGTGTAACCAAGATGTGTGGAATGTAGGTGAATTAAGGGTATGCTTTAATACATCAAAAATAGAATACAAAATGTACTAGCAGTCTATATGGCTGCTAGCAAGGGAAATAACATATAATTCATTACAAGGGAGCAATTACAGTTGCACAGATTTATATTTAAAATCCAGTCAGCAGTCTGACAATAAAAGATGTTATGTTATTACAATCAGTGATTGTCTCGATCAAGAAACCCATCAGCTAGTTGAGAAGATACAGTATGAATATTGCCTTAGTAACTCTTAGTTAATTTCAAGAGTAGTTCTAACAGGCCTTAATTAATCACAGTGCGTTGAAGGGGATTCAACTGGCCAGGAGACTACTGGGAGAGCATCTCACAAAATAGTATTAGTGACTCAGTTGTCCCTCTGTTGTATTTCATGGATGAGACTTGTACAATAGGAAGCCTTTTCTGTTGGTCTAGGTCTGAGGACCCTTTGGCTATCTAAAAAGTAATAATACTGCCAGGTAATACCTAGTTTGCCTAGTTTTGTATTTTAAATTAGTCAATTTGATTAGCAGTGAACAGGGGGAGAGTTAGGCTAAGGCCCCGCTCCCAGAGTCAGTGTGCCCGCACTGCAGACAGGCGGGGCGCTGACATACACAGACCGCGATATGCGGTCTGTAGGGAGCGGGAGCCGAAGCGGGAGGTGGGCGGGAGTGGGAGGTTTGAGTGGGAGGGGGCGTGGCTTGAGCGGAGGGACCCGCTACTCCCCCCTCTCCCTCCACAGCTCGGGTAAGTAAAGCAACACACACACACACAGACAGAGGCAGGCACTCACGCCCTCAGGCACACACATACACACACACACAGACAGAGGCAGGCACTCACGCACTCAGGCACACACATACACACACACAGACAGGCACGCACGCACTCAGACACACACACAGACAGGCACTCACGCTGCTTTTACTCCACACTCCTCCCTGCTCCCCGAAGCCTCTCCTGCTCCCGAAGCCTCCCCTCCCATTGACTCACAGCCACACCACGTGACGCGTCAACGCTAGGGAACACCATTCTCTTGTATCCCATAGCGGCTGACGCGCCACAGCGTGTAGTAAGCTGTGCAGCCAATGGGGGAACCGGGACCGGCTCCGCAGGATTCCCCTGCTGGTGGGGAACTCACGTGTGGCCGCCCGTGCCACCGAGCGCAGCGGGACCGAGGCCTAAAGAGGGAGCGTTTGACCACCTGTCAGACTGCCTATACAGTAGCTTGAGGTGCCGACAGTGACGTGAACCACATGACCAAAGCACGTTTTGCGTCATCAAGATGTTTCTTCATGGGTGATCTGAGGGGAAGGCCGGACGCATCTTTTAAAACTTCTTGGTCTTCATAGTAATTGGTATTAGCAGTGGTTAACTGTTTTTTGACAAGAGAACTGGTCATCAGAAACAGAGACGGGCAATACATAATTACAGTTGACAAAGTTGAGACATTAGGGGGTCTGACATAAACAGCATTAGGGTCTAAGAAGCCATTTTGTTTAGCTACTTTTGTCCGCCATTTTGTTTTATGTTTGTAAGTCTTGTGTGTCATTTTTTCTATGTGAAGAAATGTCTGTGTGAACAAACGTTTGAACCAGAGAATGGAATGTTTTTTGCTCTTAGCTGATGTTTGTTGATCTTTCTAGTCCAACCAGCCACAAATGAAAGTGTAAACAGGCCAGAAAATAATGAGAAGCCTCAGAGGCGGTCTAAGATAAGTTCAGATTCTTGCAGTGGAACTTTTTCTCATACTTTTATATGTCAGGTGACAGAACAGAAAACATCACATTTAACCCCATAATGATTTTTAGCTGACGTACATTTATTCAGTTTGTTATGTATTACAAACTTACATCAGTTTTAGTATTGTTATGTATTACAAAATGATGTAATATTTAGTGATGCGCAAGCACCCCCATAAGGGGTGGGAGCTTTAGTTTTTACGGGTATAAATGTATCTCATACCGTATTATCTGGAGGAGAGCTTTTGTTTTGAAGCTGTCTCCGCTGTGTGCACACTGAATAAACTCATTTGATAACTGAATATTTTTTGTAACATTTTTACAGCTTTAACACAGTTACTGTACGTCAAACTGTTACGTCAACAGGTGAAAGAAGATACACAGACTATCAGTATTTAGTTTAGTCATGTAGTTTAGAATAATAAGATTTTTAAATAAATTGTTATTATAATTGATTTAATGTAAGGGCATAATATATAGTGGAATATAATAGAAAGTGTGAAGATACACTTATATTCTTAAGAGAGAGACATATTATAATTAAACCCATATAAAGAAAAGTGCACATACAGTATGCAGCTATTGTGATAGAGCACCCTTCAGTGGACTCTAAAGGCATATAATATTATATATCTAAATTAGTAATATATATATATATATATATATATATATATATATATATATATATATATATACTTAGTTAAGTTATGGCGAGTACAAAAAGTGACAAAAACTCTCCACAGCAAAGCATATAGCAAATGGAAATATTACTGTATGCTCATTTGCTTGTCTTAGACAGGTCTGCAACCCCGCCTTTCACCATTATCACCCAGCACACAGCACTTCTGTATGCTGGGTGATAATGGTGAAAGGCGGGGTTGCAGACCTGTCTAAGACATGCAAATGAGCATACAGTAATATTTCCATTTGATATATATATATATATATATATATATATATGTATATATATATTGTGACAGAAACCAGGGGATGGTAATAAATTCCGTATATAGGGCTCCCAGGATACTAGACAGTTTCTATCCTGTTTGGCCTGGGAGTGCAGCCTTATAATACATACACTCCATCCCACAGTTTGGCAAGCGCTGGAACTGAGGGATGAGAGATCCAGACCAGAGTTTGTCTGCTGCCTGATTTCTGTCACCTGTCATGCTAATTAGGAATCAGGTATGAAAGACTGATTTCCTGTTTGCTCTGGTCTCCCCACAAGAGCCAGGAGGCTGGAAGGCTGCTGAACTACAGAGGGGAGAAGCCTCTTCCCCAAACAGGTTCAATCTTTCTGTTCATTTGTGTAAGACTGCAAAAGTACCGTGTTTTGATGTTGGAAGTGGAAAAGCCACTTCCAACCCTGAGTCAGGGATATCTAAGTTAAGTTATCTCTCAGGTGAGCAGCTTTTGTTTTTGATCTGTTTTCTGTTGTATGCACTGTGGCAGTCTCAGTGCCTGGGACTGAATAAACCAGGCATAGCCTGTTTAAAGGAACAGTACGTGACGCCTCATCATTTAACCTACCCTAAAAGACCGTGTTCTAAACAGTCCCGGACAAACGACGGAGCCCCGGAGTAAGCCGTTTGTCACATATGGTGGAGAATGCGGGCAGAGCACTAGGGGGTCTGCGGGTTGTAGAACTTTGAAAAAAAAAAAAAAAAAAAAGTTTTTTTCATCCTCTGCAAACAACATGGAAGACGTGGTGGGTGCGCTGGTACGCAATGTCGCTGCCCAGAAAGACGCGAATGAAACCCAGCAACAGCTGTTAATAGCCCAGCAAGAAACTAATGCAAACCAGCAGCAGACGAATGCAGCCCATCAACAGCTGCTAATAGCCCAGCAAGAGATTAATGCCAACCAGCAACAGGCGAATGCCAACCAGCAACAGGCGAATGCAAACCAGCAACAGACGAATGAAGCCCTGCAAAATGCGAATGCAAACCAGCAAGAGACAACCCGCTTGCTGAGAGAGGAGCAACAGCGGTTTGCTCAGGGCTTACAGCAGGAACTCGAGATCCTGAGGGGGACTATCAGTAACCTTCCACTGGCAGCGGCAGCCCCAGTACCGAAAATGACCAGGGCAAGCCACTACCTTCAGAAGATGGGACCCTCGGATGATGTGGAAGCCTATCTTCTCACGTTTGAACGCACGGCACAGAGAGAGGGATGGCCAGAAGCTGAGTGGGCTGGTCTAATCGCACCCTTCCTAAGCGGCGAACCCCAGAAGGCTTACTTTGATCTAGAGCCAGCCGAAGCTAACGTCTATGCAAAATTGAAGTTCGAGATCCTCGCCCGCCTCGGCGTAACCACGGCTGTTCGCGCCCAAAGGTTTCACGCATGGTCCTTCACGATGGATAAAGCCACCCGAAGCCAGATGTATGACCTCATCCACCTCGCCCGGAAGTGGCTACAACCCGAGATCAACTCAGCCAGCCACATCGTGGAACGGTTGGTCATGGACCAGTTCTTGAGGAAACTTCCCTCTGCCTTACGCCGTTGGGTCAGTCGGAGTGACCCCCACAATGCGGATGAGCTTGTGGCCCTCGTAGAAAGGTACAATGCAGCAGAAGAGCACCCGCAACCCACAGTCGTGGAGCAACCCCACTACCCGAAGTTCCAGGACTCTTCCAGAGACGGTAAAAGGGTACCGGGGTTAAGGGGCGCTGAAGAGCGGCGACCACCTTCACGCAGCACCAGCAACAGTGGTTCGCACACTAAGGGCAATAGCCAACATGGGGAGCCGGGAAAAGGCTCTAAGTGGGACACAGACTATATACCTAAATGTGTAAATTGTCATGAGAGGGGCCACACAGCAAAAATCTGCCCACTAAATGATGATCCCATGCAATGCATCAGCGTGGAACCTTATTCGCTGTTGTCCCAATGTATGGGCCCTAGCCCAGAGGACCCCTTGAATAACCATCTGTGGGCATTTGTAAAGGTTAATGGTAAGAGGGTTCGGGCACTTCTTGACTCTGGGAGCATGGTCACACTAGTGTCCGAATACCTCTTGCCCATTAAGAAGAAACAGGGAAACAGTTCACAAAGAGTGGCAATTTGTTGTATACATGGGGATAATCATGAATATTCCACTGTTGATGTTTTTTTTGAAACAGAGTTTGGTTCTTTAGATTTCAAGGTGGGTATTGTACCCAAACTGGCACATGATGTGTTAATAGGGACCGACTTTCCCCATTTTCTAAAAATGTGGTCCCCCGCTCAGAATAGCGCCCAGAGTTCAATAGCGGACCATAATGAAGTATTAGAAGAAACAAATCCTTTCCCTTTTTCAGAAATGGAGGTTGACGAGGGCCCAAATAAGAAGGGGGAAAAGGAGGAGTGCTGTAAAATTCCCTTCCCCATCACTACTTTGGTAGGGAATACCCCAAATCAAGATGTTGAGCAGACACTTACCACCCCAGAACCGGATAAGACCCTCGCTGACATAGAGGTCAGTCCTGGGAGTTTTAAGAAGGCCCAGTGGGAGGACCCCACATTAGCGGTAGCAAGGGCAAATATACGGGACCAGAATAGTACTCCTGGCCAACCAGATAGGTCACTTGCTTACCCCTACTTCGAGGTAGAGAACGACCTAGTATATCGGGTTGATAAAAGGAAATCAGTTACAACTAAACAATTGTTGGTACCACGGACATTCCGTAACGTAGTATTACACCTCGCACATAGTCATCCATTGGGGGGACACCTAGGGGTGGAAAAGACAAAAGAAAAGGTTCTTCGAAGCTTCTATTGGCCTGGGGTTCTGGCAGAAATTACGAATTATTGTTCCTCATGCCCAGAATGTCAGATCACCGCCCCGTTCAAGGCGTACCGCAGCCCATTGGTACCCCTTCCCATAATAGAGGTACCATTTGACCGGATTGCTATGGATCTAGTAGGACCCCTAATAAAGTCTGCTAGGGGACATCAGCATATATTGGTAATATTAGATTATGCCACCCGATATCCGGAGGCAGTTCCCCTACGTAGCACCTCAGCTAAAAACATAGCAAAAGAGTTAGTAGTTCTGTTTTCCCGGGTCGGGATTCCTAAAGAGATTCTATCTGACCAGGGAACACATTTATGTCCCAAGTAACGAAAGAGCTATGTAAACTCCTAAAAATCAAGCATCTCAGAACCTCAGTCTATCATCCACAAACAGATGGTTTAGTGGAAAGGTTCAATAAAACCTTAAAGAGCATGTTACGGCGGGCGGTTGATAAAGATGGGAAAAACTGGGATTGTTTGTTACCGTACCTGTTATTTGCCATTAGGGAAGTTCCCCAATCATCCACTGGCTTCTCCCCGTTTGAACTATTGTATGGCCGACACCCAAGGGGCTTACTGGATATAGCCAAAGAGACTTGGGAACACGAGGTTACCCCTTACAGAAGTGTAATAGAGCATGTTGCCCAGATGCAGGACCGCATTGCTGCAGTCCTACCCATAGTGAGGGAACACATGGAGAAAGCTCAAGAAGCACAGAGGAATACATATAATAAGGGTGCTAGGGTCAGAATTTTTTCTCCAGGTGATAGGGTACTAGTTCTGGTTCCCACCGTGGAGAGTAAATTCCTTGCTAAATGGCATGGGCCATATGAGGTCTTGGAAAGAGTGGGAGAAGTAAATTATAAGGTAAGACAGCCAGGTAGGAGGAAACCTGAGCAAATTTACCATATAAACCTACTCAAGCCCTGGAAAGATAGAGAAGTCTTGTTAACCCTAGTACCCCCAGGTCCGTCAGAGAATCAAGAAACTGACCCAGAGGTTAGCATAGCTGAAACCCTGTCTGTTCATCAGAAACGAGAGGTTCAGAATTTAGTGAAAAGAAACAAAGAAATCTTCTCTATACGGCCAGGTAGAACTAGCGTAATTGAACATGACCTAGTCTCTGAACCGGGGGTCCGAGTTAACCTTAAACCGTACCGAATCCCAGAGGCCAAAAGAAAGGCTATAAGTTTAGAGGTTAAAAAAATGCTAAAACTAGGTGTAATTGAGGAATCCCAAAGTGGGTGGAACAGCCCTATAGTCTTAGTCCCAAAGCCAGATGGTACAACAAGGTTTTGTAATGACTACCGGAAACTAAACGCGGTGTCAAAATTTGATACTTATCCTATGCCTAGGGTAGATGAACTTGTAGAGAGACTGGGCAAAGCCCGATATCTCACAACCCTAGACCTAACAAAAGGGTACTGGCAGGTTCCCCTCACAGAAAGGGCAAAAGTAAAGACAGCCTTCTCAACCCCAGACGGCCTCTTTCAGTATAAGGTGTTGCCTTTTGGCTTACATGGAGCTCCCGCCACATTCCAAAGAATGATGGATAAAATTTTAAAACCACATGCTCGGTATGCTGCCGCCTACCTGGATGATATGGTAATCCATAGTGAAGATTGGCAATCCCACCTTCCAAAGGTCCAAGCTGTGCTTGACGCAGTCCGGTCTGCTGGACTAACTGCTAACCCCGCTAAATGCACTATTGGTCTGGAGGAGGCCAAGTATCTGGGATATTCTATTGGCAGAGGTTTACTCAAACCCCAAACACTCAAAGTGGAGGCGATACAAAATTGGCCAAGGCCAGTTACAAAAAAACAAGTAAGGACCTTTTTGGGGTTAATTGGGTACTATAGAAGGTTTATTCCCAATTTTGCAACTAAGGCAACCCCACTAACTGACCTCACAAAAGCAAGAGGACCGCTAATGGTAAAGTGGTCCCCCGAAACCGAACAGGCCTTTAGAAGCCTGAAAGAAGCTCTCTGTGCCCAACCAGTGTTGGTCACACCTGACTTCTCCAAAGAGTTCGTAGTCCAAACCGACGCATCTGAGGTAGGGCTGGGGGCGGTACTCTCCCAGGAGTCTCAAGGTGAGGAGCACCCCATCCTTTATTTAAGTAGGAAACTAAATCCCCAGGAGAAAAATTACTCCATAGTAGAGAAAGAGTGTCTCGCAATAAAGTGGGCTGTAGAGACGCTCAAATACTACCTGTTGGGGAGAAAATTCCGGTTGGTCACAGATCATGCACCCCTTACCTGGATGTGTCAAAACAGGGAAAAGAATGCTAGAGTGACCAGGTGGTTCCTAAGCCTACAACCCTTTAAATTTTCTGTGGAACACAGGTCAGGGCACAAACATGGCAATGCTGACGGGTTGTCAAGGATGCACTCCCTAATATCCATGGTCGCTCATCCCTCGAGGTCTGAGCTGGGGGGGAGGATATGTGACAGAAACCAGGGGATGGTAATAAATTCCGTATATAGGGCTCCCAGGATACTAGACAGTTTCTATCCTGTTTGGCCTGGGAGTGCAGCCTTATAATACATACACTCCATCCCACAGTTTGGCAAGCGCTGGAACTGAGGGATGAGAGATCCAGACCAGAGTTTGTCTGCTGCCTGATTTCTGTCACCTGTCATGCTAATTAGGAATCAGGTATGAAAGACTGATTTCCTGTTTGCTCTGGTCTCCCCACAAGAGCCAGGAGGCTGGAAGGCTGCTGAACTACAGAGGGGAGAAGCCTCTTCCCCAAACAGGTTCAATCTTTCTGTTCATTTGTGTAAGACTGCAAAAGTACCGTGTTTTGATGTTGGAAGTGGAAAAGCCACTTCCAACCCTGAGTCAGGGATATCTAAGTTAAGTTATCGCTCAGGTGAGCAGCTTTTGTTTTTTATCTGTTTTCTGTTGTATGCACTGTGGCAGTCTCAGTGCCTGGGACTGAATAAACCAGGCATAGCCTGTTTAAAGGAACAGTACGTGACGCCTCATCATTTAACCTACCCTAAAAGACCGTGTTCTAAACAGTCCCGGACAAACGACGGAGCCCCGGAGTAAGCATTTGTCACAATATATATATATATATATATATATATATATATATATATGGAAAAAAGGAAAGAGAAAGAAAGAGGCGCACACCTAGTGCATTACCATAATAAAAATTGTATTAAAGGAACATAAAATCTATCAAATGCCCACTCACAAAAGTACAGCAATCAATAGCATGTATGAGATAGGCTCTCATGTGCCAACAGCTCGATCATCAGCATCCGGCTCAGGTCAATGGCGTCGTCACGTGACCCTCCTTCATATCAATGTTATATTTAAGATTGTAATATCATGGTTGTTATCTTCAATCCTTGGCCATAACATTTATGTGATTAGGAATCTTATCTGCATTTTCCTTTTCTTGCACTCAATGGGGTCCTCATAATATAACGTGTTTTCATTAGTTATATATGTTTTAATTGTCATATATGATGCGTACCATGTGTGTTCGATCAAATGATTGATTTAATAATATATTGGTTAATCATGTGTAATTATCTCCCTATAAATATCATGGACTGGTGTTTAGAGGGTTACCCCTGAAGAAGTTATCATCGATGACGAAAGGCGTAGGGCGTGGTTAGATTGCGGCCGCCATTTGCCCACGAACATTGTTGCTGCTCGCAGACAGATTTTGCTATCGTGTATGTCTTCACGGCCGTTTTACAACCGTACAAAGAACTTTCAAGGCATTGTTCCCTGGAGGGACCTCTCTTGCTGAACACTGAATGCGAGGTATTCCGTTTCCGGTTTCGGCTGCACGAAGGAGGGTCACGTGACGACGCCATTGACCTGAGCCGGATGCTGATGATCGAGCTGTTGGCACATGAGAGCCTAGCTCATACATGCTATTGATTGCTGTACTTTTGTGAGTGGGCATTTGATAGATTTTATGTTCCTTTAATACAATTTTTATTATGGTAATGCACTAGGTGTGCGCCTGTTTCTTTCTCTTTCCTTTTTTCCAGATATGATTAGGGACTGGTGATCCCTTTGAAACGGGCTGCAGGAACCTGGAGTTATTGCCATTGGAACAGGACTTTGTGTATTGAAGGTTTTTTCATTTTTTATTTTTCATTTTTTGGTACTTTTTTCATTTTTT
The DNA here is from genome assembly GCF_040206685.1 of Ascaphus truei. Taxonomy (NCBI): domain Eukaryota; kingdom Metazoa; phylum Chordata; class Amphibia; order Anura; family Ascaphidae; genus Ascaphus; species Ascaphus truei. The sequence continues at coordinate 153,217,335 of NC_134484.1, forward strand.
AACATATTAAACAATTTTAGCTTCAAATTATGTACTTTTTATAGGGATCAATTGTTTAGAGATTGCATCAAATATTGTATTATTTTATTGTCTGTATCATAGTGTATCAGCCAATATCTAGCCGCCCCACTAAACGCATTCATGATTAGCAATTGGTTCTTCTAGTATTCACTTTAGTCAGGATATTATAGAGGCGCTACTTCATTTTCTGCTTTTGTTATATATATATATATATATATATATATATATATATATATATATATAAACAAAAGAGGAGAGCGCAAGCTCTATAGAGTAAATCAGGTAAAAAGGTTTAATCAGACCAACACTTAAAATCATGGCACTCACAAACGCCAATGGTATATGTGCATAATAGATGATAGACTCGGGAGTCAGCAGCTGCAGACATCAGGTGGAGACTAAAGCCGGGAACACATCACTTCTGGGTGCGATGATATGGGTCCGCATGGAAACAAAAGGAGGGACCTGCAACGCAAATCAGCTACCTCAAATTTCACATGAGAAGTTTCCATCAACATATTGACATCACCAACATGAGTCCAAGAAAATCAGAAACACAGCTATATATATATATATTTATATATATATAGAAAAAGATCTCCGCCGGGATCCATCTTTGAGGTGGGGGAAGACACCTCGAACAACAGGAGCTGCAAGAGGACAGAGAGGATTACATTTTCCACATCCATAGGAAGCAAGAGCGCGGACTGAACATTCTCTGACTGAGACGTCATATATATTGTGACGTCTCAGTCCCAGCGTCGGATCTTTTGTCCAGATCAAAGGCAGGAAACACTGTACTTTCTAAGCAGGGGTTTATTTACAGGGTGCAAAGCAGGTACAGGGTTAACTCATAACACAAAACAAAAACAAAAGACCTAACTCCTTCCAGGAGTACTGACTAATACTGCTTAGTCCCTAACTAATCGTGGGAGAACTAAACTCTTTTCCCCACTTTACCCAGTGTACCTGCAGCAGCTCCCCTTTCAGTCTCTCACAGGGCTGTCTGTGTGTGTCTTCAGATCAGTATAGCAGCAGCGCCTCTGGCAGTATGGGGGGGAATTTCTGTATCACTTCCTGACTATACAGGCTAGGCTAATTAGCTCATTACCTCTCAGCTGAACAGACCTTTCCAGGAGGATTAACTCTATGAGAGCTGTAAAGTCCCACAACTGCCCCATTCTAGCCCTTAGATGGAAGTGATGGCATCACATATCCCTCCCCCCAGCGAAACATTGTCCTTTGAGCGGCCCGTGCACTATTCCCGTGTTCCAGCCTCTTTGTCAGAAATGTCTGACATCCACCTCTTCTTAAAGGTTTTCTTCATAGTAGACCTCCAGCTGAGCAGTAATAGAGTCCAGCTTAGTGTCCCACTCAGTCTTCAGAGCTTCGAGCTCTTTGCCTAGGTCAAGCTGAAGTTTCTCTGCCTTCTTGCGGCCAGCACGCTCAGACTCCAGGTCCTTCCTCAGGTCTTGAAGCTGTACTTCTATACTTCTTTTCTGGCTCAAGGCAGCTGTCAATTCAATTCCTCTCAGGGCCTTCATCTCTTCCCGGTGCTTGCTCTGGGTTTGTGTGAGCGCATCCTTCAGATTTTGGATCTCTGTAGTTTTTGTCGCTAGGATTGCTGCTGCTTCTGTTTTCCATGCCTCTTTCTCCTGGGTGTACTGATTTTTGGCAATGGAGCAGGCTCTCTGCTTCTCCAGCTCTTTCTCCAGCTTGAGGTTGTCCTCCTTTATAGCTATTAGTTGCTGGGACATGTGTTCAGTTATCCACTTTAGCTCTAGAAGCCTTTTATCCAACTTCAGTTTTTCAGATTCCAAGGTTTGGACATTTTTAGTTTTTTCGTATTCTGTTCCAGTGATGCTTGGGTAAGGCTCAGGGTGGCTTTCAGCTCATCATGCTGCCCACTAGGTACTCAGTCATTCCTGTAGCACTTGCTGCTTTACTTTACCCAGCTCTGTTTTTAACGTGCAGACCTCTCGCTGAGAAACTACTATCTTGCCGATAAGGCGTTGAATGTCTTGTTGGGACACCTCATAGAACCGTTTCCAGTCGACACTCTTTTGGTCTGACTCACTTGGATTTCTGCTTATGGCGGTATCGGTAGCCTTTGTCCTACCAAGGCTAGTAGTCACTCCTGTGACGATTGCGCCAAGCGCTCTGTGTTGTAGTCCACCTCTGGTCTTTTCTGATGCCAAAGGGTAAACTTTCCCTGCAGCTTCTGTTGCACACGGCGGTTGTCCTTTATGCGGGGCCACATAGGAGTCCTCATCGTCCTCTTCTGAACTGCAAGAACTGTGCTGAACCGTAGAAACCCAGCGCGAACCATGCCCCACAGAAAAGTTACATTCCATTGGTTCCGCGTTCCGAGGGCAAACTGCGGCCACATGTCCAAGTTCATGGCATCTGTAGCACTCTATATACCTTCCAAAACTGGGTCGGTGTTTTGTCTCCAGTATACTGGTAACAACGAGACCAGAGTCCCTCCTAGGTGCTGTGGGACTTCCTACTCCTTTACGCAAGTCAATGAGTCCTTGGGGATTCCTATTTGGATGAACAGTCTTATCGGACCTCCTGGAGCGCAGGAAGTGGGAACCGGAGCACTCATCTGGACTTGAACTCTTGGACATCTCCTCGGCAGTCACGTAACATTCGACTAAAGTGACCAACTGTTCGGCGTCTTTGGGTCACTCTGGCTCACCCACTTCTGGATGGTGTGGGGGAGACCCCTCAGGAACTGGTCTATAACGACTCTTTCGACAACTGCAGTGATGGAACATACCTCAGGCTGGAGCCACTTCCTTGCAGAGTGTATAAAGTTATAGAGTTGAGAGCGGGGTGTTTTCTCTATATCATAACGCCAGGATTGGAACCGTTGGACCCGAACCGCGAGGGTGACTCCTAGACGTGCCATAATCTCCACCTTCAGGGTGTCATAGTCTTTAGCTTGCTCGGCCTCTAAGTCATAATAGGCTTGTTGTGAGTCACCCACCAGGAAGGGAGAAATTATTTCCGCCCACTCCTCAGCTGGCCACCCTACGCGTACTGCGGTGCGCTCGAAGATTGACAGGTACGCCTCAACGTCATCGTCCATCATAATTTTTTGAATGAGGTGCGTTTTTAACTGGTGAGCGACCTGTGGGGCCACTCTAGGCTGGGCGGTAATTTTCTCTCCCAACACTCGGAGCTCCTGGTGCAGGCGAAGTTGCGCCTCGTTTTGCTCTTCTTTTAGCATCTGATGTAGGGACAGCGCCATCTGCTGTACTAACACCGCCATACTTTCAGTTTGTGACTTTGTCATCTGTTGTAAATTCTAATTATAGGATTTTGACATCTCCTCTTGGGTCTTTGCCAATTGATGCAAACCCCGCATTAGAATAGCTGCATTTTCTGTTTGTTTGTATTGAAGCGAGGTCAGAAATTCCTCCATTTTCCACTTTCACTGCCTTGTGGACTGCCCGTGTTAAACTCCACCAATTGTGACGTCTCAGTCCCAGCGTCGGATCTTTTGTCCAGATCAAAGGCAGGAAACACTGTACTTTCTAAGCAGAGGTTTATTTATAGGGTACAAAGCAGGTACAGGGTTAACTCATAACACAAAACAGAAACAAAAGACCTAACTCCTTCTAGGAGTACTGACTAATACTTCTTAGTCCCTAACTAATCGTGGGAGAACTAAACTCTTTCCCCCACTTTACCCAGTGTACCCGCAGCAGTTCCCCCTTCAGTCTCTCACAGGGCTGTCTGTGTGTGTCTTCAGATCAGTATAGCAGCAGCGTCTCTGGCAGCATGGGGGGGAATCTCTGTATCACTTCCTGACTATACAGGCTAGGCTAATTAGCTCATTAACTCTCAGCTGAACAGACCTTTCCAGGAAGATTAACTCTATGAGAGCTGTAAAGTCCCACAACTGCCCCATTCTAGCCCTTAGAGGGCAGTGACAGCATCACAATATATATATATATATATATATAAATATATATATATATATATATATATATATATATATATATATATATATATATATATATATATATATAGTGTTCGACAATGCTATACATTACACGCCCGGGGCGAGTGGATTTAACTTCTGGGCAAGTAAATATTGGCCCAAGCAGCACACGTGTTTATTTTTTTAAATTTCGCTCTGAAATTTTCCCTGCTCGCGCTGGAAAAAACCCCAAAAAACTCCCCCTACCTGACAGCTGATTGGCGCACGCTCCCAGGCTTTGTGGGCGCACGGCCAGGCTCTATATGAGCCCGCCCCCAATGAGCGGCAATACTTTCTGCCTGGAGCTCTGTTGGAGGGTAAGTACTCTCCAATCTCTCCATGCTGCGGCCCCTCTGCTCCTTCCCTGCAATCCCCCTGGTCCCCACATGGCTCCCTACTCCCCACCGTGGCCCTCTGCTCCTGCCCTCTGTGCTTCAGCGTTAGCTCTGCGGTCCCCTGCTCCTGTCCCCTTCCTCTGTCCCTTTCCCCTGCTCCTGTCCCATTCCCCTGCTCCTGTCCACTTCCCCTGCTCCTGTCCCCTGCTCTTGTCCCCTTCCCCTGTCCCCTTCCCCTCCCCTCGATCCACCGATCACTGCCGGGGGTGGGAGGTCCCCACTGCTGCAGCCCGGTTGGCATACGTGGGGGGCCCTCGCCATGTGCCTCCCTCTCACCCGTCTCCCCAAAACTTAAAATATGCCCACCAGCTAGCTTCATGACGGCGCAGCCACCGCATGAGGTGGGTAGGGGGGGGGTGTCGGCCTGCCCCCCCCACGAGCTTCATGCCACCACGGGCTGGGGGGAAGAAGCAGCCTGCAAAGCTGCATGGCACGGCACTGCGGGACATGCCAGCGAGGGGAGCAGGGCAGTGGCGGCCACGACAGGGCTGACTGTCCCCTGGGGCGCCTGCTGGGGAACACCTCGCCACGTGCCTCAAACCCACCCTGCCTCCCCAAAGCTTCCACTATGCAGAGTGAGGTATGGGGGCGGAGGGGGGGAATACCGGCCTGCCCGCCCAATAGCTTCATGCCCCCGCGTGGGGGGGGGGGTAGCAGGGTGGT